>NC_041384.1:250458503-250556863 GCF_002162155.2 Triticum dicoccoides | reverse complement strand
GCAGAGAACTTTGACGTTCTCGATGCTGGCTTCCGGCAAGCTGGTTGCCAGGAAGGCTTTTATCTTCAGCAGAGAACTTTGACGTTCTCGATGCTGGCTTCCGGCAAGCTGGTTGCCAGGAAGGCTTTTATCTTCAGCAGAGAACTTTGATGTTCTCGATGCTGGCTTCCGGCAAGCTGGTTGCCAGGAAGGCTTTTGTCTTCAGCAGAGAACTTTGACGTTCTCGATGCTGGCTTCCAGCAAGCTGGTTGCCAGGAAGGCTTTTGTCTTCGGCAGAGAACTTTGACGTTCTCGATGCTGGCTTCCGGCAAGCTTGTTGCCAGGAAGGCTCATGGTGAAGAACTTCGTTGTTCTTGACACCGGCTCCCGGCAAGATCGTTGCCGGAAAGGCTTATGGCGAAGAACTTCGTCGTTCCTGACGCCAAAAAGATTGGCCCTAAGGGCGTTGCCAGCCCCCGGGCCATAACTGCGTTCAAACATAGCAAGTTATTAGCGTCCGGAGTGCACTTAATCCGTTTGCAAATTTTGACTTCTGCTACATATTCCCTATGCCTGCTGGAATGCTTTTCGGTGCGTGTGATCCAGCCAGCAGCGCTTGAGGGAACGGGCCCCTAGCGGCTATTTCGGGAATAGCGCCTCCCGGAAAGGTTTACCTTCTTGGTTCTAGCGCAACCGCACAAGTTGCCGAGCGGACTCGAGGCAACATGGAGCGCAACTAGCCCCGAGAAGGCTCCACGGCATACAGGTCTATGCAGAAATCTTAAATAAATAGCACATGCTATCTTCCTGCTCGACCCCTCTTTGTACGTCCACCCTACGCTTTCTAGTGAAACTTGCTGGTGCAGGCACCCTTGCCGCGAGCGCCGAGTGCAGAACTTCAGCAGCCTGCTGGCGGGGTCGCTACCGACAAGTAATCTTGTCGCAACTAGTTGCAGCTTGCTTAAGTTGTTAAGCGGACTCGAAACAAAGTAAGGGCGCTAGCAGCTCTCTTAAGTTGCTGAGCAGACTCGAAGCAAAGTAAGGGCGCTAGCAGCTCACTTAAGTTGTTGAGCGGACTCGAAACAAAGTAAGGGCGCGACTAGCTACGAGTTGATTCCTCCGCGCACAGGTTTTTCGTACAAAGAACAAGATCTCCAAGGCGGATAACTTCGTATAGAAAGGAAATATCTACAGTTTTGCGCGACTTAGCTTTTTCTGTTGCCGCACTGGCGTCGTTCTTTTGCTCGCCCGCTCCTTGGGAGCCATGACGATGAGGATTTAGCTTGCGTGCCCGCCGGATCGGGTTCGCACGATCTCGACGCCCCCTACCTGGCGCGCTAGAGATGCCGGGGGCGATGCTGATTCCCGCCAACACCTATGGGGACAGGGCCCCTTTTCGGTTCGGTGGGGGGCGGAGAGCGCACAAAGAGCGGATCGAGGCAGTGCACGCGGGGGGATTTTTACCCAGCTTCGGGCAGCACGGATGCGTAAAACCCTACTGCTGCTTGTTTGTGTATATTGGATTCTTGCTCAGGAGCGATGGACGCTGCCAGACTGAGCGTAAGAGTGTCTCTGGGGATGAACGAGCCGAGCTAGCCGAGTCTCTGAACTCCCCGACCTACGGAACCTCCCCTACGTTGCGCTTGGGCCTCCTTTTATACTCAAGGGGTCACCGACAGGGGGCAACGTAGACAAGAAGGGTAAAAATGGAAAAGGATGTGGTAGGTATAGCTACCGCTACTGTGGATACAGTGCACCCTACCTAACTCTGACGGCAGGGGACAAGGGCATTAAATGCATGTCTGAGTCTCCTAAACAGTGCAAAAGGTGACCGTTAGGAGTGCCACCGTTTGCCACGATGGGCTTCTCTTCATCTCCGCTTGCCACCACGTACCCCTAGCTGCAAAGCCTCCCGCCACGTGCGCTCTGGGAGAGTCCCAGAGCGACACGTTAGCAGGTGAGCTGGAGCGCGGGCACGCAGTGGGGGTTTCCCGCGGCAAGCTCCTTGCCGCGGCCGTCGTCTTGTCGCGTCCGGAAGCTTGTCGCTCGCCGGATCTTGCCGGGACGCAGGGCGCGTCGCAGCAAGCTTTCTTGGTATGTCTTGAGTGGCCTTCCCGGCAAGCTCCTCTTGCCGGGGTCTTGTCTCTTCCCGGCAAGCTCCTCTTGCCGAGGCCTTGGTTGGTCTTCCCGGCAAGCTCCTCTTGCCGGGGCCTCGGTTGTCCTTCCCGGCAAGCTCCCCTTGCCGGGGCCTCGACTTGAATACTTTGTTCTTGAATGGTCTTCAAGGGAACCATGGAGGGTCCTGGCGGTCACCCGGCAAGCCTTGCCGCGGGGCGCTGCAACTGCTCGTGCACGAGTTCGGGGTAATAGGGTACCCCTACTCTAGTACACCGACAGGAGAAGATAGCCACGGCGCCGCGGCGTGCCACGCTGACAGCTGCTTGCCTGGCTGCCCCCTAGTCGCCCTGGACTCCCTCCGCGAGGCCACGCTACCCCCCTGGACCCCCTCGACCGCTCCCCGCTTTCCCTGCCTCGCCTCTCTCGCTCTCTCTCCCGAAGCCGAGCGGAGCTCATCGCCGCCGTACGCCGTAGACGCGGCCTCCATGCTTCCCTCGCCTCCCTGACGTGTCCACAAGCATCGCCACACCTCCCTCGTCCTCTCCGTACAGCCACACCTCGCCGGAGGCCTTGCATCGACGCCATCTTCATCGTCTTCCTCGCCGGACACCGGAGATGCCTCTCGCCGCCCCGCTCGCTCCGGTGGTTCCCCGAGCACGCCGAGGCCACCTCTGCACTCGCCGTGAGCTCCTGTACCGACCACCCGACTCCCATGTCCATTAGCTCATCGTAGCCCACATTTCCGTCGAGACCGAGACCTCACCGGCGTCGGACTTGTCGTCGTCGTCGTTTTGGTTCGCCTCCGTCCAAACCGAGCGCGTCACTGCACTCAGTGCACCCCCAGGAGTCTGTAGCACCCACCAGCTCCTCCTCCCATGCACCATAGCGCCGAACCCTTCATTGCCGAACTCCGGCCGCCGCCTTGGAGCTCGCCGTCATCGGCTCCGGCCACCATAGGCCCAACCACCTACACCACTCGACGCGGACGAGTGCCCGCGTCACGTAGATGCCCTCCGCCGGCCATTTGGTCGCCGGAGGAGGAAACCCGCACCCCTCCTCCGTCCCTGGCCTCGCTGGCGTCGAGTCGCCGGTGGGTTGACCCACTTTGACCCCGGCAGGGCCCCTCCCGGAGTCACTGACATGTGGGGCCGGCCCTAACTGGATTAGTTAGGTGTTAGTTAGTGTTAATCACCGCTGTCAGGTGTTAATCCCCTCACTAAACTAACCTTGAGCCACTGACATGTGGGCCCAGCCCTGTTGACATTCTTATTAGAATTAGTCTAGCTCTAATTAACCCAGTTAACTAACTGAGTCACTAACCAGTGGGCCCCACTGGTCAGGTTTGACCTGGACGGCGCCTGCTGATCTGCTGATGTCAACATGACCTAATGCTGACGCAGTATTACATTTTCTGGATTTATTAATAACCAGGAAATTCCAGAAAATAGTATAAACTTCTAATAATCATAGAAATTCAACCATAACTCCAAATGAAACAAATTATATATGAAAAATTCTCAAAAAAATCCAATCTATCCATCTGTACTAGTTTCATGCATGTTTAAACAAGATAACTTGCTGTTTAGTGCAAAACATGATAAAGCACTATTTAAGATCACAAATGAGTTTGAACTTTGAATCTTTGGTTCAAAATAGCTCAAACCCATCTGTTTGTACTTGCATTAGCCCAACACACTTATTTTACCATGTCATGATCATGCATCATATTGTGCATTGCATTGATTGTGTTTCTTTCTCTGTTGCCGGTATTTGTCCCCTCTTAGTAGACGTTGCTTCGACGATGTGATCATTGACACAGATGAAGAGATATACTATCTTCAGAAGTGCCAGGCAAGCAGCCCCCCCCCTTGTTCATTCTGATACAATCCCACTCTCTCGCTCTTGCTCTCTTTTATTGCATTAGGACAACAACGATTCATCTGTTACTTGCTGTGGTAGTTGAACCCCTTATCCTCTGCATGACCTGTCATTGCCACAGTAAATAGATGAAACCCACTAGCATGAGTAGGAGTTGTTTGAGCCCTGATGTGCCTACTCATTCATGCTTGTTTGTCATGCCAGCTATTGCTTAGAGTTGTGTCAGGTCTGATTCATCGGGGATGAATTGGAAAGTTGTGAACATGTCCTACTGTGTGTGAGCTAAGTGTGTTGAACACGATTTGGTAAAGGTATCGATGAGAGGCCATGTAGGAGTACATGGTGGGTTGTTTCATTGAAACCGTCCTTAAGCACTGAGATCTGTATGTGTGATTTAAGAACCAGTTACTACCATGCATTGGGATCCTTAATTGACCCTCTCGGCTTCTTAACCACCCTAGTCCTCTGTCCAGGAGTTGCAACTAGTTTCTGGTGTTTGTAGGATATGTGTTGGCCGCCGTGCGTAGCGGTGACCCCAGGGATGGGCTATGTTGCGGTAGATACACCGTGGCCGGGCATGTCGGGTGCCCGTTTGGTGTCTCGGAATCGTGTACACATCGTTCGGGGTCGTATGTGGAAACCTCGGCCGGACTCCCTACGGATGGAACCTGGATTGGCGATAAACCTGGACTAGAGACTCGAGTGTTTAGGTAGGCCGTGGCCGACACCCTCGTTGGGCTTCGCTTGAAGGTTGTCGAGTACATGTCGTGTAAACAACGGTAAGTGGTGAGAGCATGTATGAAGAAGTACACCTCTGCAGGGTTAACATCATCTATTCGAATAGTCGCGGCCACGGTAAAGGTGTACTTGGTTGCCTATACAGTTCATAGACAAGTGAAAGTGGATACTCTAAAATGCGCAAGATAAGCGTGAGTGCTATGGATGGCGTTCTCGTAGGGAGACGGGAGCGGATCCATAGTGGTGTATTGATATGGTGAATATGTGGACTCGTGTGCGCCACCTCAAAGAGTTGCTTGCAGTCGTAGTTCAGGTTAGCCACTGAGTCAAAGCTAGCTTGGCAGTTAAACTCCACCACCCCTTTGTTGATACTGATGCATATGTACTTAGTTCTGATGTAAGTCTTGCTGGGTACATTTGTACTCACGTTTGCTTAATTTATGTTTTTGCAGAGGGACTTCACTCTCGCTAGTAGTTTCACGTGGACTTCGACGCTTAGCTTGTTACCTCAGCTACGATCTTGTGCCCTTGGCAGGATCTGGTAGATAGTCAGGCTTCTCAGTATTTTTCATTTGTATATGTCTATACTCAGACATGTTAAGCTTCCGCATGTGCTTTGACTGGTATGCTCTGAATGATGGGTCATGAGACCCATGTTTCTACTATCTCTCTCCTCGGAGCCTAATGAATAAATACTTTGAGTCATAGAGTCTTGTTGTGATGCCATGTTGTATTTACACATATCGAGCATATTGTGTGTATGATTGAAATGCTTGGTATGTGTGGGATCCGACAACCTAGTTGTTTATCCTTGGTAGCCTCTCTTATGGGGAAATGTAGTCTTGTGCTTCCATGAGCCATAGTAGTCCGCTACAGCCCGGTTCACCGAAGTCCTGTTAGCCCAGTGCTACAGCACGGATTCGCACGCTGCTGACCGACATGCTCGATGTTGATTCATGTATGCCTGTCCCCATAAGTTAGTGCCACTTTGGGTTCATGACTAGTCATGTCGGCCCGGGTTCGCTGTCATATGGATGCTAGCGACATCATCATATACGTGAGACAAAAGGCGCAAACGGTCCCGGGCCATGGTAAGGCGACACCCGTGGGAATACCGTGCGTGAGGCCGCAAAGTGATATGAGGTGTTACCGTCCTGACAGTTCAATCTTGCGGTGTCCTTTCCCAGTGACAGTAAGGGCAGCAAGGCACGTATTGTATTGTTGCCATCGAGGATAACAAGATGGGGTTTATATCAAATTTCATGAGTTTATCCCTCTACATCATGTCATCTTGCTTAAAGCGTTACTCTGTTCTCTTGAACTTAATACTCTAGATGCATGCTGGATAGCGGTCGATGTGTGGAGTAATAGTAGTAGATGCAGGCAGAAGTCGGTCTACTTGTCTTGGACATGATGCCTATATACATGATCATACCTAGGTATTCTCATAACTATGCTCAATTTTGTCAATTGCTCAATAGTAATTTGTTCACCCACCATAATACTTATGCTCTCGAGAGAAGCCTCTAGTGAAACCTATGGCCCCCGAGTCTATTTTCCATCATATTAATCTTCCAATACTTAGATATTTCCTTTGCCATTTATTTTACTTGCATCTTTATTTCTCTTTATCATAAAAATACCAAAAATATTATCTTATCATATCTATCAGATCTCACTCTCGTAGGTGACTGTGAAGGGATTGACAACCCCTTTATCGCGTTAGTAGCAAGGAGTTTATTTGTTTGTGTAGGTGTGAGGGACTCGTGTGTGGCCTCCTACTGGATTGATACCTTGTTTCTCAAAAACTGAGGGAAATACTTACGCTTCTCTACTGCATCACCCTTTCCTCTTCAAGGGAAAACCAACGCAGTGCTCAAGAGGTAGCATCGCTCAACGACAAGCACGGCGCTCACCACCTGGTGTGTTGCCGATATGTATAATAACATAGGTTCGCTGATGCTAGGCACGGTCAGGATTGGGTTGCTTGCTAGAAGGGTTTTTATTTCTTCCAGTCCGACCGTTGACGCATCCGTCCACTCGAAGTGATCGGTGCGCCGCAGAAGGCGATAGAGTGGCAATGCTTTTTCTCCCAATCTGGAGATAAAGCGGCTTAAAGCTGCTACACAACCGGTGAGTTTTTGGACTTGTTTAAGGTCCGTTGGCATAGCCAATTGTGACAAAGCTTGGATTTCGGCTGGATTTGCTTTAATTCCTCTATTGGAAACGATGATGCCCAGCAGTTTTCCCGCGGGGACACCGAAAATGCACTTTTCCGGATTGAGCTTGATGTCATATGCACGGAGGTTGTCGAATGTGAGACGTAAATCGTCTATGAGTGTTTCAACGTGCCTAGTTTTGATGATGACGTCATCCACATATGCTTCAACTGTCTTGCCGATCTGTTTCTCCAGGCATGTTTGAATCATGTGTTGGTAGGTGGCGCCGGCATTTTTGAGCCCGAAGGGCATGATGTTGAAGCAGAATGGCCCATATGGGGTAATGAATGTTGTTGCGGCTTGATCGGACTCCATCATTTTAATTTGATGGTATCCGGAATATGCGTCCAGGAAGCATAGTGAGTTGTTTCCTGCGGTAGCATTAATGATCTGGTCGATGCGGGGCGGGAGGAAGGGATCCTTGGGGCAAGCCTTATTGAGGTCTTTGAAATCGACACATAGGCGCCAGGATTTATCTTTCTTTGGTACCATCACCAGGTTTGCCAGCCATTCTGGGTGTTTAATTTCTCTAATGAATCCAGCCTTGATTAGTTTGGCTAGCTCCTCCCCCATAGCTTGACGTTTGGGTTCGAAAAAGCACCGTAGTGTTTGCTTGACCGGTTTACATCCCTTCAATATATTGAGGCTGTGTTCAGCCAACTCGCATGGGATTCCTAGCATATTAGAAGGGTGCGAGGTGAATATATCCCAATTCTCGCGGAGGAACTCTCGTAGCGCGGCGTCAACCGTTGGGTCTAGTTGTGCTCCAATAGATGTTGTCTTCTTGTGGTCCGTTGAATGGACTTGGAATTTGACTATTTCTTATGCCGGTTTGAAGGAGGTGGATTTGGGTCATTTGTCTAGGATCACATCATCCCTGTCCACCATGGAGCGTAGTGTGATTAATTCTTCGACCGCGAGGGCTTCAGATAATGCCTCGAGGGCCAGAGATGTGTTTTTATTTTTGGCGCAGAGTGCTATTTCCGGATCACTAGCAAGAGTGATTATGCCATTGGGCCCAGGCATCTTAAGCTTCATGTATCCGTAATGAGGTACAACTTGGAAGAGTGTAAATGCATCTCGCCCTAAGAGGGCGTGATATCCGCTATTGAAAGGGGCCACTTGAAAGGTTATCTCTTCGTACCGATTTCTCTGGCATGCCGAACACCATGTCAAGTGTGATTTTTCCCGCACACCGTGCCTCCCGACTGGGAATGATTCCTCGGAAGGTCATGTTGCTTTTCTCGATGCGGCTCCTGTCTATTTCCATTTTTTGTAGTGTATCATCATAGATGAGGTTTAGTCTGCTGCCGCCGTCCATGAGAACCTTGGTGAGCCAAAAGCCGTCCACGATTGGGCTAAGGACCAAGGCGGCTGGTGCTCGGACTGTCCTGTATTTTGGCTCTTCACCGGCATTAAAGGTTATAGCCGTGTCGTTCCAAGAGTTTATTGTTGTGATTTGGCAGACTTCAGCGAGTTCGCGGAGTGCCCTTTTGCGCCTATTGTTTGAGGTGAATGTCTCGAAGACCGTCAATACTTTGAGGTTGTCGTCTTCTGGGGGTGTTGTTCTGGGGTATTCCTGGTGAGGATATCCTAACTGCTCTAGGCCACTTGCCGAAGTATCCAACATGCTCTAAGGCTGTGGGTTGGTATGTTATCCTGTGTTGTGTGTATTTTGCATGGCCCATTGAGCCATCCTTCCAGAACGGTTTCGCGCCCCATAGCAGGATTATATTTCTTTATTATTATTCCGGGCATGCCGTGAGGGTGCGCCCTTTTCGCCTGAGCGAGGGGTTGAGTGGGGACCGATGGTTCCCAACGAGCTGCCTGAGTTTTCCAGGCGCTTTCCATTGTGTTGTACTTCTGTACGATAGTTGCCAAGTCAGTGAAGTGTAGTATGTGATGGCGGTTGATGGAGTTGATGATTCCCTCGTCCATGCAATTTTGGCGAAACGCTAAGATCGCGTCTTCATCGCGGCAATCTTTGATCTTATTTTTGACATGGAGGAATCTGGCCCAGAAGTGGTGGACCGTTTCCTGAGACTATTGCTGTATGCTCAAGAGAGCGCTTATGTCTGGGTGGGTGGGTGGGTGGATTTAAATCCGAACCCTGACCAAATTTTGGATCCGGTGTCTGAAGATTTTCCGGACTTAGCAATTCGGGCTCCGAGATATCAACTGATTTTCTGAGCTTATCGTCTGATTCTATGTCCGGAGGATGAGGCGTGTCTTTCTGCCGGTAGGTGTCCGGTTCTTAGAGATCGTGGATCCGAACATAGTTCGTCCTCAATATAGAGGAAGAGTTATCTTGCTCCTCGACTACCGCTATCTGATGCGTGATCGGCGGAGTTTTAATTTCTCTCTGGTCGGGTTTAAGCCCAATCCGATCATAGTCTGTAGCAACCCCCAAGGCGGCAATGCGATCTAGGAGTTCGTTTAAAGACGATAACTCCGTCAGATCCATCCGTTTGGCGTATTCAGAATCAACGTAGAGACGATTTTCAATGACTCGAGAGGTCATCGTTGGCTCAAGGGCCGAACGGGCGGTCATGATGAAGCCGCCCAGCCGAAGGGTTTGGCCTGAGGCCAGGGCTCCTCCAGAGGTGATATTTTTCGTGACGACATGGCGAGCCATCAATCCTTTTGATGACGGGACAGCGGAACTCTCAATGAAAGCACCAATGTCGGTGTCAAAACCGGCGGATCTCAGGTAGGGGTCCCGAACTGTGAGTTTAAGGTCGATGGTAATAGGAGACAGGGGACACAATGTTTACCCAGGTTAGGGCCCTCTCTATGGAGGTAATACCCTACTTCCTGCTTATTGATCTTGATTAATATGAGTATTCCAAGAGTTGATCTACCATGCGATCGTAATGGCTAAACCCTAGAAGTCTAGCCTATATGACTATGATTACGATTCTCCTCTATGAACCTAGCCCTCCGGTTCTATATAGGCACCGGAGGGATCTAGGGTTACACAAAGTCGGTTACAGAAAAAGGAAATCTTCATATTTGGTCGCCAAGCTTGCCTTACACGCCAAGGAGAGCCCCATCCAGACACGGGTAGAATCTTTGGTCTTTGTATCTTCACAGCCCAACAGTCCGGCCCATGCCTAACAGGCCGGACGACCGAGGACCCCTTAGTCCAGGACTCGCTCAAGCACCACACTACATGACATATAGAACATATACACTAGAGCACCAGATTTCATGGTAAAATTAGATAGCACAATTCACTAGAATTTGTGAATGAAAGGCATGAGAAGCACACGCAATGGGTAAACCGAGCATGCTTAACCAGCGTAGCTAGCAAATGGCAAGGTGCTCCTCCATGATCTGGGGGTCGGCACGAGTGGCAGCCATCGCAACCTCATCTACATGTGCGGCCGCGATTTGCTTCTCTATTTCCAAATGCTCCTTGAGATCCTGGCTATACTACATGCACCATGGCTTAGGGCAGCGCTTATTTGGTGGAGGGGTCGGTGATTTGGGTGGAAGGTGCCGTGCTCGCGCCAGTGGTCGGGGCATGTGGGATGTGGAAGGAGGAGGAGGATGGGGGTCGGGTGTGGGTTACCTGTCTAGATAGATGAGGCCGAGCAGCGTGGAGGAGGGTCGCCGACGAGGAGGTGGTGCTGCAAGCAAGGAGTGAAGGTTTCAACTTGGAAAGGAAGGCGGAAAGAGGAGAAATGTGGCTTTTGGTAAGGGGGAGGGGGCGGGGAGGTAGATATTTCCGCGGAAGCCAAAAATTTGGAATCGCTTCAGCCAAAAAACTGGCGTGCAAAGTGTCATTAGACTCGGTCCCTTATTCAGAACTGTGTACGATATGTGACATCACAAATGATTCAGATAGCTTCACTCATGTGTGATGAGTTTGAAAGTCAAAAGTTTTGGTTTGAATTTCCATGGTTACAGTGATCATCCACATCATTGCGTAATTTGGGTACACAAAGGAGACTACAGCACACCTACACTTCTTAATTGAGCAAGTTCAGCAATTAAACTGAGCTAGCTGACCTACACATTACTCTAACAAATTAAAGACTGACGCTCTTAATTAAACAAAACAAAGAGTACTACTATGGCTGGTGCTCGTCGATCTCCACCGCCGCCTCCATGTCCAGCTCGTGGCCGACGGTCTCCTGGGCAAGGGGCTCCATGGCATCCATCGCACCATACTCAGCAAGCATCTCGCCATCCGTGTCCGCCATCTCTTTGGAAAAGGCCGCCACGAGCTGGGCGTGGGCGGATGTGATCTAGGCTTGGACGGGCTCCGTCGTCGCAAGTATGTGGCGGAGGAACGGACGGCTGCTCGAACACTCTCGGCGATAGCCAGCTCTTCGGTCGTGGGTTGCCGACCATTGTCGGAGAAGCTTCGTTCGATTTGTGCGGTGACCGCCAGGAGCTGGGCGTGGGCGGCCTTGACATGGTCGTGGGCGGCCTCCATCAGGGCTAAGGCCGACGCTGCGAAACGGACAACCGCTGTGCCGCTCTCGCCAGCTGCTATCCCCGAGGCAGATGTTGCTGCCTCCACCTAATATGCAACAGCGGCCGTTTGGGCTTCCTTTGCCGCTCGGTCGCAGATTGCGGCTGCGCTCATGCACCTTGTTAGCACGCAGATGGCGGCTGCGGCCGCGCTCTCGCCGGAGTGGGCTACCGAAGTTTCCCTCATGACGCAGGTCCACATGCCCATCTTTCACCGGCGATGATTGAACAGTGAAATGATATTTGGGGAGCGAGCTAGTGTGCTTGAGATGCTGGCTGTGGACTATAGACGACGAACCATCTCGCGTAAGCCATAGGCGTACTATACACCGACGGTGCTCCAAGATATTTTGTGTTGCATCTCACACGGTTGCTGACAATAAAATGTGTGCTATCTACTTGATTTGAATTACATAATGGGGTCACAACGGCAATGGACGGTGTTTGAATTGCTCGACCTTTTATCTAGAGTGAACATGCAACTATATGTGTGTCGTAAAAGAATTGCAATTATTTAGGGTTCGTTTGAACATTTTATACATTAAATTGGTTTTCTAGACATTTCAGGTGCATAATTCAAATTTGAACTACATGCACATGCTCCAGTGCATATAAATTGGTTGAAAAATCAAATCTGTGTCCTTGGGTGCATGCTTAGGTCCCATGCAAGAAATGGGAATGAATTTCAAACACCAGGGCACCGTTGATTGCCGGCAAAACATTGAGATGTCTGGTTTTTAAATTCTAGTAAATCCAAAACCCGTCTGAAATTCATGAAACTTGGCATGCTATCATGGAGTGGCATCAACATGTCGTGGTAAAATTTTTGTCCCATTTGGGGCAGGTTTGGGTATATGCTTCTCACAAACCAGAGCTTCTCACAACAAGCATGATGGTTTTCGGTAGGGAACGTCCCACCTTTGGGGATGAAATGATATCCATTGCCTCTTATTGCTTTCAATTTTTTTCTCGTGTCAACATAGAACAACAAGAGTGTTGTGTGATTTTTGTGATTTTTTGGGGTTCGTTTGGACATTTTTATGCATTAACTGAGTATTCAATGCATTTATGTGCATAATTCAAATTTGAACTACATGCACATGCTCTAGTGCATATAAATTGGTTGAAAAATCAAATCTGTGTCCTTGGGGGCATCCTTAGGTCCCATGCAAGAAATGGGAATGAATTTCAAACACCAGGGCACCATTGATTGCCGGCAAAACATTGAGATGACTGGTTTTTAAATTCTAGTAAATCCAAAACTCATCTGGCATGCTTTCATGGAGCGGCATCAACATGCCATGGTAAAAATTTTATCCCGTTTGTGGCACGTTTGGGTATATGCTTCTCACAAACTAGAGATTCTCACAACAAGCATCATGGTTTCGGTAGGGAACGTCCCACCTTTGGGGATGAAATGATATCCACTGCCTCTTATTGTTTCCAAAAAATTTCTCGTGTCAACATAGAACAACAGGAGTGTTGTGTCAATTTTTGTGATTTTTCGGGGTTCGTTTGGACATTTTTATGCATTAACTGAGTTTTAAATGCATTTATGTGCATAATTCAAATTTGAACTACATGCACATGCTCCAGTGCATATAAATTGGTTGAAAAATCAAATATGTGTCCTTGGGTGCATGCTTAGGTCCCATGCGAGAAATGGGAATGAATTTCGAAAACTGGGGTGCCGTTGATTGCCGGCAAAATATTGAGATGCCTCGTTTTAAAATTGTAGTAAATCCAAAACTCGTCTAAAATTCATGAAACTTGGCATGCTATCATGGAATGGCACCCCGACATGTTGTGGTATTTTTCGTGTCCATTTTCAGAGAAGGCGCACTCGAATAATGAAATCAAACAAAGGCATTTTGAAAAAATAGCTGCCACTTAATATCTCAAACGTTTGTATAATTCAAACCATGTGTGTTCTGTTAACCATTCACGTGACACCACGTGTCTTGGTTTTAATGGCTGTAGGAGGAGTCGTGCGGATAGCTGCTTGACCTTGACTAAATGGGAGGCGTGCGAGCGTCGTCCGGTGTGCAGGCTTACCGAGAGGCGTGCAAGCTGTACGCTGCATAGGCTCACCGGGAAGCGACCCCTTTGACTTCCATGGTCGCCCGCCTTGCTCGCATCCTCTCCATTAATGGCCCGAAGCCGCAGTTTAATTCACTTTTTAAATATAAAACAATCATTGCAAACATTTTAGTTAAAACACCCGTATGCAAACCGACAGCTTCCCCAGGAAGCCAAATGAAAATGTGCCGAGCAAGATTTCTGCTGCTCTTGATCGCAAACGTTTTAGATAAAACGTTTTAGAGCAGCGCAGGATTTGTGCATCCCTTCAACGCAAACAGTTGTTTTGGATGACCCGTGTGTAACCACGTACAAAAACTTTGGTAAGATTTGTCAATCCTTGTAACACTGCGATTTGTCAAAATATGAAGCTAAAACACACTAGCAGTATCTAATTTTTGCAACTAAAATTTGGTAATTAAGCATAGATTAAGTAGTCGTTCTTAATTTATACAAACAGTTCAACTCGACAGCTGAACCGACCAAACTTTTCCCCAATTCTTGCCAACCATGTATTGAAATAGCTAGTTCAACTATATATACTAGCTAATTTTAAGTACACTGTACAGTTCCACCACATCTATAGTCAGATGAACTGAACAAAATAGCCCCTAAATACTACTACTACTACGGAGGGGCTTTGTACTACTTCCGGCTGCCTCTCCTCTGCCGAGCGCGCTCATAAGAGGCAAAGGAGGAGAAGCCTACCGACGAGCTGGGCAACCGCAATACGGTGCCTGCTATCGGCGTTCTGGGAACGGGGGTCCCCAGACTTGCCTGCCTGCGGCGTGGCTCAAAGGGGGGCCCAACACGGCCCATCTTCATCAACACAGACCCAAGACCCTCGCGAGGGGCCAAGCCTCACGGGGCGGATGACACGGAGCTTCCTCAGGCACGGCCTCGTCAGGCTGGCTCGCGAGGAGGCAGAGAGATCAAGGCGGGGTACCTCACGACGTGCCCGTGATGCAAGCCATGACGACCAAGGGTGCCAGGCGGGCGCCAGCCCGCGCAGTGTCCTCCTTTCCTCTTTGGTGCAAAGGGAGCAAGCGCAGGCGAGAGCATCAAGCAAAGGCACCCGTTTCGGTGCAACGAGACCAAGACCAGTCCAACGGCAGGGAGGAAGTCATTGTGGACCCCAAGCCAGCGTCACCAACTTTAGTCAGGATAAGTGTACCAGATATTCCCCTTCAAAATGGCCAATTGTTGGCGCCCTTCCCGCTCAATATTTGGGAAGAGGCCCAGGGCCTTTGCCTATAAATAGGACTAGCCACCCCCAGGGTAGGAGGATCGGAATCAAGAAGGGAGAATCTACAAGCCAAGAGAGGAACTAGCTATGATGGAAATTGGAGAGAGAATCGAGAAGAGAGAGAGAGAAGGGTGACTCAACTCCTCCTAGCAGTTCATCCCCCAGCCAAGAACGGACCCTCGCGAGGCTGTTCTTCCTTGTATTGCTCATCATCATCAGCCCAAGAGGCAATCCACCACACCACCCACTGGAGTAGGGTATTACACCACAACGGTGGCCCGAACTAGTATAAACCTTGTGTCTCTTGTGCTGTTCTTTCCATAGCTTACATCTTAGCGAGGCGGAAGGGTGCAGGTAGGTAGAAGGCGAAATCTCCACGCGCACCCCAGTGTTCGAACCTCAAGGGTCTGTCGGAACCCGAAATCCGATATTTGGCGCGCCAGGTAGGGGTGCACCGGAATTCGTCTTCCACCACCCCGTTCTCCTCCGACCATCGCGTCCATGTCTGATGCTCGTCGGGCCCGCGCCGAGCGCCGTCACCTGCCGTCAACGCCCCAGCGGTCCAGCGGGGGACGAGCAGATGGCTCCTGTCGGCGGGCATCCTCGCCGTTCCCCGTCACCTGCCGTCAACGCCGCCACCAGCCCAGCGGGGGACGAGCAGCAAGCGTCGTCCCAGCATCCGTCCGTGCGGCAAGACGGCCGCACCGCTACTCCCTCACTCACCCCAGCTGGTTCTTCATCCCGCGCGCTCCGCGCACCCATGGAGGCTCGAGCTGCACTCATCGCGGCAAACGAGCTCCTGCGCTACCGTCCCGTCGACGACGTCTACGAAGAATGGCTCGACCGCATCGCCGAGCTCGTCCGCGCCGCAGGGGGCTCTCCTGCGCCGTTTGTTCCGCTGCACCGCACCCCGCCCCGCGCGGTCGACGAAGCTCCGGCGGTGCCCCAGCCGCCTCCTCCTCAAGAAGGTGCCATGGCTCCAAGGCGCGTGGCCCCTGGGCGGAACCCGCTCCGTCAGGTGCCAGCGCGGCAAGAGCAGAGCTGCCAAGAAGTCCCTCGCCCGCAAGAAGCTGCCTGGGCGCTCCCTGGTCCAGCACGCCGCGACCATGCTCCTGCTCCAGCACGTCGCGACCATGCTCCTGCTCCCGCACGTCAAGACCTCGCGCTGCTCCCAGCTGCAGCGCGTGGGGACATGCAAGACCAAGCTCTCCGTCACCCAAGGCCTCCCGTGGCCACAGCAGGCTGCCGTGCCTTCACCACCGAGCTACGCAGCGTCGCGTGGCCCGTCAAGTTCAAGCCAGACCTACCTCCTCGTTACAACGGCACGGCCGACCCTGCGGAGTTCCTCCAGCTCTATGAGCTGGGCATCGAAGCTGCCAATGAAGACGAGAAGGTCATGGCGGACTGGTTTCCCATGGCGCTCAAGGACGGGGCCCGCACCTGGCTCCTAAACCTGGCTCCAGGCACGATCTCCTCCTGGGACGAGATGCGCACCCACTTCATTGCCAACTTCCAAGGTACTCGCGACCAGCCACCCGCCGTGAGCGACATGCGCTGCATCAAGCAACAACCCAGAGAGAACCTGCAGAAGTACATCCAGCACTTCAACAACGCACGCCTCAAGATTCCCAAGGCGACCGAGGAGGCCATCATCTCAGCCTTCTCCGACGGCGTGCGCGATGTCAAGATGAAGGAGGAGCTGGCGATGCATGAAGACCTGTGCACTTCCTTGGAGCTGTTCAACTTGGCAACCAAGTGCGCCAGGGCTGAGGAAGGGTGTCTCTCCCTCCTTGAGCTGCCTGCCGCAGACCCAGAAGAGAAGAAGCCCAAGGCCAAGGATGTGAAGCGCAAGGGGGCTGCCGTGCTCGCGGCAGAACCAGACACCAAGCGGGGCAGAGATTAGCCCGAATCTCCCAAGGGCAATCGGTACTGTGTGTACCACGACCTCCACACCCACAACACCAACGAATGTTAAGAGCTCCGAGCCGTGCGAGAAGGAGGGATCGGCTGTCGCCCCGACCGCGGTGACCGGGGCTACGGTCGAGGAGGAGGAAGGAACACAGGATGCTGGGAAGACCGCGGCCCGCGCCAAGGGTGGCGCGATCAACCTCGCGAGGATCGCTGGCAAGTCCCGCCTCGCGAGGGAGACTGGAGGGATCAGCCTCGCGTGGATCGCCCGCAAGGCAACGCAGGCCTCCCTCCGCTGCCGCCGCAGCCAAGGAGAAACGAGGACCGCCATCAGGATGAGGGGGCTGGGGGCTTCCAGAAGCCACGCACGATCGCCTGCATCCTGGGCGGGGCTCAAGCCCCAGCCTCTTAACGCATCTTCAAGCAGTTCGCCCGCGAAGTGAATGCAGTGCTCCCCAAGCTCGAAGCCACGTGGCCTCTCAGGTGGTCGGCGTGCGCCATCATGTTCAGCTCAGCAGATCAGCTCAAGTGTGCGGCTACAGCCGGAGTCTTCCCGATGCTTTGTTCCCCAATCATCAGCAACATGGTGGTCACCAGGACCCTCATCGATGGAGGGGCAGGGCTCAACGTCCTGTCCGTGGAAACATTCAACAATCTCCAAGTGCCCTACAACCAGCTTCAGCCAACCAAGCCTTTCTCTGGAGTCACCGACGGCTCCACGGTCCCGATTGGGCAGGTCCGCCTCCCTTTCACCTTCGGGGCACGCGACAACTACCACACCGAGCTCATCGACTTCGACGTCGCTCACATTCGCCTGCCATACAACGCCATCCTTGGGTATTCAGCACTGGCCAAGTTCATGGCCGTAACTCACCGCGGCTACAACGTCCTCAAGATGCCAGGAAGTGACGGAGTCATCACGGTGCCCTGTGAAGAGAAGGACGCGGTGTGTTCCCTGGAACGAGCCTTTCAGGCCGCATCACTAAAAGACCCGGATCGTGGAAGCAGGAGGCTTCCCGAGACCACCCCCAAGAAGAAGAAGACATCATCCGGCCCGGCCCCTTAGGAGGCAGGCCCCTCAGGGCCCGTGCCTGCCCAGGGGGAACCTCCTTCCATCGCATAGGAAAGCGCGCCCGGCGCCCTCCTCAGGCAGGGCTCGGGGGCTCTCCCCTGGAGGGCCACCGACCTGGCTAAGGTCACGAGGGAGGCGCTTGGGCACCACATGGAGGCATGTTTCGAAGCACGTTTCCCTCAAGAAGGAGTAAGGCAAGGAGAGCAAGACCAACAGGAGTTCGTCAGCAAGGCCATTCAGGAGCTACAGGAGTCAAGAGTCATGAAAGGCGTCTGCCGCCTACCAGCTGTGGCTCCCCATCCAGGCGAGGATGGTGGGCTGCGCGTCTGCATCGACATACCAGGGCTCAATCGAGTCACCTCTCTGGAGCGCCTTTGGCCCTCGCGAGTGGGGCGCTGCGAAGGTCCAACCCATAGCAACGTTCGCATGCCTTACGGCTTGCCGAACGCGGCTGCCACGTACCAGCGCCTCATGAGGGGTATCATGGAGGCTCAAGAGGCCAGGCGTTCCGCAGCCCTGGCGGAGATGGAGATGGTCCGCGAGGAGCCACCAGCGTCTCCGGAGCCTCCCGAGGCCCCTGGGCCTGGGGGCTCGTGAGGATCGGCTTCCGCAGCCCACCGAGTCTGCTACACCAACACTCCTTCGTCCTCAACATCATTAGGTGACATCTTTCAAGTTTCATTTCCAGCTGGGAGCGCCCCCCAGGGCTGCATTATTCCCAGGCTGCGTGGGTCCGTCCCTGCGGCATGTATCCCTTTTGTTTCATGTTGTTAGCTTGCTTTGTTGGGGGCGCCCCACGAGCTGCATCATCCCCAAGTCGCTCGGGCCAAACCCAGCGGCATGTATCCCTTTTGCGTTTATTTCCGGCTATGCGTTCGACCCACCATGCTTGATTATTTGATGCCTGTCCACGGCACCTCTTCTTCTCCATGCCGACCACTTGCACGTTAAAGGGGGGGTACCTGAGCATCGCGACTCAGGGCTCTTACTGGCTCTCCAGCCCTCACCCTCTGGCCATGTCCACGGCATCGCGACCTGGCATACCAGCAACGGCTGAGACCAGCTCGAGGGCCGGGACCCGAGGATGTAGAGTGCCGACATCTAACCAAATTTACAGGGACACATCACAAGATAAGGCCCAGTGCCAGGCGCAACCCGCCTAGAGGTAGGGCCCCGTGAGTCCCGCGCTGGCTCACGGGTGCCCAGATACACCTCGCCAGGCCCTACCATGCCAGCCACGTGTCAGGGCGGGGCTGTACACGCCCCGGGGGCTCCTCCCGGAGGGGAGCCCCCTCCCACGTACCAGTGGAAGCACCATGCTCCGCTCTGGCTGACGACACTGCCGAGGAGCGGCTATGCCCGTACACATACGGAAGCGCTATGCTCCGCGCTGGTGATAAACAACTGAGGGTGGCCCCCGGGCCGCATCAACCTCAGGGAGCCCAGAGCTTAGTGTCTAGCCCCATCATAACGCCTCCCCTCGGGAGTGCCGCGCGAGGGGGCTGGGCACGGGGGCTGCACCTGGGTCACGCCCAGACACACGCCACCCAGCCAGGCCCCCCCGGGCCTGGTTCGTCACGCGTCTCTCCCCGAGCGGAGCCAAGGTACGAAGGCCGTTTGAGCGTCAAGGGGGACTCTTGAGCATCGCGACTCAGGAGCCTAACTGGTCATGTAGCCCCTCACTCCTTAGTTCCGAAAGGCTAACGGCGGTTGAGGTATGCGCGCGGCCGAGCTCTGCAGACGTAGAACGGTAGATCCACCCACATCACACCTCCCTACTTGATGTTCGTGCACCAAGGGGGACTCCTGAGCATCGTGACTCAGGAGCCAAACTTGTCACGTAGCCCCTCACTCCTTGGTCCCATCCTTGTTTCCGGTCGGGGCTAACGGCGGCTGAGGTATGCGCGGGGCTGGGCTCTGCCGGCGTAGAACATAAGCAAGTAGGAAGGAAAAGCATAAATTTCAAGGAATTCAAAAGCAAATATTACAGTCCACACTGTTATCTCAATGCCAAATGCAAGTTTAAACGCCTCCCCGAGGCATGATACATGTGCAGGAATTAAAGGTAGGACAGGAGCCACAACGGAGTCATTTGTTGGCGGTGGAGCAGCGCGGAGTGGGTTCACCTCATGGAGCAGCGGGGTCGGCAGCGCCTTGCTTCGGCTTGGTGCTGAAGGCCCAGAACTTCCCCAGCAGAGCCTCCGCGCGACCCTTCACGGCCTCGGCAGCGGCAGCGGCACGCTCGCCGCTTCCTGGCTCCAGCAGGCTATCGAGGTCGACGCCGGGATCGCGAAGGTAGATGTGGGTGAGGACCCGCGTCAGCGCTGCAGAAGACAGGACACGCGCCTCGGCCTCGGCCGTGGGGCCAAGGCCAAGGGCGACATCTTCAAGAGCGCGAACCAAGAAGGGAAGCAGCTTGGCGGGGCCATCCTCGGTTCCAGCCAGCGGGCTCTCCAGGCCGCTATCGTAAAGCGTCCTCAGCGAGGAGCGAGGCTTCACCTCCATCTCCGCGAAGGCCACGTGGTCCTCGGCAAGAACCTGGGCCTTGTCGTCCAGCTCGACCTTCCTCGCCCCCAACTCCTGCTCCAGCGCGCCTAGGCGGTCACGGCGCCTCCTGAGCTTGATCTCCCTCTCCTTGACGGCCGCCTCACGAGCCTTCACGCCTACTTCCTGCTCTTGGCGAAGGCGGGCCACTTTCGCGAGATGGCCCTGCAGGCCTTGCAGCTCGTCCTCCAGCGCATTGCAGCGACCACGGACGTCGACCACCTCCCCCAGGCCTGCGTCACGAGCAGCCTTCGCCTCAAGGACGGCCTACCTATACTCATCGCAAGCCGTCGAGGCCTGGACCAGCGCCGCCCGAATCGAAGCGTCGGAACGAACCCATCCTGAAGCCAGCTCCAAGCGCCCGTCCACCAAGCAAGGGTCGGCGCCAAGAAGATCCTGCCGCAGCTGGTCCAGCTCAGCAGCAGCACGATCCAGAACGGCAGGAGGAGTCAGAGAGACAGTAGTCGGTGGAGTAGGAGGAGAAGGCGGCAGCGCGATCACAACATCCTGAGGTGGAGCCTGCAGTGCCCCAACGGCTGTAGTGGCAGCAGCAGGCAAAGGCACCTCAGGTGTCACTTGGGCCATGGGGGCTGAGCTCGCCCCAGCCGGCTCAGCCAGGCCTCGCGAGGATGACCGGGCAGGAGAAGCCCATGCATCATGGTCACCTTCCTTCGCGGGCAAAGGCGCTGCCACGGATGGAACCTCAGGAGCTCCCTTCGGCTTCTTTGCTGCGGGCGCCAGCCTGTCCAAGAGATGTGGACGTCAAGCCTCAGCAACAGAACAAGAAATAAAGACAAGAATCAAGTGCTTATGGGTCGTCGCCAGTGAGCTCAGGCAGCCTCCGGCCAAATTTGGAGCCTGAAAGCCAGCTGGAAGGGTCAACCTTGGGAAGCTCGGGAGCGGAAGGCGCGTCTGCGGTCCGCCTCGGGGCCGGGGCAGACCGGCGGGATATCAGCCCGGTCCTGTCCTTCTTCGGGATTGGGGGCAAGCTCCCGCCGCCCTGCTCGTCATCATCCTCGTCGTCATCGCTCGGAAAGAGGCAGAGAGCGCGGGACCTGCACCGGGGGAGGGGAGCCCTCGACTCTCCGTCAGTCGCCTCGGAGTCAGGCCCTTTTTCCCGCTCCCCTCCTTCCTCCTCTTTGCTGGAGTCGTCGGAGGACACGTCCACCGATTCCCTGGGAGTTTCCATGGGCACGGGCCCGTCCCCGTTGAAGACGGGCATGGACTCCACTACTTGCTCCCAGTCGTCGCGGAGGAACAAGGGTGTAGGAGCGCCCTCCAACCTCGCCACATCGCCCCCGACCAGAGATTGCAGGATCGCAGCCAGATCTTCGTCGGCCAAGGCCGCGGGGCTCGGATGGGGCCTCCACATCGGAAGTGAGTACTGCCAAAGCGGAGCCAGCTGGTGCTCCAGCAATTCCCTAAGCAGCGACGCGCCGGTCAGCTTCGCTGCCGCCATGTTGGCCGGCCTCAGATCCGCGTCCATCTTCTCCAACACCAGCTTCGTGCGGGGGTCCGCGAGCTCCGCTCGACCCCAATCGCTGGAGCTCGTGGGTTGCTCCATGGGCAAGATCAGCCGACGGTGGATGCGCCCAGCATCTGCCAAGACCCACTTGCTCCTGAAGCCCTCAATCCTTTTCTCGGGGTTCGAAATGGCAATGGCGCCACCGTACGCGATGAAGCTCGCGCACGCGGAAGCAGGACCGCGAGAGGTCCGGAGGTAGAAGTAGTGGCGCAGCAAGGCCACTGAGGGCTGCACCCCTACATGAGCCTCGCAGTAATAGGCGAAGATTGCCAGGAGAAGGACGGAGTTGGGGTGGAGATGCAGAGCCTGTAGCTTATAATGGCGGAGGACAGAGAAGAAGAACTCGGAGAAGGGAGGCACCAGGCCAGCAGCAATGGCGCTTACAACGAACGGATAGAAGGTGCTCCCTTGGCCCTCAGGGGTGGCAGAGCCGGCCTTGAACACCTTCGCCCCGTCGATGCCCTGCGCCGCCGCCATCCGGCGCAACCGGGCGAGGCTCGCCTCCGACACGTTCGGCGAGTCCAGGGCAGACGAGTACCAAGCTCCGACCGGGGACTGACGATGCGCCATGGCTTCCTAGGTCACGCGGTCGAAGTAGATCTGGAAATTTTGGAGGAAGGAAGGAGAGGCGCAAGAAAGGGGATCTGAGCAGCAACCGGAGAAAGCAAAAAAGCAAAGCCTAGGCAGATGCCGCTCCCTTATCAACTCACGCGGTAGCTGAGGCACCCACGTCCAGTCAACCGCCACGCGGCGCCCAAGGCCCCAGGCTGTTAGGGCCCGCGACGCTTCGCTCTTGCCCTTCCGCCTCCCTGCATGGCCAAGTCCGGGCGCGCCTTGGGCCCTGGGGCTACTGTCGGTGTTCTGGGAACGGGGGTCCCAGACTTGCCTACCTGCGGCCTGCGGCGTGGCTCAAAGGGGGGCCCAGCACGGCCCATCTTCATCAACACAGACCCAAGACCCCCGCGAGGGGCCAAGCCTCGCAGTGCGGACGACACGGAGCTTCCTCAGGCACGGCCTCGTCAGGCTGGCTCGTGAGGAGGCGGAGAGATCAAGGAGGGGTACCTCACGAGGTGCCTGTGACGCAAGCCATGATGACCAAGGGTGCCAGGCGGGCGCCAGCCCGCGCAGTGTCCTCCTTTCCTCTTTGGTGCAAAGGGAGCAAGCGCAGGCAAGAGCATCAAGCAAAGGCACCCGTTTCGGTGCAACGAGACCAAGACCAGTCCAATGGCAGGGAAGAGGTCATTGTGGAGCCCAAGCCAGTGTCACCACCAGAGCCTTTGGCAGGCGAGGACCAACTTTAGTCAGGATAAGTGTACCAGATGTTCCCCTTCAAAATGGCCAATTGTTGGCACCCTTCCCGCTCAATATTTGGGAAGAGGCCCAGGACCTTTGCCTATAAATAGGACTAGCCACCCCCAGGGTAGGAGGATCGGAATCAAGAAGGGAGAATCTAGAAGCCAAGAGAGGAACTAGCTATGATGGAAATCGGAGAGAGAATCGAGAAGAGAGAGAGAGAGAGAGAGAGAGAAGGGTGACTGAACTCCTCCTAGCAGTTCATCCCCCCAGCCAAGAACAGACCATCGCGAGGCTGTTCTTCCTTGTATTGCTCATCATGATCAGCCCAAGAGGCAATCCACCACACCACACACTGGAGTAGGGTATTACACCACAACGGTGGCCCGAACCAGTATAAACCCTGTGTCTCTTGTGCTGTTCTTTCCATAGCTTAGATCTTAGCGAGGCGGAAGGGTGCAGGTAGGTAGAAGGCGAAATCTCCGCGCTGACCTCAGTGTTCGAACCTCAAGGGTCTGCCGGAACCAGAAATCCGACTCCTGCCGCTATTGCAGCTTCAGCGACGCTCACCTCGAACGCCCTTAGCTGCTCCAGATGACCCCTCTCGAAGCGGTGGTTCTCCTCATAGATCTCCTAATTCCTCACCTCTGAGGCAGCATGTGTCGCGGCCATGGCGGCGGTAAGGCTCTTTGCATGCTCGACGAGGTGCTCCTCCTCCTCCCACAGGAACTCGGTGTAGCGCGCAAGGTCGCTGACGCATGTGCGGGCATCCACCTCCGCCTCTCGCTTTCCGGCAGCGGTGGCAGAGTGGGTGATGACCTCGATAGTCGACAGTGGGCTGGTGGCCACGGAAGCCGATGATGGGGTGGCGGCCACGACCACCACCTCCCGCCTTCGGGCCGTGGTGGCTAAGCGAGTGATGGCCATAGTGCCCGGCAGTGGGGTGGAGACCACAACGGCCACCTCCCACCTACGGGCCGCGGCGGCGGAGCGTGTGATGGCCCTGTCTTTCGATGGTGCTGTGGCGGCAATGGTGGCCGGCAACAACTGCCGACGGGCACCGGCGGCAGAGGGTGTGGTGGGTGTTCCACGCACACCCAACAGGGATGCCACGCGTACTACACTACACCAGGAACTGCGCCGCTGCTGCGGTGTAGCCTTCTAGCTGGAGGTGTCCTCTGATGATGGCGGAGTGGGTGAGCGACGACGACGGACCGGTGCCATTGGCGATTGTGGGAGAAGCAGACGAGATAAGCTACATGGAGGGAGAGGAAAATGCGACGCGGGACTCGCCGGCCGTGAGGGTTTATATTACAGGCCGGTAAGCATTGGGATTTTGGGGGATTTCACCGAGTCGAGCGAGAAGCTTACGCGGGAACCTGCGATGTTGCGCAGGAACAGACTCACCGACGATTCATTGGCGCCACCGTTTGGCCAAAAGAACGCCCCGTGCGCTGCGCAAGCTTGCGTTGTAAGCCGTCTGCGGCAGCGGGGTGACAAGACATGCGAGAGGAGGACGAAAGGCCACGTACACATACGGTTAATAAAAAAACGTTTCCAATTTAAATACCTACTATACCACCGTCCTGGTTTATAAGTAGGATTTAACTAATAAAATACGAATGCATGTCACCAAAGATTATATAGTTGGATTTGTATTTGAACATAGTTTCCAATTATATAATTTTTAAGGCATGCATTAACATTTTGTTGGTTAAATTTGAGGGCAAAGTATGGCACAAAATATAAAGGAGACTACAGACTAGACAGAGGTGGTAGCACATGGCTGCTCTATACGCAGCGACGCAACTGTCGGTTGGCTTGTAGGCGACCATTTCCCGCCTGTTCAACTGCTCTATGCGTGTGGTTGCTTGCAGTTCAGGCGGTCGCAGCGTGCTCTGATCGTGTCCCGCCACACACGCTCTACTCTCGCGTCCCTCTGGGTGCTCTGCCCTCATCCCTCCACGCGCGCTGCCAGTGTTTGGGGGCGGCGCATGATCACGCATGTTCGTGTGCAAGCAGTTGCGCTGGGCGCGGCACGACGATGCAGTTACCCGCTGCAAAAACTGTCATGCAGACGCGCCGAGAATCCACGCCGATTGGCTCCCCTTTATTCCTACGGCCATTTACCTTCATCTCTCGTCTCACACGACACAATAAGCACACCACGAGGACACATACAGAAAGGACATTCAGCAGTTCCAATGCGAATGATCGGTATAGTCACTTATGTAATTGGATGTTTATTTCAGTTATTCTACTGTAGATAGAGCAAATCACATGGCTTATTAGCAGCAATCGTCTGTGTTATTATTCGTCTTCACACACATTTCTGATTACGGACCTGTTTGCCGCGTATCACACACACCTTGATCTGGCTGACCATTTCTTTTGTGTTGCTGAAAGCACAAGTGCTCCCTAGGTGGTTTTGATAATTGATGACAACATATCTCTTGTTGGACTAACATTTCTATCTAGCATGTTTCAGGTAAGTTCAACAATGGAGTGGCATGGACTAAAGGTTGTGGGAACTCCTTCAAGATGCTAAGAACAAAGGATTGGCTAAAGCTTCAAGCTCAAGACTCTTCATTTTACATTTTAGTGATCCAAGATCACATTGAGTCCATAGGAAAAGCCAATACTATTAAGGAGGGATGAGGTGTTGCTTAATGAGCCTCTTGCTTCATGTGCTTAGTGATATGCTCCAAAAACCCTCAACTACTTTCCCATATCCACATATGACCTAAACTCTAAGCCAAACTCGGTCCTACCGATTCTTCCTATCCGGCGCCATCGAGTTTCACTTGTCATTAGCCACTGCCAAACCCTAGCAATTCGGTTCTACCAATAAGGATCTCGGTCCCACCGAGATGGGGTTGCAAACTCTCTATTTCCCTTTCATAACTTTTCGGTCCCACCGAAAGAGCGAATCGGTCCCACCGAGATTGCAATGTAAACTCAGTGTTTCCCCTTTGTAACTTTTCGGTCTCACCGAGTTCCACTCGGTCTCACCGAAAGAGCAAATCGGTCCCACCGAGTTTGCCTGACCAACTCACTGGTTAGCTAATTACCAAATTCGGTCCCACCGAGTTTGTGTAATCGGTCTCACCGAGATTACGTTATGCCCAAACCCTAACCGAATCGGTCCTACCGAGTTTCATGTCAGTCCCACCGAAATTCCTAACGGTCACTAGGTTTACTATTTCGGTCAGACCGAGTTTTCTGATTCGGTCCCACCGAGATTGGTAAATTGTGTGTAACGGTTGGATTTTGTGCGGAGGCTATATATGACCCTCCACCTCTTTCTCATTCGGTGAGAGAGCCATCAGAACACACACACCATTCCAACTCATATGTTCTGAGAGAGAACCACCTACTCATGTGTTGAGATCAAGACATTCCATTCCTACCATATGAATCTTGATCTCTAGCCTTCCCAAGTCGCTTTCCACTCAAATCTTCTTTCCACCAAATCCAAATCCTATGAGAGAGAGTTGAGTGTTGGGGAGACTATCATTTGAAGCACAAGAGCAAGGAGTTCATTACCTACACACCATTTGTTACTTCTTGGAGAGTGGTGTCTCCTAGATTGGCTAGGTGTCACTTGGGAGCCTCCGACAAGATTGTGGAGTTGAACCAAGGAGTTTGTAAGGGCAAGGAGATCGCCTACTTCGTGAAGATCTACCGCTAGTGAGGCAAGTCCTTCGTGGGCGATGGCCATGGTGGGATAGACAAGGTTGCTTCTTCGTGGACCCTTTGTGGGTGGTTGCTTCTTCGTGGACCCTTCGTGGGTGGAGCCCTGTGTGGACTCGCGCAACCGTTGCCCTTGAGTGGAGCCCTGTGTGGACTCACGCAACCGTTACCTTTCGTGGGTTGAAGTCTCCATCAACGTGGATGTAGGATAGCACCACCTATCCGAACCACGGGAAAAACATCCGTGTCTCCAATTGCGTTTAATCTCTCCAAACCCTTCCCTTTACATTCTTGCAAGTTGCATGATTTACATTCTGTTGCTCATATACTCTTTGCATGCTTGCTTGATATGTATTGCGTGTGCTGAAATTGTGAATAAACCCTTAAACCGAAAAAGCTTAAAGATTGCAACTTTAGCACTAAGTGTCTAATCACCCCCCCTTTAGACACATCTACTTCTAGATCCTACAAGTGGTATCAGAGCTTTGGTCTCCATTGCCTTGGTTTAATCACCATTGGAGGAAGATGGATGTGTCTACTCTAGGGAGTCTTAGACATAGAGTGCCTATTCTTGATGGAAAGTACTTTCATGAGTGGAAAAATGAGATGCTTGTAATCTTCAATCAATATCATTTGAACAAGTATATTACTAGCCCTTGTGCACCCCATATTGATCCCTTGCATCCTACCCTAGATGAAGATATTGACATGATTCGCAATCTTAGAACTACTGAGCTCATCATTAGAGGTTTGCCCAAAGATTTGATTGCTAGTTTGCCTACTCAAAATTGCGCCTATACGATATGGAAATTTCTTGAGGAACGGTTTCCCAATCACTCCTTGAAAACTTTGGATGAAATTCTCCATAACTCTATTGCCTTGAGTAAGATGAACTCTAGTGATCCTAGTTTTGGTAAATGTCTTCTTGAACTTGCCAATCTTAAGCATGCTAAAGGAGATGTTGAAATCATTAATGATATCATACTCAAAGCCATAAGAATTCATAAAAGTAACCACTTTGATCATCTATCTAATGAATTACCCTCTCTAGGAAATGATGAGTCACAAGATCATGATGAACATGAATATTATGATGATAATGATAGTGACTCCGATCTTGATAATGCAATGAGACATTTTGGTCTTATGGCAAATCTTCGGGGATATGAATCAGGAGGAAAGGAATGGGTCCTTGATAGTGGATGCACTGATCATATGACCGGAGATGAAGAGATGTTCCGTGAACTTGCTGAAAACAACGGCCCTCGAAAATATGTCACCTTCGGTGATAATTCAAAGGGTAAAGTGGTTGGCCTTGGTAAGGTAGCCATCTCACATGATAGTTCCATTCAAAATGTCATGCTCGTTGAATCTCTTGGCTACAACTTACTTTCAGTATCTTGACTTGCTGATTTCGGTTTGAATGTCCTATTTACTGAGGTAGATTGCCAAGTATTTCGTCGAGACAATCAGAAAATGGTCTTTACGGGTATGCGTAGAGGTGATCTTTACATTGTCGATTTCTATAAAAAGGCACAACCTAAAACTTGCTTTGTTGCTAAATCCTCAAAAGGTTGGTTGTGGCATAGACGACTAGGTCACGTTGGCATGAGAAACCTTGACAAGCTTATTAAAGGAAATCATATCCTTGGAGTTAACGATGTCATATTTGATAAGGATAGACTTTGGAGTGCTTGTCAAGCAGGTAAACAGGTTGGAGGAAGACATCCCGTGAAGAACATCATGACCACAAGGAGGCCACTCGAGCTGCTTCACATGGATCTTTTTGGTCCCAACGCCTACAAGAGTCTCGGTGGAAATTCTTTTGGTGTAGTAATAGTTGATGATTTTTCAAGATTTACGTGGGTGTTCTTTCTTAATGACAAGTCGCAGGTCCAGAAGATCTTCAGAAACTTTGCTAGGAAGGCCCAAAATCAGTTTGATGTGAAGATCAGGAGTGACAACGGAACGGAGTTCAAGAACGCAAATGTGGACACCTTTCTTGACGAAGAAGGGATTTCACACGAGTTCTCGGCTACGTACACACCTCAACAAAATGGAGTTGTTGAGAGGAAGAACCGGATGCTCATCGAAATGGCAAGAACGATGCTTGATGAATACAAGACGCCAAAGCACTTTTGGGCAGAAGCGGTTGAGACAGCTTGTCACGCAACAAATCGCTTATATCTTCACAAGCTACTCGGCAAGACGGCATACGAGCTCCTCACCGGTAACAAGCCTCAAGTTGGATACTTTCGAGTATTCGGCTCAAAGTGCTACATTCTTGATAAGCATCGTCGTTCAAAGTTTGCTCCTAAATCTCATGAAGGTGTTCTACTTGGTTATGGCTCAAACTCTCACACTTACCGTGTCTACAACAATTTCACCCGAAAGGTTGAAGAGACGGTAGCTGTGAAGTTTGATGAATCTAATGGCTCGCAAGTAGAGCAATTGCCAATTGATGTAGGAGACAAAGACCCTTCGGAAGCAATTCAAGACTTGTCCATTGGCAAAATTCGTCCAACGGAGGTGAAGGAGAGTACTTCATCCGTCCAAGTGGAAGCTTCTACTTCACAACAAGGTGAACCAAGAATCGACACGGAAGCATCCACGAGTGGGACACACCAAGATGAAGAAAACGAGGAAGTACGTCAAGATGAACATCAACAACCTCCTTATCCACCATGACAAGAGAACGACGACGTCAACAATGAAGAAGGCCAAGAAGAAGAACAAGATGAAGAAGATGTTCAACGAAGACCCAAGCAAAAGCTCTCACGAGTTCGAGCAAGAATTGCCAAAGATCATCCAGTCGAGCAAATCCTCAATGATATACAAACCGGGAGAATCACTCGCTCAAGAACTCGTTTAGCTAACTTTTGTGAAAACTATTCATTCATCTCTAGCATTGAACCAATGAAGGTTGAAGAAGCATTGGAAGATCCGGATTGGATAAACGCTATGCATGAAGAGCTACATAATTTTGAGAGAAACCAAGTTTGGACATTGGTTGAGAAGCCCGACAACAACCACAACATCATTGGTACCAAATGGGTGTTTCGCAACAAGCAAGATGAAGATGGACAAGTGGTCCGCAACAAAGCACGTCTCATCGCCCAAGGATACACACAAGTCGAAGGTATGGACTATGGTGAGACGTATGCTCCCGTTGCTAGACTTGAGTCCATTCGCATCTTACTTGCCTATGCTAATCACCATAATATCACCTTGTACCAAATGGACATTAGAAGTGCTTTTCTAAATGGAGAAATAGAGGAGGAAGTTTATGTCAAACAACCTCCCGGCTTTGTCAATCGTAAGAAACCAAATCATGTTTACAAACTTCACAAAGCTCTTTATGGTCTTAAACAAGCTCCTAGAGCATGGTATAAATGCTTGACCAAATTCCTTACTACAAGTGGTTTTGAAATTGGTAAAATTGATTCTACTCTTTTTACTAAAAAGGTTAATGGAGAACTATTTGTATGCCAAATTTATGTTGATGACATCATATTTGGTTCAACTAACCCTCTCTTTAGTGAAAAGTTTGGAAAGCTAATGTCAGAGAAGTTTGAGATGTCTATGATGAGCGAACTCAAATTCTTTCTCGGGTTACAAATCAAGCAAACTAAGGAAGGTACATTTGTCTCTCAAACAAAGTACACCAAGCACTTATTCAAGAAGTTCAATATGCAAGAATGCAAAGGTATGTCTACACCCATGCCTACTAGTGGACATAATGATTTGACCATAGATGGCGAACCTGTTGATCAAAAGGTTTATCGCTCTATGATTGGTTCATTGTTATACCTATGTGCTTCACATCCCGATATTATGCTAAGTGTGTGCATGTGTGCACGATATCAAGCTGCTCCTAAAGATTGTCATCTTAAGGCTGTGAAAAGGATAGTGAGATATTTAATGCATACACCAAATTTTGGCATTTGGTATCCTAAGAGGTCTTCTTTTGATCTTGTTGGCTATTCCGACTCAGATTATGCTGGAGACAAGGTTGATAGAAAGTCCACTTCGGGTACTTGTCAATTTCTTGGTAGATCTCTTGTGTCTTGGTCTTCCAAGAAACAGAACTCGGTATCCTTACCCACCGCCGAAGCGGAATACATTGCCGCTGGTTCATGTTGTGCTCAATTACTTTGGATGACCCAAACTCTTAAAGATTATGGGATTTATGTGAAACATGTTCCACTGCTTTGTGACAATGAAAGTGCTATCAAAATTAGTCATAATCCTGTATAACATTCTCGAACTAAGCATATTGAAGTTCGCCATCATTTCATTCGAGATCATGTTGCTAAGGGTGACATCAATCTTAAGCATGTTCGCACCGATAAGCAATTAGCGGATATATTCACTAAACCGCTTGATGAGAAAGTGTTTTGCAGGATGAGAGGAGAATTGAACATCATTGATGCTTCGAACTTGGAGTAGAAACTCCATTGGATACATGCAAGACATGAGCTTATAACTAATCCATGATGTATCTCTTATGATAACTATCTTATGTCTTGGATATATTTGCACCTTGCATGTTGTCTAACCCATGTAGGTGCTTGGTTGAATCGAATTCCATGAGATTGCGACTCACTCACATCTTGAGCAGTCTCTACAAGACCAAGACTCTACACAATAGTGTTGAAGACAAGGAAGCACAAAACCATTCAAACATATCCTTTGACAAATTCTATGTTAAGCTTCATGATTGTCATTTTTGGATACACAAGTGCTCTTCCTTGCAAGAACTAACCCATGTAGGTAGATGAACTCAAACTCCAAGTGGTGCTCCCAACTCTTTATGAACTACATCAACCCTGAGCACCCACACAAGTTCAACTACATGAGCAAGAACCACATCACCACCCAAGGTATGTTATTCCATCTTAGAGAAGCTTTACTCCAAAACATGAGTCAAATCAACTCAACAATATGTGAATACATCAAGATGCTTAAACGAAAAATGGTAACCCCATTTTGAGCTTAAACGATGAGTATGACCTATGATCAAGTGTTCTCACTTGACTCCTAAGTCAATATACTCTAACATAGGTAACTATGTCACCGCCCAATTCTAGATGAAGTTCTCTTGTGTTCTTTTCCGAGTTATTGCATTTGTCCCTTGCATATTTGTTTCCTTCTTTTTCAAACAAAACAAAAACAAAAACTTCATCTAGAAACTTTCACTCTTTTCTTTTTTTGGTTCTTGTTCATTGCAAATCTTTGTGAGATCTTACTTGACTAGTGAGCTGAGGTGACAAGTGTTTTTATCTGTGATGAACTCGGTTTCACCGAATTGCCATTTCCGGTCCAACCGAATCCCTTCGGTACTACCGAAACATGCCACTCGGTGCCACCGATTTCGCAACAGGAAAAACAGTTTGCCACACATTCTATATTTCTTCTGATCCAGCTCCACTCAATGAATCTTGTCCTCTACAAGCATCACAGTTTTATTCCCTGCTTTGTACCGAATCTCAAGGACCAAACCTATTCGACGGATTCCAGGAAAAACCTTCTTGGAAATTGATGTCAAAGGGGGAGAGAGAGATCACATCAAAGCTTATCATCAAGGAGAGAGAGATCACATCAAAGCTTATCATCAAGGAGAGAGAGATCACATCAAAAGCTTATCACCTACAAAGGAGAAAGTACTAAGGGGGAGAGAATACTCCAGGATCCCATATATTAAGGGGGAGAAAGAAATCTCCAAGGGGGAGAGAATGCTCAAGAGGATCCCAGATGCTTGATGTTCAAGAGGAGAGATGCCACATGTATTTTTGGGGGAAAGACATGTTCATATGAACTCATTTGAATTAAGTTCTATTCATATCTTTCAGCTCTGATTTTCTGTTTCCTATCTTCTCCCAATATCCCATGTACGATTCAGGGGGAGCAAGACACCTAAGGGAAAGAAATCAGTCAAATTCATTGCATATCTTTATTCTTGGGGACATGTTGAATTCAATGTGGTACCTTGTACTCACTCTCTACATGTCATCCCAATCTTGGTATTCTTGTGGTTTCTTTTGTTTGCTCTGGCTAGTAGATGTACCTGTGTTATCTAACCTTGTTTGTGCAGGTTCATTCCATCCTAAGCCAACTCAAGACCACAAGGTAAGTATATGCATCAAAATCATGAGTATGAGGAATTCTTGCTTATGTACATACTGTTTGCAAGAAGGACACATGAGCATGAAGGTATTTTCCTTGATAATCTTTTGCTCTGATGCACATGGCCAAGATGCATGTAACACATTGCCTACTCTGTCATGGTTATGCTCTCACATGCCTCTATATTTCATATTTACATGAGTGCATACATGTAGGGGGAGCCTATGCTCGTTACATGTCCTTCCAAAGCTTTACTTGTTGTTCTTTATATCTTTATCTAAAGCTTTGATGTATGTTGCCATCAATTATCAAAAAGGGGGAGATTGAAAGCACAAGTGCTCCCTAGGTGGTTTTGATAATTGATGACAACATATCTCTTGTTGGACTAACATTTCTATCTAGCATGTTTCAGGTAAGTTCAACAATGGAGTGGCATGGACTAAAGGTTGTGGGAACTCCTTCAAGATGCTAACAACAAAGGATTGGCTAAAGCTTCAAGCTCAAGACTCTTCATTTTACATTTTAGTGATCCAAGATCACATTGAGTCCATAGGAAAAGCCAATACTATTAAGGAGGGATGAGGTGTTGCTTAATGAGCCTCTTGCTTCATGTGCTTAGTGATATGCTCCAAAAACCCTCAACTACTTTCCCATATCCACATATGACCTAAACTCTAAGCCAAACTCGGTCCTACCGATTCTTCCTATCCGGCACCACCGAGTTTCACTTGTCATTAGCCACTGCCAAACCCTAGCAATTTGGTTCTACCGATAAGGATCTCGGTCCCACCGAGATGGGGTTGCAAACTCTCTGTTTCCCTTTCGTAACTTTTCGGTCCCACCAAAAGAGCGAATCGGTCCCACCGAGATTGCAATGTAAACTCAGTGTTTCCCCTTTGTAACTTTTCGGTCTCACCGAGTTCCACTCGGTCTCACCGAAAGAGCAAATCGGTCCCACCGAGTTTGCCTAACCAACTCTCTGGTTAGCTAATTACCAAATTCGGTCCCACCGAGTTTGTGTAATCGGTCTCACCGAGATTGCTTTATGCCCAAACCCTAACCGAATCGGTCCTACCGAGTTTCATGTCAGTCCCACCGAAATTCCTAACGGTCACTAGGTTTACTATTTCGGTCAGACCGAGTTTTCTGATTCGGTCCCACCGAGATTGGTAAATTGTGAGTAACGGTTGCATTTTGTGTGGAGGCTATATATACGCCTCCACCTCTTTCTCATTCGGTGAGAGAGCCATCAAACCACACACACCATTCCAACTCATATGTTCTGAGAGAGAACCACCTACTCATGTGTTGAGATCAAGACATTCCATTCCTACCATATGAATCTTGATCTCTAGCCTTCCCAAGTTGCTGTCCACTCAAATCTTCTTTCCACCAAATCCAAATCCTATGAGAGAGAGTTGAGTGTTGGGGAGACTATCATTTTAAGCACAAGAGCAAGGAGTTCATTACCTACACACCATTTGTTACTTCTTGGAGAGTGGTGTCTCCTAGATTGGCTAGGTGTCACTTGGGAGCCTCCGACAAGATTGTGGAGTTGAACCAAGGAGTTTGTAAGGGCAAGGAGATCGCCTACTTCGTGAAGATCTACCGCTAGTGAGGCAAGTCCTTCGTGGGCGATGTCCATGGTGGGATAGACAAGGTTGCTTCTTCGTGGACCCTTTGTGGGTGGTTGCTTCTTCGTGGACCCTTCGTGGGTGGAGCCCTGTGTGGACTCGCGCAACCGTTGCCCTTGGGTGGAGCCCTGTGTGGACTCACGCAACCGTTACCCTTCGTGGGTTGAAGTCTCCATCAACGTGGATGTAGGATAGCACCACCTATCCGAACCACGGGAAAAACACCCGTGTCTCCAATTGCGTTTAATCTCTCCAAACCCTTCCCTTTACATTCTTGCAAGTTGCATGATTTACATTCCGCTGCTCATATACTCTTTGCATGCTTGCTTGATATGTATTGCGTGTGCTGAAATTGTGAATAAACCCCACTTAAACCGAAAAAGCTTAAAGATTGCAACTTTAGCACTAAGTGTCTAATCACCCCCCCTTTAGACACATCTACTTCTAGATCCTACAGTTGCCTAATCACATACAGTTCATCCGAGTGAACCGTATGCTCTATATCGCACATGCCTTCATCAGGCTGCCTGTTTCTTTTGTTCCTCCTCATCGCAAACAGTTCATTGAGTTGAACCGTATGCCCTGCATCGCACACGCAACTAAAATCTGAACCGTGTTTGATAGCTCCGCCATCGCAAATGTTTTGCACCTTTTTTGACGGTTCTTTTACACCACCGTTTGCGGTTATGGCATCGCACACAGTTTCGTCGAAGGGTCTCTGATCGTAGTGTCACGTTTGGACCATCCCGCAGTAGTGAGTTTTGCAATTGAATGACATCTCCTGTCTCCAGACGGACTGCGCTAGGTCTGGTGACTCGTACTACCCGGTAAGGGCCTTCCCACTTCTGCGTCAACTTGTTTGCACCCTTGGTGGATTGAACGCGCCTAAGGACAAGGTCGCCTTCCTCAAAACACCGGGCATGAATCCTGCAGCTATGATAGTGATGCAGGGCTTGCTGGTAGCGTGCAACACGTGTAGCAACCTGGAGACGGTTCTTCTCGAGAAGCACAGTGTCGTCACGCTGGTGCTGATGTTGCGCTACTTCATCATAGGCAAGCACTTGAGGTGACCCATAAATGAGTTCCATGGGGATAACTGCTTCTGCCCCATAGACTAGGGAGAAGGGAGTCTGCCTGGTAGCTCGATTTGGTGTCATTCTGAGGGACCAGAGAACTACAGGCAGCCCATCAATCCACCGCCTGCCGCACTTCCGCAGCGTATCAAATGTTCTTGTCTTGAGTTCTCGCAACACTTCAGCGTTCGCCCTCTCATCTTATCCATTGCTTCTGGGATGTGCAACAAAAGCAAATGAGATCTTGCTTCCAAGGGCATAAACATATTGCATGAAGGTGCGGCTCGTGAACTGGGTGCCGTTGTCGGTGATGATCCGGGCAGGGACCCCGAAGCAGCACGCCAATCCTTTCAAGAACTTGATAGCTGACTGCACAGTCACCTTTCTCACAACATCTACTTCCGTCCACTTTTTAAACTTGTCGATGGCAATGAACAAGAATCCAAAGCCCCCGGCAGCTCGGGGGAAAGGACAGAGGAAAACCGCCATGAAAAAGGGATTGTTTGAAGAGCTTGTGCAGTCAGGTGGATGTTCTTGGAATGGAACTGGTAGGCCTCACACTTGGTGACTAGCTCGACCGCTTCTTGGAGGGTTGTGGGCCAATAGAATCCTTGCCAGAATACTTTCCAAACTAATGCCCTTGATCTAATGTGGGAGCCGCACATGCCTTTGTGTATTTTCGCCAGTAGTTCCTTTCCTTCTACCCGATAGATGCACTTCAATTTCACACCATTGGGCCTCTTTATGTATAGAGTGTTATCGACAAACTGATACATACTGGCCCTCCGGGCTACTCTTTCAGCTTCTTCTTGCTCATCGGGAAGTTCTCCAGTTTGGAGGAAATGGACTATGTGCCTTGCCCAAGTTGGAGCCTGGAGCTCGGGAACAAGGACTAACGGCACCTCCTCATCCGCGGGAGCGCATTCCTCGACCACGAGGACTGATGGCATGGTAGGAGGGCACAACCTAGCAATCGATGGGGAGTTGTTTCTGGCAGGGTCCCTTCTAGGAGCCCCGAGGGGCTCTACCAGGAGAGGCTTACCGGAGTCCAACTTCCTCCTCTTTCGGGCCATTATTGCCGGGGATTCCAAGGGCTGAGTAAGATGGAGAACAAAATTTCCTAGCTCCATAGGAAGTTTTTGCAGCACACTTTGACAGATGATCAGCTATGCTATTTTTCGCACGGGGTATGTGCTCTGTTTGCAATCCATCAAAGCGCTCCTCCAATCTCCTCACTTCCTCAACATATGCCTCCATCAATGGACTTTAGTAACCTTTGTTCACTTGTCTCACCACAAGTTGTGAATCTCCTCGAATGATCAGCTTCTTGATTCCCAATTCTTTGGCAATCCTCAGCCTGGCAAGGAGCCCTTCATACTCTGATGTATTGTTGGTTGCCTCCTCCCGGGGAAAATGCATCTGGATGACGTACTTCAAGTGCTCCCCAGTGGGAGCGATAAGAAGCACGCCAGCTCCTGCACCTTGTAGGGAGAATGCACCATCGAAATACATAATCCATTCTTGAGGCGCTTCCTTACTGGGGGTAACTATTTCCAGCACTTCTTCTTCAGGGGTTGGCGTCCATTCTGCAATAAACTCTGCCAATGCCCTGCTTTGAATTGTTGATGTGCTCTCAAACTTCAGGACAAAGCTGGATAACTCCAAAGCCCACTCCACTATTCAGCCGGTAGCCTCGGGGTTTTGGTTCGGGGAAAACAGACAGGGGTATATGTTTTCCCCTTATTCATGCACGGACAAGCCAAGACCAAGCCAGGATGTGCAAGAACTCCAAAGATTTGACGGACTAACATGCAGATCAGAAGGACCAAGATCAAGCGAGAGAAGTAAGGTATTGTCAAGAGAAAAGCCTCCCTTGCCAAGTAGGCGAGCCCGGTAAGGGGGAGGCCACCCCGAGAAGCAGACAACCAGGGCACCCCGACAGGGCCTGCTAGGGGTCATGAAGGCAGAACCACCTCACCAACTACTCCACCACGACCCACATCGTCAATTAGTGCGCTGTCAAGCCGCAAAGTCATTAAGTGGCAGCCATTCGCCACATGGCAGCTATTTTCTATTGGAGAAACCCACAGACCACACCCGTCCTGCGACGTGTCAAAAGAATAGATGCGGCACTGGCGAGATAGCCCGGCAAGCCTTGACGGGCAACCAACAATATGACGTTAAGTGGTGCGTTTAATGCACCCTATCAGCCCGCAGAGTTAGCTATGATAGAACGATTTGCTATCTTATCATTGCATAATGACTACTCTGCCACTGTGGTTACCCCTTGATCTATAAAAGGAGGCCCATGGGAACCGTAGAAAGGGTTAGAAGGTTGGACAAGTCACACGCCCATATGCGTGTATTCACTACTGCCCCAAGGCAACCTCTGTCGGGAAAGTGTACTATGCTCACCACCACCTTTCCCACCATCAATCTACCAAAGCAGGAGTAGGGTTTTACGCCTCATGGCGGCCCGAACCTGGGTAAATTGCTCGCGTGATCTCTATCGTGATGTTCCACACTCGTCTGCTCTTTGTGCAACGCGTCACCCCACCTACCGAACCAGTAAGGGACCCCCTGGTCCCATAGGTGGTCGTGGTTTCCCGCGACATCTTTAGCGCGCCATGTAGAGGGCTCGCTTGTGCGAACCTGAAGGCGGGCGCAACACGCCTCATCCGTTTCAAACCTCTGGCGGTCGCAGCGACCACGGTGACACAAAAGTAAAGTGGGGCCATCCCCGCACCATTGTTGTTCATCTTCGTGCCTCGCCGTAGCCATGACTACGACAAAAACTACCGCTGATGGTGATAGATTCTTCCTGGCGGCCCATATGGTGTACCCACCATCCGGGTGCCACTAGAATAGGGGCACAAAACGTGCGGGTGTAAGCTCCTTTCTTTCAGTCCCTCTCCCTCGTCAGCAGTCGAACTGCTCTAGCCTCGGCATCGTCGATGTCGACGATTACCGCCCGACGCTCGGTCTAGTATTTCCCCCGATTTGGGTAATCCTGAGCAAAGTGCTGGTATGAGTCAGTCGATTGATACGCCGTCAAGCATACTTTGGCAAGGCTGCCTGCGTTGGCACGACCCATGCAATGGCAGCCGCTGCACTGACTCGAAGGGAAGGGGACAAAAGGGAAAGGAACCGGAGGAGCCCCACGTTGTGCCCCGATGCTCGCCAGCCACAAGAAATGCATGTCGATACTTGCCGGGAACGAAGAAGTCGCCTGGTTTGCCTCTGCTACTCCAAGTGCCGCGGGCGCGCTTGGGAGCGCGGCTCGGTAGAGAGAAAAAAGAGCTCGAAACAAAAGCTAAGTTTTAGTTATCACCTCTTATTGATGCCTTTCAAGTCCTTGCAGTTGTTTATCCCTTAACCCTAGTGAGTGTTCGTATCGTGAAAGCCCTCGCGTGATGGAACCTTGGCTAGTTTCTTTGATCACACTATTGTCCTGTCTAGAGCCATGCTCGCTGGTCGAGAGGCTGCATCGATAGCTACCTAGGAAAAACCTGCTGAGACGCATCGACACCAAGATGACTGCTAAGGGCCGGACCCTTATGACAATCGTGGTAATACGATATCGGCAGGCATCCAAAGCATACACAGGAATTGATCATACAAACGCAAACATATAAGGTTCAAAGGGATAAACACACATTTAAAGATCCAACAAGAAATATCAGTTTCGCACGAACACTATACATAGAATAACAAAACGCAAAATATATGTCATGTTCCATTACGGGGCTCAGTGGAAACGACAGTGGCCCGATACATGGTCCGGTGGCCGGGTGGAACATCTCAAACACGAAGAACCTTGTCGGCATGGGGAGCGGCTTTCTTCTCTGCGGCTGCAACATCGGCACGCGCTGGCGGCTTCTTGAATCCTCGTCAAGATCGAGCTCTGGATGGCAGTAGGTGATATTGCTCAAGACCACGAAGAGGGCATTGCGGGCAAGCTTCCGGGACTCGATCGCGAAGCGCTCGACCCTCCCACCTTCAGCTTGTCGATCATCTCATTGAAGAAGATCCCCAGCTTGACGCTTGGGACCTCCTGCTTGCTGGCTGAGAAGACCGGCCCGTCCATGCCCATCATCGCAGCTTGGGCGCCAAAGCATTCGGCGATGTCAATCAGGCTCTTGATCCAGAGGTTGCTCATGTCGACCTGATTTTACATCTTGCTGGAGAAGCTTGGCGGTTTCCAAATCCTTGGACAACAACTGTTGTCGGGACTCAGGGGACTCTGCCGACCGCTCTAGCGAGCCGATCCTCGCCTTCATATCCGTGATTTTGCCATTGGCGGTCTCAAGGCTCTGGTTCTTGGAGGAGAGCTGCAACTGCAGGCTAGCCAAGTAGATCTCTACCTGCCGAGCTCCCTCTTTGAGTGCCTCCACCTCTTTGGCGCTCTCAGCGAGCTCCTCATTTAGCTTAGCCACCTGCTGGTCAAGATCAGTCTTGGCGGCGGATGCGGCATCCAGATCTTCAATAAGCTTCTTCAGCTGGGCAGCATGTGAAGGAAATATGCCCTAGAAGCAATAATATAGTTATTATTTATTTCCTCATATCATGATAAATGTTTATTATTCATGCTAGAATTGTATTAACCAGAAAGATAATACATGTGTAAATACATAGACAAACATAGTGTCACTAGTATGCCTCTACTTGACTAGCTCGTTGATCAAAGATGGTTGAGTTTCCTAGCCATAGAAATACGTTGTCATTTGATCAACGGGATCACATCATTAGGAGAATGATGTGATTGACTTGACCCATTCCGTTATCTTAGATCTTGATCGTTTAGTTTACTACTATTGCTTTCTTCATGACTTATACATGTTCCTATGACTATGAGATTATGCAACTCCCGAATACCGGAGGAACACTTTGTGTGCTACCAAACATCACAACGTAACTGGGTGATTATAAAGGTGCTCTATAGGTGCCTCCGATGGTGTTCGTGGAGTTGGCATAGATCAAGAATAGGATTTGACACTCCGATTGTCAGAGAGGTATCTCTGGACCCTGTCGGTAATGCACATCACTATAAACCTTGCAAGCAATGTGATTAATGAGTTAGTTGCAGGATGATGCATTACGGAACAAGTAAAGAGACTTGCCGGTAATGAGATTGAGCTAGGTATTGAGATACCGACAATCGAATCTCGAGCAAGTAACATACCGTTGACAAAGGGAACAATGTATGTTGTTATGCGGTTTGACCGATAAAGATCTTCGTAGAATATGTAGGAACCAATATGAGCATCCATGTTCCGCTATTGGTTATTGACTGGAAACATGTCTCGGTCATGTCTACATAGTTCTCGGACCCGTAGGGTCCGCACGCTTAAAGTTCTGTGACGATCGGTATTATTAGTTTATATGTTTTGATGTACCGAATATAGTTCGGAGTCCCGAATATGATCAAGGACATGACGAGGAGTCTCGAAATTGTCAAGACATAAAGATTGATATATTGGAAGCCTACATTTGGACATCAGAAGAGTTCCGGTGAAATCAGGATTTTACCGGAGTGCCAGAGGGGTTACCGAAACCCCCGGGGGGTTAATGGGCCTTGTTGGGCCCTAGTGGAGAGAGAGGGGCCGGCCAGGGTAGGCCGCACACCCCCCCCCCTCTGGTCTGAATTGGACTAGGAAGGGGGGCCTTTCCTTCTCCTTCTCCCCCCATCCTTTCCCCCTCCTAGTAGGAGTAGGAAAGAGGGGACTCCTACTCCTTCTAGGAGGAGGACTCCTCCTCCTGGCGCGCCCTACAGGGCCGGCCGGCCTCCCCCCTTCCTCCTTTATATACGGGGTAGGGGGCACCCTAGGACACACAAGTTGATCATTGATCTCTCCCAGCCATGTGCGGTTCCCCCCTCCACCATAATCCACCTCGGTCATATCGTAGCGGTGCTTAGGCGAAGCCCTGCGTCGGTAGCTTCATCAACATCGTCACCACGCTGTCGTGCTGACGAAACTCTCCTTCGAGCTCTACTGGATCATGAGTTCGCGGGACGTCACCGAGCTGAATGTGTGCTGAACGCGAAGGTGCCGTACGTTCAGTAGCGCGGATCGGTCGATCATGAAGACGTACGACTACATCAACCACGTTGTCATAACGCTTCCGCTTAACGGTCTATGAGGTTACATGGACGACACTCTCCCCTCTTGTTGCTATGCATCACCATGATCTTGTGTGTGCGTAGGAATTTTTTTTTGAAATTACTACGTTCCCCAACAGTGGCATCCGAGCCAGGTTTATGCATACATGTTATATGCACGAGTAGAACACAAGTGAGTTGTGGGCGATACAAGTCATACTGCTTACCAACATGTCATACTTTGGTTCGGTGATATTGTTGGATGAAGCGGCCCGGACCGACATTACGCGTACGCTTACACGAGACTAGTTCTACCGACGTGCTTTGCACACAGGTGGCTGGCGGGTGTCAGTTTCTCCAATTTTAGTTGAACCGAGTGTTACTACGCCCGGTCCTTGTTGAAGGTTAAAACAACACTAACTTGATGAACTATTGTTGTGGTTAGGTAAGAACGGTTCTTGCTCAGCCCGTAGCAGCCACGTAAAACTTGCAACAACAAAGTAGAGGACGCCTAACTTGTTTTTGCAGGGCATGTTGTGATGTGATATGGTCAAGACATGATGTTATATTTTATTGTATGAGATGATCATGTTTTGTAACAGAGTTATCGACAACTGGCATGAGCCATATGGTTGTCGCTTTATTGTATGAAATGCAATCGCCATGTAATTGCTTTACTTTATCACTAAGCGGTAGTGATAGTCGTAGAAGCAATAGTTGGTGAGACGACAACGACGCTATGATGGAGATCAAGGTGTCGCGCCGGTGACGATGGTGATCATGATGGTGCTTTGGAGATGGAGCTCAAAGGCACAAGATGATGATGGCTATATCATATCACTTATATTGATTGCATGTGATGTTTATCCTTTATGCATCTTATTCTGCTTTGATTGACGGTAGCATTATAAGATGATCTCTCACTAAAAATTTCATGGTACAAGTGTTCTCCCTGAGTATGCACCGTTGCAAAAGATCGTCGTGCCGAGACACCACGCGATGATCAGGTGTGATAAGCTCAACATTCTTATATAACGGGTGCAAGCCAGTTTTGCACACACTGAATACTCAGGTTAACTTGACGAGCCTAGCATATCCAGATATGACCTCGTAACACTCAAACCGAAAGGTCAAGCGTGAATCATATAGTAGATATGATCAACATAGTGATGTTCACCATTGAAAACTACTCCATTTCACGTGGTGATCGGTTATGGTTTAGTTGTTGGATCACATGATCACTTAGATGATTAGAGGGATATCTATCTAAGTGGGAGTTCTTATATAATATGATTAATTGAACTTAAATTTATCATGAACTTAGTACCCGATAGTATTTTGCCTGTCTGTGTTGTTGTTGATAGATGGCCCGTGTTGTTGTTCCGTTGAATTTTAATGCGTTCCTTGAGAAAGCAAAGTTGAAAGATGATGGTAGCAATTACACGGACTGGGTCCATAATTTGAGGATTATCCTCATTGCTGCACAGAAGAATTACGTCCTGGAAGCACCGCTGGGTGCCAGGCCTGCTGCAGATGCTGCTGATGATGTTAAGAACGTCCGGGAGAGCAAAGTTGATGACTAATCGATAGTTCAGAGTGCCAAGCTTTATGGCTTAGAACCGGGACTTCAACGACGTTTTGAACGTCATGGAGCATATGATATGTTCCAGGAGTTGAAGTTAATATTTCAAGCAAATCCCCAGATTGAGAGATATGAAGTCTCCAATAAGTTCTACAGCTGCAAGATGGAGGAGAATAGTTCTGTCAGTGAACATATACTCAGAATGTCTGGGTACCATAATCACTTGACTCAACTGGGAGTTAATCTACCTGTTGATAGTGTGTCATTGAGAGAATTCTTCAATCACTGCCACCAAGCTACAAGAGCTTCGTGATGAACTATAATATGCAAGGGATGGATAAGACAATTCCCGAACTCTTCGCAATGCTAAAGGCTACGGAGGTAGAAGTCAAGAAGGAGCATCAAGTGTTGATGGTCAACAAGACCACCAGTTTCAAGAAAAAGGGTAAAGGGAAGAAGAAGGGTAACTTCAAAAAGAATGGCAAACAAGTTGCTGCTCAGGAGAAGAAACCCAAGTATGGACCTAAGCCTGAGACTGAGTGCTTCTACTGCAAATAGACTGGTCACTGGAAGCAGAACTGCCCCAAGTATTTGGTGGATAAGAAGGATGGCAAAGTGAACAAAGGTATATGTGATATACATGTTATTGATGCGTACCTTACTAGAGCTCGCAGTAGCACCTGGGTATTTGATATTGGTTCTGTTGCTAATATTTGTAACTTGAAACAGGGACTACGGAATGAGCGAATATTGGTTAAGGACGAGGTGACAATGCGCGTGGGAAATGGTTCCAAAGTTGATGTGATCGCCGTCGGCATGCTACCTCTACATCTACCTTCGGGATTAATTTTAGACCTGAAAAATTGTTATTTTGTGCCAGCGTTAAGTATGAACATTATATCTGGATCTTGTTTCATGCGAGACGGTTATTCATTTAAATCTGAGAATAATGGTTGTTCTATTTATATGAATAATATCTTTTATGGTCATGCACCCTTGAAGAGTGGTCTATTTGTGTTAAATCTCGATAGTAGTAATACACATATTCATAATGTTGAAGCCAAAAGATGCAGAGTTGATAATGATAGTGCAACTAATTTGTGGCACTACCGTTTAGGTCATATTGGTGTAAAGCGCATGAAGAAACTCCATTCTGATGGACTTTTGGAATCACTTGGTACTTGCGAACCATGCCTCATGGGCAAGATGACTAAAACACCGTTCTCCGGAACTATGGAGCGAGCAACAGATTTGTTGGAAATCATACATACTGATGTATGTGGTCCAATGAATATTGAGGCTCGTGGCGGGTATCATTATTTTCTCACCTTCACAGATGATTTGAGCAGATATGGGTATATCTACTTAATGAAACATCAGTATGAAACATTTGAAAAGTTCAAAGAATTTCAGAGTGAAGAGGAAAATCATCGTAACAAGAAAATAAAGTTTCTATGATCTGATCGTGGAGGAGAATATTTGAGTTATGAGTTTGGTCTACATTTGAAACAATGTGGAATAGTTTCGCAACTTACGCCACCCGGAACACCACAGCGTAATGGTGTGTCCAAACATCGTAATCGTACTTTACTAGATATGGTGCGATCTATGATGTCTCTTACAGATTTACTGCTATCATTTTGGGGTTATGCTTTAGAGACGGCTGCATTCACGTTAAATAGGGCAACATTAAAATCCGTTGAGACGACGCCTTATGAACTGTGGTTTGGCAAGGAACGAAAGTTGTCGTTTCTTAAAGTTTGGGGTTGCGATGCTTATGTGAAAAAGCTTCAACCTGATAAGCTCGAACCCAAATCGGAGAAATGTGTCTTCATAGGATACCCAAAGAAAATATTGGGTACACCTTCTATCACAGATCCGAAGGCAAGATATTTGTTGCTAAAAATGGATCCTTTCTAGAGAAGGAGTTTCTATCGAAAGAAGTGAGTGGGAGGAAAGTAGAACTTGATGAGATAACTGTACCTGCTCCCTTATTGGAAAGTAGTTCATCATAGAAACCGGTTCCTGTGACACCTACACCAATTAGTGAGGAAGCTAATGATCATGATCATGAAACTTCAGATCAAGTTACTACCGAACCTTGTAGGTCAACCATAGTAAGATCCGCACCAGAGTGGTACGGTAATCCTGTTCTGGAAGTCATGTTACTTGACCATGATGAACCTACGAACTATGAAGAAGCGACGGTGAGCCCTGATTCTGCAAAATGGCTTGAGGCCATGAAATCTGAGATGGGATCCATGTATGAGAACAAAGTATGGACTTTGGTTGACTTACCCGATGATCGGCAAGCCATCGAGAATAAATGGATCTTCAAGAAGAAGACTGATGCCGACGATAATGTTACTGTCTACAAAGCTCGACTTGTTGCGAAAGGTTTTTGACAAGTTCAAGGGGTTGACTACGATGAGACTGCCTCACCCATAGAGATGCTTAAGTCTGTCCGAATCATGTTAGCAATTGCCGCATTTTATGATTATGAAATTTGGCAAATGGATGTCAAAACTGCATTCCTAAATGGATTTCTGCAAGAAGAGTTGTATATGATGCAACCAGAAGGTTTTGTCGATCCAAAGGGTGCTAACAAAGTGTGCAAGCTCCAGCGATCCATTTATGGACTGGTGCAAGCCTCTCGGAGTTGGAATAAACGTTTTGATAGTGTGATCAAAGCATATGGTTTATACAGACTTTTGGAGAAGCCTGTATTTACAAGAAAGTGAGTGGGAGCTCTGTAGCATTTCTAATATTATATGTGGATGACATAATGTTGTTTGGAAATGATATAGAATTTCTGGATAGCATAAAAGGATACTTGAATAAGAGTTTTTCAATGAAAGACCTCGGAGAAGCTGCTTATATATTGGGCATCAAGATCTATAGATATAGATCAAGACGCTTAATTGGACCTTCAAAAAGCACATACCTTGATAATGTTTTGAAGAAGTTCAAAATGGATCAAGCAAAGAAAGGGTTCTTGCATGTGTTACAAGGTGTGAAGTTGAGTAAGACTCAATGCCCGACCACTACAGAAGATAGAGAGAAAATAAAAAGTGTTCCCTATGCTTCAGCCATAGGCTCTATCATGTATGCAATGTTGTGTACCAGACCTGATGTGAGCCTTGCTATTAGTTTAGCAGGGAGGTACCAAAGTAATCCAGGAGTGGATCACTGGAGAGCGGTCAAGAACATCCTGAAATACCTGAAAAGGACTAAGGATATGTTTCTCGTTTATGGAGGTGACAAAGAGCTCTTCATAAATGGTTACGTCGATGCAAGCTTTGACACTGATCCAGACGATACTAAATCGCAAACCGTATACATGTTTATATAGAACGGTGGAACTGTAAGTTGGAGCAGTTCTAAACAAAGCATAGTGGCGGGATCTACGTGTAAAGCGTAATATATAGCTGCTTCGGAAGCAGCAAATGAAGGAGTCTGGATGAAGGAGTTCATATCCGATCTACGTGTCATACCTAGTGCATCGGTCCAATGAAAATCTTTTGTGACAATACTGGTGCAATTGCCTTGGAAAAGGAATCTAGATTTCACAAAAGAACCAAGCACATCAAGAGATGCTTCAATTCCATCAGGGATCAAGTCCATGTGGGAGACATAGAGATTTGCAAGATACATACGGATCTGAATGTTGCAGACCCATTGACAAAGCCTCTTCCACGAGCAAAACATGATCAGCACCAAGACTCCATGGGTGTTAGAATCATTACTGTGTAATCTAGATTATTGACTCTAGTGCAAGTGGGAGACTGAAGGAAATATGCCCTAGAGGCAATAATAAAGTTATTATTTATTTCCTCATATCATGATAAGTGTTTATTATTCATGCTAGAATTGTATTAACCGGAAACATAATACATGTGTGAATACATAGACAAACATAGTATCACTAGTATGCCTCTACTTGACTAGCTCGTTGATCAAAGATGGTTGAGTTTCCTAGTCATAGACGTGAGTTGTCATTTGATCAACGGGATCACATCATTAGGAGAATGATGTGATCGACTTGACCCATTCCGTTAGCTTAGCACTTGATCGTTTAGTTTACTGCTATTGCTTTCTTCATGACTTATACATGTTCCTATGACTATGAGATTATGCAACTCCCGAATACCAAAGGAACACTTCGTGTGCTACCAAACGTCACAACGTAATTGGGTGATTATAATGGTGCTCTACAGGTGTCTCCGATGGTGTTCGTGGAGTTGGCATAGATCAAGAATAGGATTTGACACTCCAATTGTCGAAGAGGTATCTCTGGGCCCTCTCGGTAATGCACATCACTATAAGCCTTGCAAGAAATGTGACTAATGAGTTAGTTGCGGGATGATGCATTACAGAACGAGTAAAGAGACTTGCCGGTAACGAGATTGAGCTAGGTATTGAGATACCGACGATCGAATCTCAACCAAGTAACATACCGATGACAAAGGGAACAATGTATGTTGTTATGCGGTTTGACCGATAAAGATCTTCGTAGAATATGTAGGAACAAATATGAGCATCCAGGTTCCACTATTGGTTATTGACCGGAAACATGTCTTGGTCATGTCTACATAGTTCTCAAACCCGTAGCGTCCGCATGCTTAAAGTTCTGTGACGATCGGTATTATGAGTTTATATGTTTTGATGTACAAAAGGTAGTTCGGAGTCCCGGATATGATCAGGACATGAAGAGGAGTCTCGAAATGGTCGAGACATAAAGATTGATATATTGGAAGCCTACATTTGGACATCGAAAGAGTTCCGGGTGAAATCGGGATTTTACCGGAGTGCCAGAGGGGTTACTGGAATCCCTCGGGGGTTAATGGGCCTTGTTAGGCCCTAGTGGAGAGAGAGGGGACCCGGCCAGGGCAGGCCGCACGCCCCTCCCCCTCTGGTTCGAATTGCACTAGGAAGGGGGGCGGCGCCCCCCTTTCCTTCTCCTTCTCCCCCTTCCTTTCTGCCTCCTAGTAGGAGTAGGGAAGAGGGGAGTCCTACTCCTACTAGGAGGAGAACTCCTCCTCCTGGCGCGCCCTACAGGGCCGGCCGGCCTCCCCCCTTGTTCCTTTATATACGGGGGTGGGGGGCACCCTAGGGCACACAACTTGATCATTGATCTCTCCCAGCCGTGTGCGGTGCCCCCTCCACCATAATCCACCTCGGTCATATCGTAGCAGTGCTTAGGTGAAGTCCTGCGTCGGTAGCTTCAAACATTATCACCACGCCGTCGTGATGGCGAAACTCTCCGTCGAGATCTACTGGATCATGAGTTTGCGGGACGTCACCGAGCTGAACATGTGCTGAACGTGGAGGTGCCGTACGTTCGGTACTGACGATCGGTCGATCGTGAAGACGTACGACTACATCAACCGCGTTATCATAACACTTCCGCTTAACGGTCTACGAGGGTACATGGATGACACTCTCCCCTCTTGTTGCTATGCATCACCATGATCTTGCTTGTGCGTATGAATTTTTTTGAAATTACTACGTTCCCCAACAACATGGTCAGTGGGAAGGGTGTCCAGAGAAGCTCCATGCTTGTCCTCCAATTCCTTGGTGCGTTGCTGCACTAGAGCCTCCAAACCTTCGTCCTTGGTGATACGTGTCCGTCGTATGTATAATTTTTGATTGTGTCATGCCAATATTATACAAGTTTTACATACTTTTGGCAACTTTTTATATGATTTATTGGACTAACCTATTGATCCAGTGCCAAGTGCTAGTTCCTGTTTTCTGCATTTATTTTCTATCGCAAAGTATCCATATCAAACGAAGTCCAAACATGATGAAAATTTACAGAGAATTATTTTGGAATATATGTGATTTTTGGGAGTTGGAATCACCGCAAACAGAGGCCCACACAGGGCACAATACACCAGCACATGGGCCATTAGCCTTGCGCGCGGTGGTGGGTTGTACCCACCTCGTACGTCAGTTGGAGCTGTACTTCGGGTGCAAGGAAGCTTATATCCGGAAAAAAATCATGTTAAAAACTCAGCCCAATCGGAGTAACGGATCCCTGGGAATATAAGAAACGTTTTTCGGCCAGATTTGGGAACATGAAACAGAAGAGAACAGAGAGGGTGATCCAATCTCGGAGGGGCTCCTGCCACTCCACGGCCATGGAGACCAAGGACCAGAGGGGGGAACCCTCCTTCCATCTAGTGGGAGGCCAAGGAAGAAGAAGAAGGAGGGGCGCTCTCTCCCCTCTCTCTCGATGGAGCCGGAGTGCCGCTGGGGCTAGGATCAACATCAACAATCTTGTTACCGTCAACACCAACTTTCTCCCCCTCTATGCAGCAGTGTAGCACCTCTTCTCCCCGCTTTAATCTCTACTTAAACATGGTGCTCAACTCCATATATTATTTCCCAATGATCTATGGTTATCCTACGATGTTTGAGTAGATCTGTTTTTTCCTATGGGTTACTCATGATCTTGGTTGGTATGATTGTATATTTTATTTATGGTGTTGTCCTACGGTGCCCTCCTTCTCGCGCAAACATGAGGGACCCCCGCTGTAGGGTGTTGCAATATGTTCATGATTTTCTTATTGTCAGTGTTGCGAGAGCGACAGAAACTTAAACGCGGATAGGTGGGTTATGGCGTATGGGAGTAAAGAGGACTTGATACTTAATGCTATGGTTGGGTTTCACGACCTTGATTATCTTTAGTAGTTGTGGATGCTTGCTAGAGTTCCAATCATAAGTGCATATGATCCAAGTAGAGAAAGTATGTTACTTCATGCCTCTCCCTCATATAAATTTACAAGAATGGTTACCGGTACTTGTTATCGATGCCTAGGGACAAATAACTTTCTTGTTGACAAAAGCTATCCACTTTTATTACTTGCAATTTTTCCGTAGTTTTATTCTCGCAAAGTACTCATAGTTTTATCCTTGCAAAATATTTTCATACTTGTTTTCAATAAAGCAAATGTCAAGCGCACGTAGAGTTGTATCGGTGGTCGATAGAACTTGAGGGAATATTTGTTCTACCTTTAGCTCCTCGTTGGGTTCGACACTCTTATTTATCGAAAAAGGCTACAAATGATCCCCTATACTTGTGGGTTATCACTTGGTACGGAGAGTGGCTTCGAGTTTCTCCTCCCAAAGGGAAATGTCTTGCTCTCTGGTGTCTAGAGATGCCTTGTGGTCCGCCAAGCATGTCTCCCGAGCCATGACATCCTCCCTTGTCATCAGGAGGGTCTCTTGCTGCCTCATGAGCACCTTAAATTGCTTGTCCTTCCACTCCCGCAACTCTAGACAATTGTCCTTCAGCTTCTGATCCACCCTACCGACGGACTCACGCAGCTCCTTGAGCTCCTGCCACTTCTGACAGTGTCGAGCCTGCATTTCCTTCACGCCCGCCGCCACAGACTCCATGAAGGACAGATCCATTGTGATAGCAGCGGAGTCGTTGGCCTCCACGGCTCCCAGGCACAGTGGTGCCAGGAGGCACTGAAGCTCCTCATCGAGCTCCATGTTCATCGTCAAGGACGGGCCGGGGGCTCCGACGACAGGCAACGACAACACCTTGGACAGCGTGTTTGAGGAAGATGGTAGGGCCTCGGTGACGATAACGAAGGAGGGAAGTGGGCCCATGGTTTGGAGGGGAAACTTCGCCTCGACAACCACTTCCTCTACTAGGGCGTCCTCCAGAGAGTGCTCCACCACCGATAGAGAGTCTTGTGCATTCCCGGCAGCAAGATACTGTCCCTCAGGAGCAGCGATCTCCACGGCCTCATCCGCGGCAGTCCTTCCTATATCGGCCACCACCTCCAAGAGCTCTGGTTCCTCGTCTTGGGGGGGGGGGCTGCGCATGAAAGGGCCGATGAAAGATGAGGAAACAGAAGTCTCAAGCGAATGGAGAAATCAAGAGACGCAGCCAGAGCAAAGAAGAAAAGAAGAAATAAGAAAAGTACCTGGAGAAGTCTGCCGGGTAGGAGCCTCTGTTTCCCTGGCAACGATGATTGCCGGGCCATGAGCTTCCTCCGATGTCGTGGTGGTCCTGGCAGCCTTCTGCGCAGCCTCATCCACGGAGGGCTCCACGACAGGTTTTTCAGCTTGAGTAGCAGGGAAAGTGCGCTCCTCGAGGAGTGGCTTGCATTGCATCACCTCACCTTCTCCTCCGCCAGGGGGAACGGGGAAACCGTCCCCATCACCTCTAGCAAATGGGACCAAGTCTCCGCTCTGGGCCGCGGGCTGGACTGGGGGCTTGGCATGGGGTCTTCTGCATCCTCCTCCGCCAAGGCCGAGCTCTCCATGCCCTTCAGCGACCCGAGGCGCCGGATCCTCTTCCGGGAACGGTGGATGAGGGTCTCCGTGTCCTCCTCCACCTCTCTGTCGGCGACAAACAAGAACAAGAGGTTAGTCAGCAAAAGTATTCAAGTCTTCCCAAGATATATCGACTGCAAAAGGCAATCTTCTTTAATCTTTCACAATGAGCATGGAGTTCAAGGTGAACTCCATGGGAGGTGGTGACTCCCGTCCTCTTTTTAGAGATGGAAGGGCCGAACTCTCTGGCAGCTTCGGTGCTTGCCGCGGCGTGGGGGGCTCCGGGGAAGACGAGTTCTGCGAAGAGATCGAGCTAGCATGGGGGCTGGACTCCGCCTCCATGTTTGTTGGCTGCTTGGCAGAGGAGGCCTTGGTCTGAGCGATGCGAGGAGATTGGCGGCATGACACCTCGACCTTTGAAGACTTGGTGGTGGTCTTCTTCACCCTCTTAGTGGTCGGCGCCGGGTTGGAAGTCGCCGCCCCACGAGCAGCGGCGTGCATGCGGGTGTGCTGGTCTAGGTCTGGCTCGGGGGCTTGCGGCCCAGCCGCGAGCCACTCTTCATCAGGATCCGCCACCACACCAACCTCCTCCCCCTCTTGAAGCTCCGTTGCTGCCGTGGCTAGAGCCTCTAGCCCGGAAAAGTCATCCTCGACAAGCTCTTTCCCGACAGCCTCTTCCGTGGTTTGCGCCTCGCTGTCGCCATGGGAAGAACTCCTGCCTCAGTTTTCCCTTTGCCCTTCCCGACCTTCCGGGCCTTCTCCATCTCTGTGAGGCGGTCAACCTTGTCCTCCTCGACCCTTTTCAGAATATATGCCACCTCCGTGGTAGAGGTGCGTTTATACATCCCATCTTCAGTCCTGGTGGCCCTCTCCACCAGGGTGCTCAACCACTGGAGCTCTTCATCCAGAGTGGGGAGCTACCAAGTGCCTGATAAACCTTCAGTATTGTAGTCCGGCATCCATTTCAGTATCTGGTCCTGGGCAGAATTGATGTCCAGAGGGATGACGGTTGCCGGGAGCTTGAACAACTCGAAGCGACCAAACAGTTGGTTGCACAACCAGCCATGGCCAGAAACTGATAAGTTATTGGCCAACCCTGGGAGCAGCCACATCCTATCTGCAGCATTCCCATATAGCCACACGGGTCTGTCCCTTTCCTGCAGCGGCGAGATGCGGCGGAGAAGAAAGTCTGTCCCCACATGCTCAATGGTTAGCCTGGCAGTCCTCAAATGGGTAATCCAATTGATTGCTGGGTGCAACCTATCCTCGGTACAGCCTTTGGCGCTCCAATCCTTGTTGCGCTCGACGCACTCCTTTCATGCTTCGTAGAACTCGGGGTCTTCCTTGTCCTGGATCCAACACCAATCCCCTCTCCATTCATCCCAGCTTTCACGCTCGTTCCCAGGGAGGTAATCCCAGATTCTCCTCACCACGCATGGCATCCAGCTGATGATTCCGGAATGGTTAAATTTTCTCTCCACCTGCGGGACGAAGTAATGTCGGAACAGATCCACATTGGGCTTCAGTCTGACGAAATTCTTGCACAAATGCGCGAAAATGGCCATACTCGTCATTGCATTTGGCGTGAAGTCGAGGAGGTGGAACCCATAGATGTTCATGATTGCCTCAAAGAAATCAGAGAAGGGGGACAGAGGCCGCAGATGAAGTAAGCGTTGAAGAATCGATAAGAATCCAGCGGATCTTCCTTCCCAGCCTCATAGACCACATGCACTCCATGCCCTCCTTCAACAGGCCTCCCCAACAGATACCCGTACTTCACCTAAAGAACAGGGCCGCTCAAGGTGGACGGGATGAAGATGACGTCTTTTCTCTGTTTCTTTTTCAGCTCCGCCGACCTCTTGCTTCCCTCGGCGGCGGCCTCCTTCGCCGCAGCCGTCAGCTTTCTCTTCTTCGCAGGTTTCTTCCCCATACATGTGGCAACGCGGAGGGGGGATTCGATGGGGAGGGGGGCGGTGGAGGGAAGAGAGAGGGGAGGAACTGTCGCCTGGCTTGCAGAGGAAGAAGATGGGGGACCGGAGCAGGAGACAAGTGAATCATGCCGCTCTATTTTTCCCTGCTCTTAAGGGGGAAAAGCAGAACGGGAGCGTGACACTTTAGAAAGTTACCGTTTTACCTTAACTGCAACAGTCCCACGACCCCACGACACACAGTAATTGCGCAAGGTGGACGTTGGATTGACTAGTCGCCGTGGCAAAACGGCGTGCGCAGCCCTCTCCTGCCCCGTGTCTGCGCACTATTTGGGGTCTAACACAACATGACACGCGACACGTATGGCTCAGGCCCGGGGGCTTACGTCGGGGAAAATAGACAGGGGTATATGTTTTCCCCTGACTCGTGCACAAACAAGCCAAGACCAAGCCAGTATGTGCAAGAACTCCAAAGATTCGAAGGACTAACATGGAGATCATAAGGACCAATATCAAGCCGGAGAAGCAAGGTATTGTCAAGAGAAAAGCCTTCCTTGCCGGGCAGGTGATTCCGACAAGGGGCAAGGCCACCCCCAGAAGCAGACAACCAGGGTGCCCTGGCGGGGCCTACTGGGGGTCATGAAGACAGAACCACCTCACCAACTACTCAACCACGACCCATGTCGTCAATCGGTGCGGTGTCAAGCCGCAAAGTGATTAAGTGGCAGCCATTCGCCACATGGTAGCCATTTTCTATAGGAGAAACCCACAGACGACACCCGTCCTGCAACGTGTCGAAAGAACAGGCGCAGAGCTGGCGACATAGCCTGGCAAGCCTTGTCGGGCGACCAATGATGTGACATCAAGCAGTGCATTTAATGCGCCCTATCAGCCCATAGAGTTAGGTATGATAGCACCGTTTGCTATCTTATCAGTGCATAATGACTACTTTGCCACTATGGTTACCCCTTGATCTATAAAAGGAGGCCCATGGCAACCGTAGAAAGGGTTAGAAGGTTGGATAACTCACACCCCAATACGCGCGTAGTCGCTACTGCCCCAAGGCAGCATCTGCCGGGCAAGTGTACTACGCTCACCACCACCTGTCCCACCATCAATCCAACAAAGCAAGAGTAGGGTTTTATGCCTCACGGCAGCCCGAACGTGGGTAAATTGCCCGCGTGATCTCTGTCGTGTTGTTCCACGCTCGTCTACTCATTATGCAACGCGTCGCCCCCCTGCCGAACTAGTAAAGGACACCCTGGTCCCATAGGTGGCTGTGGTTTCCCGCGACATTCGGAGTATCCTTTGCAGCGGAAAGTGGGTGACAACCCTAATCTCATGGGCTTGGAAGTAGTGGCACAGTTTCCTTGAGGCCCTGATGAGGCCAAATCAACTTTTGTACACCAGATGAAAGTGCAACTATCCCTAGGTGGTTTTGGTAATTCATAACAACATATAGCTCATTGAGCTAATGCTATTCCAAGATGACTATTTCAGGAAATCTCAATGATTGGCATGGCATGGATGTGAAAGTGGAACCCTCAAAATGCTAAGGACAAAGGATTGGCTCAAGCTCAAAAGCTCAAGACTCTTCATTTTATATTTTAGTGATCCAAGATCACATTGAGTCTTTAGGAAAAGCCAATACTATCAAGGAGGGATGAGGTGTTTCTTAATGAGCCTCTTGCTTCATGTGCTTAGTGATATGCTCCAAAACCCTCAACTACTTTCCCATATCCACATATGACCTAATCCCTAAGCCAAACTCGGTCCTACCAATTCTTTCTATCCGGCGCCATCGAGTTTCATTTGTCATAAGCCACTGCCAAACCCTAGCAATTCGGTTCTACCGATAGGGATCTCGGTCTCACCGAGATGGGATTGCAAACTCTCTGTTTCCCTTTCGTAACTTTTCGGTCTTACCGAAAGAGCGAATTGGTCCCACCGAGATTGCAATGTAAATTCAGTGTTTCCTTTTTGTAACTTTTCGGTCTCACCGAAAGAGCAAATCGGTCCCACCGAGTTTTCCTGACCAACTCTCTGGTTTGCTAATTACCAAAATCGGTCTCACCGAGTTTGTGTAATCGGTCTCACCGAGATTACGTTATGCCCAAACCCTAACCATATCGGTCCTACCGAGTTGCATGTCAGTCCCACCGAAAATCTCTAACGGTCACTAGGTTTACCTTTTCGGTCCGACTGAGTTTTTTTGATTCGGTCCCACCGAGATTGGAAAACTGTGTGTAACGGTTGGATTTTGTGTGGAGGCTATATATGACCCCTCCACCTCCTCTTCATTCGTGGAGAGAGCCATCGGAACACATACACAATTCCAACTCATATGTTCTGAGAGAGAACCACCTACTCATGTGTTGAGACCAAGATATTCCATTCCTACCATATGAATCTTGATCTCTAGCCTTCCCCAAGTTGCTTTCCACTCAAATCTTCTTTCCACCAGATCCAAATCCTATGAGAGAGAGTTGAGTGTTGGGGAGACTATCATTTGAAGCACAAGAGCAAGGAGTTCATTACGTACACACCATTTGTTACTTCTTGGAGAGTGGTGTCTCCTAGATTGGCTAGGTGTCACTTGGGAGCCTCCGACAAGATTGTGGAGTTGAACCAAGGAGTTTGTAAGGGCAAGGAGATCGCCTACTTCGTGAAGATCTACCGCTAGTGAGGCAAGTCCTTTGTGGGCGATGGCCATGGTGGGATAGACAAGGTTGCTACTTCGTGGACCCTTTGTGGGTGGTTGCTTCTTCGTGGACCCTTTGTGGGTGGTTGCTTCTTCCTGGACCCTTCGTGGGTGGAGCCCTCCGTGGACTCGCGCAACCGTTACCCTTCGTGGGTGGAGCCCTCCGTGGACTCGCGCAACCGTTACCCTTCGTGGGTGGAGCCCTCCTTGGACTCGCGCAACCGTTACCCTTCGTGGGTGGAGCCCTCCGTGGACTCGCGCAACCGTTACCCTTCGTGGGTTGAAGTCTCCATCAACGCGGATGTAGGATAGCACCACCTATCCGAACCACGGGAAAAACATCCGTGTCTCCAATTGCGTTTGAATTCTCCAAACCCTTCCCTTTACATTCTTGCAAGTTGCATGCTTTACTTTCCGCTGCCAATATACTCTTTGCATGCTTGCTTGAATTGTGTGATGATTGCTTGACTTGTCCTACAATAGCTAAAATCTGCCAAGAACTAAAATTGGGAAAAGGTTAAGTTTTTATTTGGTCAAGTAGTCTAATCACCCCCCCTCTAGACATACTTTCGATCCTACAAGTGGTATCAGAGCTTTGGTCTCCATTTGCTTTGATCTCCGTAGCTTTTGGTGGTCATAGCCTTGGTTTCACAACCTAGGAGAGTATGGCGTCTAGCGAGGGAAACTAACACCGTAGAGGTCCTTACTTTGATGGTACTAATTTTGCTAGTTGGAAGCATAAAATGAAAATGCATATTCTTGGGCATAACCCCGCCGTTTGGGCTATTATGTGTGTTGGTTTGCAAGGTGACTTCTTTGATGGGAAAGAACCAAACCGTGAAGCTACCGCGGATGAGTTGAAGATGTTGCAATACAATGCTCAAGCTTGTGATATTCTCTTCAACGGATTGTGCCCCGAAGAATTCAACAAAATCAGCCGTCTTGAGAATGCAAAGGAAATTTGGGACACTTTGATTGATATGCAGGAAGGTACCGACTCCGTCAAGGAATCCAAGTTGGATGTGCTTCAAAGTCAACTTGACAAGTTCAAAATGAAGGATGGTGAAGGTGTAGCTGAAATGTACTCTAGGCTTGCTCTCATCACAAATGAGATTGCCGGCTTAGGAAGTGAAGAGATGACCGGTAGATTCATCATCAAGAAGATTCTAAGAGCCTTGGATGGAAAATATGATACCGTGTGCACATTGATCCAAATGATGCCCAATTACAAAGATCTCAAGCCAACGGAGGTGATTGGAAGAATTGTTGCTCATGAGATGTCACTTAAGGATAAAGAGGAACTTCACAACAAATCAAGTGGTGCCTACAAAGCCTCATGTGAAGCCCCTACATCATCAAGTGAGAAACGAAACTTCAATGAAGAATTGAGCTTAATGGTGAAGAACTTCAACAAGTTCTACAAGAGTAGAAGCAAAGATAGAAGCTTCAAGTCAAGGTCCTACAATGACAAAAGATCTTCTAGTCGAGAGCGAAACTGGTACAGTTGTGGAAGACCCGGACACTATTCCAATGAGTGTACGGCTCCCTACAAGAGAAGAGAAGATTCTCCAAAAAGAAGAAGCAAAGAATCACCACCAAGAGAGAGAAGGAGTAGAGATGATCGTTATGAACGAAGATACTCACGGAGAAGCAAGGATTCGGGAAGGAAGGAAAAATCATCAAGGAGCTACACAAAACGAAGACATCAAGCTCATGTTGGTGAATGGGTATCCGGCTCCGACTCCGACAGCCACTCCGAGAGAAGTTATCACTCCGACTCCGAAGATACTCAAGATGAAGGTGTTGCCGGTCTAGCACTTGTGTCAACCAACTCCTATGACATCATTGACTCACCAAATGTAGGAATTGGAAGATGCTTCATGACCAAAGGTCCTAAGGTAACACACCCCGAGTATGTTGATTTCAATAGTGATGAAGATGACTTGTTAGGTGATGATTTGCTTGTTGACAACTCTAGTGATGAATACTATGATGAAACGTCAATTAATCATGCTAATCAAGATAAAACGAATGACAATGATAAGGAGAAGATTGAGGCTAACTAAAGAACTAAACACTCTTAAGTTAGCTCATGAAACTATCTTCGAAGATCATCGAGAACTTTTAAGAGCTCATGAGAAATTACGCTCTGAAAAGCTCAATATTGAGCAAGAGCATGAGTTCTTAAAAGCAATTAATTATGATCTCCGCAAGAAAAGTTCTCCTTACATTGCCAAGCGTTTACTCTTATCCACTTACATGCCTCAAGTCAAGTCTAGTAACAAGAACAAGAAAGATTCTTCCTCTAGCAGTAACAATGATCATGCTAAATCCAATATTGTTGCTTCTAGTAGTTCTCTTGATTCCACTAATGATTCTCTTAGCCAAGTTACACTTGAGCAAGAAAATAGCTTATTGAAGGGAATTATAGAGAAAGGAGTGTACAAAAGCCTTGCCGGGAGTAAGCAATTCAAGGAAATTGTGCGCAAGCAAGGAACGCACCGCAAGAATCAAGGTGTTGGTTTTGAACGAAAATTCAATGCCAATGGAGTTGAGTGGGAAGAAGATCAATACCCCAAGACAAAGTTTGTTCCTCAACAATAGAAGTATGATACTTCTTTCAAGGGGACACAAGCTCAAGATGATTGTCCACCACAAGACTACAAGCAAAAAAGGCAAGGACAAGCTTCAAGAGGAAATTGATGCATTTGAAGAAGCTCCTAAGACCTTAGTCAAGTGGATTCGCAAGACTACTTCAAGTTCCACTTCATCAAGTACGACTACAAAATCCAAGGATTCCCATCAAGATGGTGTGGATCCAAAAGAAGAAGAACTAGAGAGTTCTTGAGGGTGACTCCGCCAACATACTTCACTCTTATCATTTTGGCAAGAACAAGTGCAATCAACTTCCACATCTTGCACTAGTTCAAGGAGTCACAAACCCTCTTGTTGGTAAGACAAGGGACAAGGTAACCTAAAAGTTTTCATGGACATCATCTTGTGTGTGCATCACTCTATGTCTATGGATATCCTTGTTTGTTCCTTGTGGGACTAACCCATGTAGGTATTGAAAGTACAATTCACTCAAATGGATAGCTCCAAGTGATCTACATCAACATTGAGCATCCACATCTTCAACATCTACATGAAGTCATCATCGACAAAACCTGAGGTTAGTTCATCCCTCTAAGGGGGGATATCACATCTAGGGGGAGCTTTACTCTAAGACTTGAGCTAAAGCAACTCTAAAGATGTGAACACAACAATGCTTTATGTAAAAGTGGTAACCCCACTTGAGCTTAAACGATGAGTATGACCTATGATCAAGTGTTCTCACTTGACTCCTAAGTCAATATACTCATATATAGATGACCTTGTCATCACAAATTGCTTGATAGATGCTAGAATTGGTTGTGCATGCCTTGTCACATATTTCATTTGCCATCTTATTGTGTGAGCATGCTGGTTGCATATTTTACTCATTCGAGGACATCCACTTGTTGTTTTGATTGTTTGGTTTTATTTCCTTTTGCCAAGTGGATGGACAAGAATGCCTAAGAACCTCCTATAGCTATCTATGCTTTTCTCGTCTCAAACTCTATTCATGCTACATCACAAAAATTGATCAAGTCAGATTCGAACCACTCTGTGTGAGGAGCGCTCGGAGTCCCCGATTCGTCATAGACTTAAACTTCCAAAACCTCTTTATGATTCTCGGTCTGACCGATACCCTACTTTCGGTCCTACCGAGATCATTAAGTTGATCTATGTTTTCGATCTTGGTGCAACGGATTTGAACCATTTGGTCACACCGAGTTGCAATAACTATATACAGTTTTGCATCTCGGTGCCACCGAGTAGTTCCACTCGGTCACACTGACAAGGTCTGTCGGGGAAGCTGATCCACGAACACCTATGGGGCCGGTGGACCGGGCCCCTTTCGGTTCAGCGGGGGGCGGAGGTCGCACGAAGAGCAGATCGAGGCGAGGCACACGAGCGATTTACCCAGCTTCGGAGCTCTCCGGAGAGATAACACTCCTACTGCTGCTTGTCTGGTTGTATTATCTGGTGTTCTTGCTCTCGAGCGAGAGAGTGTGATGTTTTCTAGGCTACGGATGAATCGAAGCAAACTGTCCGAAGCTCTGAACCTCCGAACCTCTGAACCCACTCTACATTGCGCATGGGCCTCCTTTTATACGCTAAAGGGGTCACCGACAGGTGGCAACGCAGAGGAGGGTAAAAACGTAAAAAGCGAGGTAGGTGGTACAGTTGCTTGTACAGTGCACCCTACCTAACCCTGACGGCAGGGGACAAGGGCATTAAATGCCCGTCTGAGTCGCCCGAACAGTGCAGAAAAGGACCGTTAGGGGCGCCACCGTTCGCCACGATGGCGATCCTGTCAGCTTCGCATGCCACTGCGCACTGCTAGCTGCACAGCCTCCCGCCACGCGTGCCCGGAGAAGCCCCAAGAGCGACACGTTGGTGGATGCGCTGGAGCGTGGGCGCAGAGTGGCTGCCTGCCGCGGCAAGCGCCTTGCCGCTGTTGTTATCTCGCCGGGTCCAGAAGCTCGTCGCTCACCGGGCCTCGGGGTACCTTGTTTAGTCTTCCCGGCAAGCTCCTCTTGCCGGGGCCTTGTTGCCTTGCCGGAGCGCGTGGCGCGTCGCGGCAAGTTCCTTGGAGCGCCTTGGTTGGCCTTCCCGGCAAGCTCCTCTTGCCGGGGTCTTGTCTCCTTAGCTTAAATACTTTGTTCTTGGATGGCTCCAAGGGAACCTTGGGGGATCTTGGCGTTCGCCCGGCAAGCCTTTGTCGCGGGGTGCTGCAACTGCCCGTGCACAAGTTCGGGGTACTAGGGTACCCCTATTCTAGTACACCGACAGGAGCCCCCGGGCCTGGGCCAGACACGGTGCCAAGCGCTGTCGGGCCAGGCCCAAGATAGGGCACGGGCACACGCGGGCTGGGCCACGCCAAATCTTGCTCCGTATCCACCGCGCTCTCCCATAACGGCACGCGTTGAATGCGGCATCATGGGAGAGATCGTGGGCGGTTGTTTATTTGGAAGGCCGAAACGTCCGCCCCGTCCCTCTTTATAAGCAGAGGAAACAGAGGCAGTTCGTTCCCCCTCGCTGGTTGCTGCTACTCCTTCTTCACAAACTCTGCCGCTCCCCCCTTCTTCTCGAAGCCGAGAGAGCAGCGCTCCGCCCCCCCATTGCCACCAACATCACCATGCCACCGACCTTCCCCACCACCTCCTCCATGGCCCCGAAAGCCGACAAGGGAAAGGGTGTGAAGTCAGCCGAGGCGCAGCGGCTCGCGGCGCTGCGGAAGGAGCGGGCGATCTTCACCCCCCAGCTCGGCGTGCAGGAGCTGAGGGAGTACTTCTACCTTTTTTGGGCGACGGAGACGCGTGCGCATCCGCGCACGAGGGTACTCCCAGCCGCTGCCTCGGAGTTGGCTCCAAACGGGTACCCTTTCTTCCCGCTATTCTTCTATTGCGGGCTCTGCCCGCCCTTCTCGGAGTTCTTCTGTGACATTATGAACACATATGGCTTCCGTCTCCTTGACTTCACCCCCAACGCTGTCCTGACCATGGCAGTTTTCGCACACTTGTGCGAAAACTTTGTCGGAGTCCACCCTAGTGTTGCCCTTTTTCGCCACTTCTTCATACCTCGGGTAGAGAGAGGAGAGCCGCTTGCCGGAGGGATTGCCTGGGTCTCGAGAGTCGTAAAGAAAGAGGCGTACTTGGAGGGTGAGCTTCGCAACAAGTGGGAGGAGTGGAGAGCGGAGTGGTGCTGGATCGTCGAGGAGAATCTGCAGCCCTTCACCGCCGTGCGCCGAACTCCAATAGTGCGCGGCAATGACTGGAGCAACGTGGCCCCGGAAGACGAGAGGCTGAAGATCACCATCACTTGGATTCTTCGCCTCAGGCTTGCCGGGCTCACCGTAGGTGCTGTCGGGGCAGATTTCCTCCGCCGCCGCATTGCCCCCCTGCAGGAGAGGGGAGGCCCGCCTGGGAATTCAAGAATTCGGCGGACATCATGAGGCTGCGGCCAGGCCTCAACTATAACTTCACCGTCTTGGAGTTGGACGCAATGCTCTTGGAATTATTCAAACGCGACCCCCAGCACCCATTCACACTGCCGAGGGGCGTAGTTCCTTTGTGCAATAACTCTTCGCTTGACCGGATCCGCGCCATGATGCCGTTGTGCGATTCACACGGCATCGTCCCAACTTGGCAAGAGCCTGCGGATGACGTTGTGCGAGCGTTCTTCGACACCTTGGAGGAAGTGCCGGTCCGCGCTGACGAGCAGAAGAGCCTCACCCGTGACACCACCGACGAGGAGCTGCAGCTCATCGCTACTAGGGCGGAAGAGGCTGCGGCCGCAGCTGCTGCGGGTGTGTTTGGGTTTACTGTGGAGGAGGTGGAGGCTGCAGAGGCGGCAAACCTTGCCGAACGCACGGAGTTCATGGGCGAGGAGGAGCCTGCCGGTTTCGAAGCCGAGCCGAGCGAGGCCGGCAAGGAGGAGGCTGAGCCTTCAGAGAACTTGCCGCAGGCGGAGCCCTCGGCCCCGCCAAGGAGGCGCCTTCGCAGGGCCGGGGACGTAGCAGGGCGACAGCCGGCTCCACAGCCACCGAGCCGCGCGACGCGCTCTACCGCAGCAAGCAATGTTGCCGCGGGAGCGCCTCACGCAACAGCGGCAACTGGAGCGGGATCTTCCCGGGCCACTGCCACTGCCCCCGCCAAGCGGGCAAGGGATCCTACTCCTCCACCTCGCCGCACCGGAGGAGGGCCGGACTTCGATCTTTCCGCGCTCAGCTCCGACGAGGAGGAAGAAGAGTGAGTTTCTTTGGTGCTCTTGTAATCCTTCAATCTTGCTGTTTATATCTTGTATCTGACTTGCTCCAATCTGGACTCCTTTCTTTTCAGAACACTGGCCCAGAGAGCGGCGAAGAGGGCCAAGGCCGCGGTGGTCGTCATCGAGGATGACCCCATCGTGTCAGCAGGAGGTGGGCCCGAGACCACCTTGACGGACCCGGCAATTACCCCTCAGAGCAGCCCCCAGCGCAGCCCCCAGCATAAGTTCATAGTTCAGCCTTCCGCTGCCGGCCGCGCTTGAGTGCTTTTTCCTTTGTTGATATCTTGCTTGTTGACTTGTGCAGGAGCAGAGCAGCCTCATCAGGAGCGCCCGGAGGCTGGTCCCAAAGTGCCACCTGCTTCGACTACGCCGCCAAGCGAGGAGTCCCCGGCAAGAGAGCGCTCTCCGGCAAGGGGGGACTCTCCGGCAAGGGACGGCACTGCTGATCCTGCGGTGACCGAGGCCGCAACTGAAGATCTTGGCGCAGGTAATCCACTTGCCCAGAAACTTTCCCTTGGGTTCTGCTTCTTCCATTTTTCCTTTCTTGGATTTTTGATTGATTTTCCTCCCTTCTTCGTTCTTCAGACCCATCTACGGCTGAGCCAATGGAGACAGAGGGCGCCGGCGAGGAAGGTGCCGGCGCTGATGAGACCGCCGGCGAGGAGGCCGCCGGGGCTGCTGCTACGGAAGCCGGCGAGGGGTCGGGCGATCGCACTGACGACCCTGAGGCCGCAGGAGCGCCGGGCGCTGCGCCGACCGCCGAACCCTCTGCCGCTTCTGCGGAGCCGGGCTCCGAGGAGCCCCAGCCCGGCGCCTACTTGAAGGCTGGTGACAATATCTTCATCAAGCTACCCTGGGCGTCGAGCTCCAGGGCGCCGGTCGAGGGGGAGACTTTTGACGGGGAGGTGCTCGCCTCTGCTGGACTGTCATTGGTTGACGTGCCCGGCAGCAGCAGCGGCGAGCCTGAGAAGGAGCAGCTGCTGCGGAAGCTGCTGTCACTCTACCGCACCCGGCAAGCAAAGCTGGCTTCCCGGGAAGCGCTTGTCGCGAAGGCGGGAGTTGACATGGAGAAGCGCGCGGAGGAGCTCCGGGGACAAAATCAAGAAGCTCTCCGGTCCCTGGCGCAGGAGCGGGAGCGACTCGACGAGGAGCGCACGGCCTTTCTTCTCGAGAAGGCCGAGGTTGAGGAGGAACAAAGGCTGGCTGCCGAGAAGCAGTCCGCGCGAGAAGGTGAATTAGTGCAGCGGAAGGCCAACCTCGACAGCTACGAGGAAGAGCTCGCCGAGTGTGAGCGGGCACTTGGCAGGGCGCTCAAGGAGGCAAAGGACGCCGCGGCAACTGCAGAGGCCGCCAAGAAAGAGCTAGAGGAGAAGGTGGTGCAGCTGGAGGCCAACATTAGGAAGAGCGGCGAGGAGCTTGCCGCGCTCAAGCGTGAGCGTGAGAAGGATGCTGCCGCCCACGGTGAGCTGCAAGGCCTTCTCGCTGAGAGGGGCAAGGAGCTCAGCGCCGCCAAGGATTCCAAAGCAGACCTGGAGCTGAAGCTGGCCACGCTGACGCAGACGCTGGAGGCCGCCAAGGAGCGGGAGAAGACCTTGTCGGAGAAGGTCAAGGATGACGCGGCGCTGCTGGAGAGCATTGCAGTTACCTAGAACTCGTTCAGAGACATAGTGGAGCACTGGACCGAGGGTCTGGTGAACATTGCCGCAGTCATTAACGAGGAGCTGGCGCAGCTGGGGATGGAGGACTTTGGGTATCCTTCCGACGAGAGTCTTCAACCCAGCGCCAAGCTCAGCCTGTTCTTCAAGGGCGTGGCGACGGCACTCCAGCGGCTCCGGGAGAGGATCCCGAAGCAGCTGGCCGACGAGTCGCGCAAAATCTGCGCCGGGGTTCTCCAGAAGGTGCTGATGAAGGTGGCCTTCCGCAACCCAGGCGTCAGCTTCACCAACGTCCTCAGGTCCTTGCCGCCTGACGCCGATCTGGATGCACTCAAGGCCCTTGTCGCACCCATTGTGGACAAGGTGAGCGAGATTAAGAGGGTCGAGGGCGGACACGTAGACTAGGCCGTCCATTTCTTCTTTTCCCTTGCCGCTGCTAATCATGTTATGAAAACATTCTGTTAGAGCTGCGACAAGTTATCTTTGTAATATAACTTTATTTCTGTCTATCAATTGCTATATTATTTCCTCTACTAGATTCCTTTCTTTGTATGTTATTACCCTACGCTTCTAGGGAACTTGTCGGCGCAGGCGCCCGAGCCGCGAGCGCTGAGTGCGGAACTTCAGCAGCCTGCTGGCGGCGCTGCTTCCGACAAGAAACCTTGTCGCGACTAGATGCAGCACGCTTAAGCTGTTGAGCGGACTCGAAACAAAGTAAGGGCGCAACTAGCCACGAGTTGGTTCCTCCGCGCACAGGTTTTCCATACAAAGCAGGGTCGTTCGAGGAAGATAACTCAAAAAATTTTAAAAAGTGATTGCTCAAACTTTGGCAACTTAGCTTTTCTGTCGTTTGCTTCCCGGCAAGGCAGGACTTTGCTTGAACGACGCCTGGTCCATACCACAATCTTCTCCTTTCCCCCCGGCAAACATGTGTGCGAGGGAACCTTCTTTTCCTTTGAAAGAAAAAGAAAGAAGAGAAAATAATAATATGGAGCTCTTCGGCTCGTTACTGCTTACCAGATGTAGGTGCTGCACAAAGTGTCAGATAATCGCATGCAAGAAAGGAACTAACGCATGAAATGGACAAGTTGTGCGAAGCACATGGGGTTCTACTTATGCACGGGATCTGCGCCCGGCTTTGTACAAAGGATTACATGCAACAGCGGCAAGACTTGTACAAAAGGTGGTTGCCGGAACGGGTTCCAGCAACCGCGCCTTATGGGAAAAACTTACGAAGATGTTCTATGTTCCAGGAGTTGCTCACCGGAATGCCATCTTCGGTCTCAAGGCGGACAGCGCCAGGCCTTGTGACTCGTCTCACCCGATAAGGGCCTTCCCACTTCGGCGTCAACTTGTTGGAATTCTTGGCGGACTGAACGCGCCGAAGAACAAGGTCGCCTTCCTCGAAGCTTCTGGCTTTAACTTTGCGGCTATGATAGCGGCGCAAAGCTTGCTGGTATCGAGCAGCTCGTACAGCAGCCTGAAGAAGATCTTCCTGAAGGAGCAGCGCGTCGTCTTGCCGCAGCTGTTCTTGCTCAAGCTCATCATAAGCGAGCACTCGAGGTGATCCGTATACGAGTTCCGTTGGGAGAACTGCCTCTGCTCCATAGACTAGAGCGAAAGGTGTCTGGCCAGTGGCTCGATTTGGCGTCATTCTGATCGACCAAAGAACCACCGGCAGCTCCTCGATCCAGTTCCTTCCGCACCTGTGCAGCTTGTCGAAAGTTCTGGTCTTGAGCCCGCGCAGCACTTCAGCATTTGCCCTCTCTGCTTGACCGTTGCTTCTTGGATGAGCAACAGAAGCGAAGCAGACCTTGGCGCCAAGGTCTTGGACGTACTGCATGAAGGTGCGGCTCGTGAATTGCGTGCCATTGTCGGTGATGATCCTGTTAGGGATCCCGAAACGGCAAACAATTGACCTGAAGAACTTGACTGCTGACTGTGCCGTCACCTTCCTCACTGGCTGCACTTCCGGCCACTTTGTGAACTTGTCGATTGCGACGTACAAGTACTCAAAGCCCTCGACAGCCCGGGGGAAGGGGCCGAGGATATCGAGCCCCCAGACCGAAAATGGCCAGGATAAAGGGATCGTCTGGAGAGCTTGAGCTGGCTGGTGTATCTCTTTGGAGTGGAACTGGCACGCTTCACACTTGGTTACTTGTGCAGTTGCATCCTGGAGGGCTGTCGGCCAAAAGAAACCTTGTCGGAAAGCTTTGCCGGCAAGTGCTCTTGCGCCAATGTGGTGGCCACATATGCCTCCATGTATCTCCGCCAACAGCTTTTGTCCATCTTCCCGGTGAATACACTTCAATTTCACACCGATGAGTCTTCTTTTGTACAGTATGCTATCGACAAACTGGTACATACTTGACTGCCGGGCTACTCTTTCCGCTTCTTCTTGTTCTTCAGGAAGTTCTCATGTCTGAAGGAAGTGGACAATCTGCTGTGCCCATGCTGGAGCTTGTGGCTCGACAACAAGGACTGAAGGCGCATCTGCTGCTGCGGGAACGTCCGCTTCCACGGCAAGGACTTGCGGTCCTGCTGGAGCTTGATGTTCCCCGGCAAGCTTGCCGGAGCAAAACTTGTCGGGAGCGTCTGCTTCAACGGAACAAACCATGAGGCTTGCCGGAGCAGACTGCCCCTCAGCCTCCTTGGTGTTGATCTTGGGGATTTTCTTGGCGGCGGCTTCGGGGAGCTCTGCTGGAAAGTAGTCACCAGAAACCAACTTCCTCTTCTTGCTTTGTCCAGTTGATGGTGTTACGGATGGTTGAGTCAACTTAAGCACAAAGATCCCTGGTTCCACAGGTAACTTTAGTGCGGTGCACTTTGACAGGCCATCAGAAATATCATTCCGAGCTCTTGGGATATGCTCCATTTGTAGGCCGTCAAAGTGCTCTTCTAGCTTCCTCACTTCATCAACATACGCTTCCATCAACGGACTCTGGTAGCTCTTGTTCACTTGTCGGACGACAAGCTGTGAGTCACCCCTGACAATGAGCTTCTTGATCCCAAGGTCTGCTGCGATTCTAAGACCGACAAGCAATCCTTCATACTCTGCAGTATTGTTGGTTGCTTGCTCTTTGGGAAAGTGCATCTGGACTACGTACTTGAGGTGCTCTCCGGTGGGTGCGACAAGCAGCACGCCTGCACCGGTGCCTTGCAGCGAGAAGGCACCATCAAAGTACATCAGCCACTCTTTGCTTGCCTCTTTGATGGGGATGCTCGTTTCTGGAATTTCTTCATCTGGGGTTGGCGTCCACTCTGCTATGAACTCTGCCAATGCTCTGCTTTGGATAGTTGAGGTGCTCTCAAACTTGAGGCCAAAGCTTGACAGTTCCAGCGCCCACTCGACAATCCTGCCCGTTGCTTCTGGATTTTGCAGTATCCTCTTCAGCGGAAAGCGAGTGACGACTGTGATCTCATGTGCTTGGAAGTAATGGCGCAGCTTTCTTGAGGCCATGAGGAGGCCGAAAAGCAACTTCTGCACACCAGAGTACCTTGATCTAGCCCCCTGCAGAAGAGAACTGACAAAGTAAACTGCGCGCTGCACCATTCTCCTTGGCATCTTATCATGTTCCTGCGCAAACCCATGTTTGTTGGGACCAGAGCTTGTCGACGAAGCCCCCTGCTTGTCGCTGGATGGATCTGCCGTGGTTGCTGGCTCATCATCCGCCTCCCTCTCCGCCACTAACGCAGCACTAACCACTTGATTGGTTACCGCTATATACAGCAGCAACTTCTCTTGCGGCTTAGGTGCGACAAGCGTTGGAGTGGAGGACAGGTATCTCTTCAAGTCCTGCAGCGCAGCCTCCGCTTCCGGAATCCATTTCATTGGACCTGCCTTTTTCAAAATTTTGAAAAATGGCAGGGCACGCTCAGCAGATCTAGAGATAAACCTGCTGAGAGCAGCCACGCAACCGGCAAGCCTTCGTACATCCTTGACGCGCCTTGGTGCATTGATCTGCTCAATGGCTTTGATCTTGTCGGGATTGGCTTCAATTCCCCGTTGAGACACGAAGAACCCGAGAAGCTTGCCGGAAGGGACTCCAAACACGCACTTCTCGGGGTTGAGCTTGAGGTTGATCTTGCGCAGGTTTGCAAATGTTTCGTCTAAATCTTGAATCAAGGTCGCTTTGTTCTTGCTCTTGACCACTATGTCATCCATGTAAGCTTCCACATTTCTGTGCATTTGCGGCTCAAAAGCATGGTGGACTACCCTTGCGAATGTTGAACCAGCATTCTTCAAACTGAAAGGCATCCGTACGAAGCAGTACGTGCCACATGGGGTGATAAATGCGGTTTTCTCTTCATCTTCTTCTGCCATGAAGATCTGATGGTATCCTGAGTATGCATCAAGAAATGAAAGCAAATCACATCCGGCTGTGGAGTCAACAATCTGGTCAATACGCGGCAAGGGAAATGGGTCTTTGGGACAAGCTTTATTAACATCAGTGAAGTCAATACAAAGTCTCCATTTCCCGTTAGCTTTGCGCACAACAACAGGATTGGCCAACCACGTGGGATGGAGCACTCCTCTGACAAGGCCTGCTGCTTCCAACTTCTTGATTTCTTCTGCGATGAATTCTTGGCGCTCTACTGCCTGCTTCCTCACTCTCTGCTTGACGGGCCGCGCATGAGGACAGACGGCAAGGTGGTGCTCAATCACTTTCCTGGGAACACCGGGGATATCAGACGGTTGCCACGCAAACACGTCGACATTCGCCCGCAGGAAAGCAACGAGCGCGCTTTCCTATTTGGGGTCAAGAGTGGCGCTGATGGTGAAGGTACCACCAGTGCCATCCTCCTTGGCGGACACCTTCTTAGTCTCAGGTGGAGCTGTCATTGCCTTCTTACACTTGCCGGTGGAGCTCGATGGTGCGTCCTCGACGGTAGCGCAGCACTCCGAAGAAGTGCGCTTGCCGGAGTGGGCATCAGAGCTCTTGCCGGACTTGGTCTTCTTCTTCCCCCTAGGAGCTTCAGCGGCAAGTGTCCTTCGTTCTTCTGCGGCTGCGGCTTCCCGGTAGATCTTGTCGGCACAGATAAGAGCATCCTTCTTGTCGCCAGGGACAGAGATGACACTTATTGGGCCTGGCATTTTCAGTATGTTGTACGCATAGTGAGAGGCTGCCATGAACTTGGCGAGTGCCGGACGGCCAAGGATTCCATTGTAAGGTAATGGAAAGTCGGCAATGTCAAACGTGACCCTCTCAGTCCTGAAGTTCAGCTCACTGCCAGATGTTACCGGCAACGTGATCTTTCCCTTTGGCTTGCTCCTTCCCGGGTTGATTCCTTGAAATGTGCCGGTCTCTTCGAGCTCGCTGTCAGGGATCTGGAGTTTCTGGAGCACCGCGGAGGAGATCAGGTTCAAGCCGGCCCCGCCATCAACTAGCATCTTAGTGACCTTGAGGTTGCGGATTGTTGGTGAAACCAACATCGGCAAGCACCCGACCGCAGTTATGCGATCCGGGTGGTCCTCAATATCAAAGATGATAGGCGTGCCGGACCATTTCAGAGGCTTGCGTGACTCGACGGGTGGTTCAGCTGCATTAACTTCCCGCACCCACTGCTTGAGCTGGCGGTGCGAGGCATGCAGAGAAGCACCACCGTTAATGCACAGGACCTCTGTGGCTTTCTGGAACTCCTGCTCATCAGTCTCCTCATCATCCATATCTTCATCATCGCCGTCATCTTCATCCTTGTCGCGACCGCGAGGAGGTCTGTCTCCTTGCCGCTGCTTGGCCTTGCCGCGGCGTCCTCCTCGACCGGGACGTTTCTTGCCGGATCCACCAGCTCCTTCCTGGGCCTTCTCCTTGTCGCGTCGCTCGTATTCAGCTTTCTTTTGCTCAACAAGCTGTTCGACTCTCTTACAGTTCTGAAGATCATGGCCCTTGGTGCGGTGAATCTTGCAATACTGCTTGTTGGTGCCGTTCTGCTTGTCGGTGACCGCCACCTCCGCGGCAACCTTCTTGCCGGAGTCACTAGCTTTGGCTTCCTTGGCGCCACCACCGTTGCCGGACTGCTCAACAACTAGCACTTCTTTGCCTGTCCTCCTTCTGTTGTTCCGCCGCCGGTTTTTCCTTGTCGGGGCAGCATCTTCGCTGTCAGATCCTCCCGCTCCTATATTTTCTCCGGGGAGTCTCCTCCCTTCCTTAGCACGCGCACACTTGTCGGCCAGTGCATATAACTCACTGACGTCCCTGATCTTGCACATCGCCATTTCCTCCCACATCATGCGGTTCCGCACGTTCTGATGGAACGCGCTGATCACCGCAGCAGGGTGGACGTCTGGGATGTTGTGCTGCACACTACTGAATCTCTGAATGTACTTGCGCAAGGGCTCTCTTTCCTTCTGGGCGAGCAGATGAAGATCACTCTCCTGGCCATGAGGCTTGTGTCCGCCTGTAAAGGCGCCGACAAACTGATGGCACAGATCAGCCCAAGAGGATATGGAGTTGTCCGGCAAGTGCATGAGCCAGGATCTGACGTTGGGCTTGAGCACCAGCGGGAAGTAGTTGGCAAGGATCTTGTCATCCCATCCCCCGGCAGCCTGCACCGCGATGGTGTAGATGCTGAGGAACTCTGACGAATGTGTCTTGCCGTCGTACTTCTCCGGTACATCTGGCTTGAAGTTCTTTGTGCTGGGCCACTGGACTTGCCGCAGCTCACGAGTGAACGCTGGACAACCTACCGCGTACGGAAGATCGCCTGGTTCCCCTGGCGCATGCATGTCAACAAAGGGCCCAGCGCGCTTGTCGGATTAACGTCGCGCTTCTCTTCGGCGCTCGATGCGGGTTCGAGCGTCTTCTTGTTGTCGATCATGAAGAACTTGGCGCTGATCGCGACGAGCTCGTGGATCCGACGATGCAGTGGAGTCGCTGTCGAGGTGGATCCGGCGAGTCGGCGATCTTGGCCTTCGGGGCGGTGATTGCATGGTAGTTGCACCTCCGCCCGTTTCGTTGCCACCGGCTCGCGTCCGGCGGCCCTGTCGCGGCGGCGACGCGCTCGGCCGCCATGGAGTGTCGCCGTTGGCGTAGCCGATGAGACTCTGAATGGTGGCCCTCCATTCGTCGATCTTGTCCGACGTCGGAGGGTAATCTAGGAGAAGTTGAGCTCGCGCCAAAGCTTCTGCTGGAGTGGTGGGTGGCAGTGGCGGACGGCGCGAGGAGCGGGACGTGCTCGAACTTCTAACTATGTTAGAAGGAGCAGTATCCCGTCCAGGCGACCGTGCCCCGCTCGTGCCAGCACGCTGGCGTGCATGCTGGTCTTGAGCGCCCTGAGATCCACCAGCTTGGTCTTGGGCTATCATGCGTATGGCACTGCTAGTGCCATGACGCTGTTGATCTTGCGCCTCCTGAGAGTGGCGTGGAACATGTACAGTCGCCGAGGTTTGTGCAGCCTTGTTCTTGGACCTGGCGGCATCATGAGCTTCCTCGTCGATGTCCTTTCTTCCGCCGGCGTCCATCCCACCACTCGTTTGCTCCAACGGTGGCGGAAGTGACGTGGATGGAGCGGTTGCCGCCGAAGTCTTCTTCTTCGGTGGCATGTTGATGAAGGGAATAAAGATCTAGCTCGTGTGAACGCCGGATCTGGTTCACACAATCTCAACACCCCCTACCTGGCGCGCCAAAGATGTCGGGGAAGCTGATCCACGAACACCTATGGGGCCGGCGGACCGGGCCCCTTTCGGTTCGGCGGGGGGCGGAGGTCGCACGAAGAGTAGATCGAGGCGAGGCACACGAGCGGTTTACCCAGCTTCGGAGCTCTCCGGAGATATAACACTCCTACTGCTGCTTGTCTGGTTGTATTATCTGGTGTTCTTGCTCTCGAGCGAGAGAGTGTGATGTTTTCTGGGCTACGGATGAATCGAAGCAAACCGTCCGAAGCTCCGAATCTCCGAACCCCCTCTACGTTGCGCATGGGCCTCCTTTTATATGCTAAAGGGTCACCGACAGGTGGCAACGCAGAGGAGGGTAAAAACGTAAAAAGCGAGGTAGGTGGTACAGTTGCTTGTACAGTGCACCCTACCTAACCCTGACGGCAGGGGACAAGGGCATTAAATGCCCATCTGAGTCGCCCGAACAGTGCAGAAAAGGACCGTTAGGGGCGCCACCGTTCGCCACAATGGTGATCCTGTCAGCTTCGCATGCCACTGCGCACCGCTGGCTGCACAGCCTCCCGCCACACGTGCCCGGAGAAGCCCCAAGAGCGACACGTTGGTGGATGCGCTGGAGCGTCGGCGCAGAGTGGCCGCCTGCCGCGGCAAGCGCCTTGCCGCTGTTGTTATCTCGCCGGGTCCAGAAGCTCGTCGCTCACCGGGCCTCGGGGTACCTTGTTTAGTCTTCCCGGCAAGCTCCTCTTGCCGGGGCCTTGTTGCCTTGCCGGAGCACATGGCGCGTCGCGCCAAGTTCCTTGGAGGGCCTTGGTTGGCCTTCCCGGCAAGCTCCTCTTGCCGGGGTCTTGTCTCCTTAGCTTAAATACTTTGTTCTTGGATGGCTCCAAGGGAACCTTGGGGGATCTTGGCGTTCGCCCGGCAAGCCTTTGCCGCGGGCTGCTACAGCTGCCCGTGCACAAGTTCGGGGTACTAGGGTACCCCTATTCTAGTACACCGACAGGGTCGGGCTATATATAGTCACGAGCAAAAAAAATTTGGAAATTTCTCCGAACCCCTTCACCCGCGCGATAGCCTGCTCTGCCAACTTGGTCTCCGGATCGTCTCCTCGCCGCCAGCCGCCTCCAGTCGCTGGTCTCCATTGCCGTCAGCGGAATTCTACCCCGCCGTTGCCGCCGTAGCGAGTCTCCGCCGAACTAGGGTATGGACTCGATCTTTGTGCTATTCCCCAATCTGATTCTTAGCACATTGTGATCATCATGATTCTTGCCACGATTGAAACACTCCTGTCCGGTCAATGCGTTCGTAGATTAGTTTTGATTCGAAAATTTTAGGGTTAGGTTTCTGCCGAAACCATCTCGGACCCATCGAGTTGAAAAACTCGGTCCCACCGATTTGGCTTATGCCATTGCACAAGTGAGACTCGGTCTGACCGAGAATTACTTATCGGTGTGACCGATTGTGGAACTCTGTGAAACCCTCGCAGTCTCGGTGCCACCGAACTGTGACTCGGTCTGACCGAGTTCACTAGTTTAGGTTCCAAAACTGCTTCGGTATCACCGAGTTTAAAAATCGGTAGATTCAAGATGATTTCAGTGGGAAACTAAAACTAATTTTTTGAGTCATTCTTTTGCAAAAATCTCTGCATTTTGTGATGCTCATCCACTCTATCTCATCTATAACCTATTCACAGGGTCAGCAGTCAGAGTTTGCAACATGTCTGATCAGAGTGACAGCCAGAACTTGTCAAAGCAGCAAGTGCAGATGAGTGAGGGCACTAGTCCCTCTAGATCTTCAGATGATGGCAGCAGAAGTACCCCAAGCAATTTGCCAAAACCTGCCACCAGACAGAGAAAGAAGAGAACCTCAGACTCAGAAGATGAGGATTATGTGGCAGAAGAGGAAGCAACTTCCATGAGAGTTGAGCCAGCACAGGGCATAAAACCAGGGTTAAAGATCAAAAGGCCAGCAGGCAGGCAGCCTATGCCAAAGGCCAGAGCTTCAATCAAGATTTCTGAGAAGCCCACTCCCATAGAGCCAGTTGCTGCTGAAGGCAAGAAAAGGAAGGAAAGGGTGAAGAAGACCGTAGCCAGAGTGCTTGGAAAGGATTCCATCATGGAAGAAGAGGAAGAAGAAGAGGTTGCTGCACCAGCACCTAAGGCACCCAAGCTAATGGGTGATGCTATCAAATCAGGGGCTACTGCATCTAAGCCCAAGGAAGCACCCAAGGCTGCATCAAAGGTCAAGACAGCACCAAAGAGGAATACAAGAAGCATCCCAGCTGCTGAGAAGAACAAGGCCCCAATGCCTGAAGCTGCTGAAGAAGATGATGAAGAGCAAGTTCTCAGAAAGCTCAAGACCAAGATCCCAGACCACAACGATGCTCATCCTGTGGCCGAGGATATGAAACTCAGGAGAGATTCAAGGCTCCGGAAGTGGAGAGAAGCAGACCCGTATGCTTCAAGGAGAAGGACTGCAGTTGACTACAGGTTCCACACCAAGGAGCAGCAAGACTTTTATGAGACAGTGTTGCTAGACAAGAAGCTAATTGTCTGTGATATGAGATGGGTTGATTGGCAATACATCAAGGACAACGAAGAGTACTACCCTGGAGTGCAGGACAGCTTCAAGGAATGTGGAGTAGAGGACTTTGTTGGGCAGAAGCTCACAAAGTGGAACGAGGAACTCATCATGCAGTTCTACTCCACAGCCCATTTCTATCCAGATGGCAGGATTGTATGGATGTCAGAGGGTACGAGGTACCAGTCTACAGTTGCTGAATGGGCTCAGCTGATTAATGCCCCAGAAGAGCATGACGATGACTTGGACATTTATGCCAAGAAGAAGATGGACCACAACTCAATGTCAAACATGTACAAGGAGATTCCAAATGAAGCACTTGATACGTTCAAGTTTGGCTCAGTACACTATCTTCTGTCAGGGCTGCCAACCATCAACTGGATTCTTAGGCACACCCTATTGCCCAAGTCTGGAGATCACAAGATGATCAGGGGCCACGCGATCAACTTGCTTCATATCTTTGACGTGCCACAGAAATTTAAAGTCATGAGCCTTATGATTGAAACAATCAAGAGGACATCAGCAGACCAGAAGAGGAGCTGTGGATATGCCCCACAAATTTAGGAGCTCATCAACTCTAAGATGGGCACGGGGATATACTTATTGGACAAGGAACACCTGCACATCCGTCCAGATTTTGAAGATAATCAAGTGGTCATGACTGAGAATGAGCCATCATCTGCCCAAGCACAAGCCAAGAAGGAGAAGGCGAGGAAGGAGAAAGCTGCCAAGATGCCTACTTAAGAGGAGGCATCTGAATATTTCCTGAAAACCAAACAAGAGCATCTTGGTTACTTGATTGCATCCACCCTGCGGATTGAGCAAGGACTAGCTACCCTAACTCAGAACCAGGCAAGCTTAGAGAGGATCATGGAACAAAAGTTCTATGACTTGGATGTCAAAGTGACAGAGATTCAGACTGCAGTGGAGCAGCTCCAGGATGACATGCAGGAGAGGAGAGGCAAGACTACAACTAATGCCTTTGCTAGAGTGTCACGAGGTCCGAGGTCGTCTATAGTGCCAGTTGCTGACCCCAGAGCCACCACGTCTGCACCAGCTACAGCCTCAGTTCCACCAGCTCCAGCGTCCACTTCAGCCTCAACTCCAACCATGTCTACAGAAGGCTTCGTCCTTGGAGTGCTCCGGACTACACCACCACCTGAAGATCAAGCCTGAGTGTCGACTTAGCACTATGCATTTTCTAGGAACTTTTTGGTAACTTGTTGCCAAAGGGGGAGAAAATGTATAGATCATAGGCTTCGAGAGAGAGAGTGTTGCTTTTTTCTCTCTTGCTTTATTTGGTGGTTTTTCGAACTTTGTTTGCTTTTGAGTGCTTGAGATACTATGTCATTGCTCGTGAGACATTGATGATCATGTGTTTGATCATAAGCTACACTTATGCATGCTTGATATATCTTATCTATCTTATGTGATCATTCACTATTCTTGGTGATGAGTGCATGTATTTCATTCTTATCATTTTAAGCGCTCCACCAAGATGTATGTGACATGGAAGAGTAACCCATGACTCTAACTCTTTGTGCATTTGCAGTCCAAAGCAAATTTTAAATATGCACAACTTTAGGGGGAGCTCTTACTTGTCACATACTTCTCAAAGCGACGATATATTTCATGCATATTATCATTTGTCGAAGCTTTGATCTATATGTTGTCATCAATTACCAAAAAGGGGGACATTGAAAGTGCAACTATCCCTAGGTGGTTTTGGTAATTCATAACAACATATAGCTCATTGAGCTAATGCTATTCCAAGATGACTATTTCAGGAAAGCTCAATGATTGGCATGGCATGGATGTGAAAGTGGAACCCTCAAAATGCTAAGGACAAAGGATTGGCTCAAGCTCAAAAGCCCAAGACTCTTCATTTTATATTTTAGTGATCCAAGATCACATTGAGTCTTTAGGAAAAGCCAATACTATCAAGGAGGGATGAGGTGTTGCTTAATGAGCCTCTTGCTTCATGTGCTTAGTGATATTCTCCAAAACCCTCAACTACTTTCCCATATCCACATATGACCTAAACCCTAAGCCAAACACGGTCCTACCGATTCTTTCTATCTGGCGCCACCGAGTTTCATTTGTCATAAGCCACTGCCAAACCCTAGCAATTCAGTTCTACCGATAGGGATCTCGGTCTCACCGAGATGGGATTGCAAACTCTCTGTTTCCCTTTCATAACTTTTCGGTCTCACCGAAAGAGCGAATCGGTCCCACCGAGATTGCAATGTAAATTCAGTGTTTCCTTTTTGTAACTTTTTGGTCTCACCGAAAGAGCAAATCGGTCCCACCGAGTTTGCCTGACCAACTCTCTGGTTAGCTAATTACCAAAATCGGTCTCACCGAGTTTGTGTAATCGGTCTCATCGAGATTACGTTATGCCCAAACCCTAACCATATCGGTCCTACCGAGTTGCATGTCAGTCCCACCGAAAATCTCTAACGGTCACTAGGTTTACCTTTTTGGTCCGACCGAGTTTTTTTGATTCGGTCCCACCGAGATTGGAAAACTGTGTGTAACGGTTGGATTTTGTGTGGAGGCTATATATACCCCTCCACCTCCTCTTCATTCGTGGAGAGAGCCATCAGAACACATACACAATTCCAACTCATATGTTCTGAGAGAGAACCACCTACTCATGTGTTGAGACCAAGATATTCCATTCCTACCATATGAATCTTGATCTCTAGCCTTCCCCAAGTTGCTTTCCACTCAAATCTTCTTTCCACCAGATCCAAATCCTATGAGAGAGAGTTGAGTGTTGGGGAGACTATCATTTGAAGCACAAGAGCAAGGAGTTCATTACCTACACACCATTTGTTACTTCTTGGAGAGTGGTGTCTCCTAGATCGGCTAGGTGTCACTTGGGAGCCTCCGACAAGATTGTGGAGTTGAACCAAGGAGTTTGTAAGGGCAAGGAGATCGCCTACTTCGTGAAGATCTACCGCTAGTGAGGCAAGTCCTTCGTGGGCGATGGCCATGGTGGGATAGACAAGGTTGCTACTTCGTGGACCCTTTGTGGGTGGTTGCTTCTTCGTGGACCCTTTGTGGGTGGTTGCTTCTTCGTGGACCCTTCATGGGTGGAGCCCTCCGTGGACTCGCACAACCGTTACCCTTCGTGGGTGGAGCCCTCCGTGGACTCGCGCAACCGTTACCTTTCATGGGTGGAGCCCTCCGTGGACTCGCGCAATCGTTACCCTTCGTGGGTTGAAGTCTCCATCAACGTGGATGTAGGATAGCACCACCTATCCGAATCACGGGAAAAACATCTGTGTCTCCAATCGCGTTTGAATTCTCCAAACCCTTCCCTTTACATTCTTGCAAGTTGCATGCTTTACTTTCCGCTGCCAATACTCTTTGCATGCTTGCTTGAATTGTGTGATGATTGCTTGACTTGTCCTACAATAGCTAAATCTGCCAAGAACTAAAATTGGGAAAAGGTTAAGTTTTTATTTGGTCAAGTAGTCTAATCACCCCCCTCTAGACATACTTTCGATCCTACGCCAGAGTACCTCGATCTAGCCCCCTGTAACAGGGAACTGATGAAGCACACTGTGTGTAGTGGCACTTTCTTCCTTGCTGCGTCCTTGGGGTTGCCCCTGCTTCCCTACTCTTATTTGTCCTAATCCTCATCCGGTCTTGCCGGGCTTTCCTCACTCTCTATTTCCTCTATTTCCCGCTGTGCCATTAGGGCTGCACTAACCCCTTGATTTGTTGCCACTAAGTATAGCAGCAAATGTTCTTGTGGTTTGGAAGCAACCAAAGTGGGCACGGAGGACAAGTAGGTCTTCAAATGTCGTAATGCCGCGTCTGCTTCCAGGGTCCACTTCATGGACCCTACCTTCTTCAAAATTTTGAAGAACATCAGAGCGCGCTCAGTAGACTTGGAGATGAATCTACTAAGTGCGGCAACACACCCTGTCAGACGCCTCATATCTTTGACTGTCCTAGGTGCTTGGATTTGTTCGATAGCCTTGATCTTGTCGGGGTTGGCTTCGATCCCACGATGGGACACGAAGAACCCAAGTAGCTTGCCAGAGGGTATGTGATACGTCCATTTTGCATCATGCTTTTATATCGATATTTATTGCATTATGGGTTGTTATTACACATTATGTCACAATACTTATGCCTTTTCTCTCTTATTCTACAAGGTTTACATGAAGAGGGGGAATGACGGCAGCTGGAATTCTGGGCTAGAAAAGGAGCAAATATTAGAGACCTATTCTGCACATCTCCAAAAGTCCTGAAACTCCACGAGAATTATTTTCAGAATATATAAAAAATATTGGGCGAAAGAAGTACCAGAGGGGGCCAACCACCGTCCACGAGGGTGGGGGCGTGCACTACCCCCTGGGTGTGCCCCCTGCCTCGTGGGCCCCCTGGTGGCCTTCTGATGCCCATCTTTGGCTATATGGAGTCTTTCGTCGAGGAAAAATAATAAGCAAGCTTTCAGGACGAAACTCCGTCGCCACGAGGCAAAACCTTGGTGGAACCAATCTAGGGCTCCGGCGGAGCTGTTCTGCCGGGGAAACTTCCCTCCTGGAGGGGGAAATCATCATCATCGTCATCACCAAAGATCCTCTCGTCAAGAGGGAGTCAATCTACATCAACATCTTCACCAGCACCATCTCATCTCAAACCCTAGTTCATCTCTTGTATCCAATCTTTGTATCCAAACCTCACATGGGTACCTATGGGTTGCTAGTAGTGTTGATTACTCCTTGTAGTTGATGCTAGTTGGTTTACTTGGTGGAAGATCATATGTTCAGATCCATTATGCATATCAATACCCCTCTGATTATCAACATGAATATGATTTGTGAGTAGTTACATTTGTTCCTGAGGACATGGGAAAAGTCTTGCTATAAGTAGTCATGTGAATTTGGTATTCGTTCGATATTTTGATGAGATGTATGTTGTCTTTCCTCTAGTGGTGTCATGTGAACGTCGAATACATGACACTTCACCATTTTTTGGGCCTATAGGAGGGCATTGGGAAGTAATAAGTAGATGATGGGTTGCTAGAGTGACAGAAGCTTAAACACTAGTTTATGCGTAGCTTCGTAAGGGGCTGATTTGGATCCATATGTTTCATGCTATGGTTAGGTCTACCTTAATACTTCTGTTGTAGTTGCGGATTCTTGAAATAGGGGTTAATCATAAGTGGGATGCTTGTCCAAGAAAGGACAGTACCGAAGCACCGTTCCACCCACATATCAAATTATTAGAGTACCGAACGCGAATCATATGAACGTGATGAAAACTAGCTTGATGATAATTCCCATGTGTCCTTGGGAGTGCTTTCCTTTATATAAGAGTTTGTCTAGGCTTGTCCTTTGCTACAAAAAGGATTGGGCCATCTTGATGCACCTTATTTACATTTATTACTTGTTACCCGTTACCAATTACTTTATCAGAAAACTATCTGTTATCGATAATTTCAGTGCTTGCAGAAAATACCTTGCTGAAAACCGCTTATCATTTCCTTCTGCTCCTCATTGGGTTCGACACTCTTACTTATCGAAAAGGCTACTATAGATCCCCTACACTTGTGGGTCATCAAGACCCTTTTCTAGCGCCGTTGCCGGGGAGTGAAGCACCTTTGGTAGGTGGAATTTGGTAAGGAAAAATTTATATAGTGTGCTGAAATTTACTGTCACTTGTTACTATGGAACAAAATCCTTTGAGGGGCTTGTTCGAGGTATCTTCACCCCAACCAATTAAGCAAAGAATTGCTCCTCAACCTACTAATTTTTTTACTTTGAAATCCCTTCAGGTATGATAGAAAAACTTCTAGCTAATCCTTTCACAGGTGATGGTACATTACATCCCGATTTGCACCTAATCTATGTGGATGAAGTTTGTGGATTATTTAAGCTTGCGGGTAGGCCCGAGGAAGTTATGAAGAAGAAGGTCTTCCATTTATCTTTCAAGGGAGAGGCATCGACATGGTTCAGGCTATGTGATGATATGGGATCATGGAACTACAACCGATTGAAATTGGAATTTCATCATAAGTTTTATCCTATGCATCTTATTCATCGTGATCATAATTATATATATAATTTTTGGCCTCTCGAAGGAGAAAGCATCACTCATGCTTGGGGGAGGCTTAAGTCAATGTTATATTCATGCCCCAGTCATGAGCTCTCAAAAGAAATAATTATTCAAAAAATTTATGCTCGGCTTTCTCTTAGTAATCGCTCCATGCTCGATACTTCTTGTACTGGATCTTTTATGATGAAGACTATTGAATTCAAGTGGGATTTATTGGAAAGAATTAAATGCAACTCTGAAGATTGGGACCTCGATGAAGGTAAGGAGTCAGGTATAACACCTAACTTTGATTGTGTTAAATCTTTTATGGATACCGATGCTTTTCATGAATTTAGCACTAAATATGGACTTGACTCTGAGATAGTAGCTTCTTTCTGTGAATCCTCTACTACTCATGTTGATCTCCCTAAGGAGAAGTGGTTTAAATATAATCCTCCCATTGAAGTAAAAGTAGTTGAACCTATTGAAGTTGAAGAAAGGACTATCACTTATAATGTTCCTGTTGTTCCTACTTCTTATATTGAGAAACCATATTTCCCTATTAGAATAAAGGATTGTGCCAAAGCTTCAACTGTGGTTCGTAAAGGTAATATTGAGACATCCAAACCCCCTGAGCAAATTAAAGTTGAACCTAGTGTTACTATGGTTAAAGATCTCTTGGCCGATAATATTGAAGGGTATGTTATTTACTTTTGTGATGAAGTTGCTAGAATTGCTAGACCTGATACTAAAAATAAACATAGACCTGTTGTAGGCATGCCTGTTATTTCTGTTAAAATAGGAGATCATTACTATCATGGCTTATGTGATATGGGTGCTGGTGCAAATGCGATACCTCATTCCTTATACAAAGAAATTATGCATGATATTGTACCTACTGAGATAGAAGAGATTGATGTTACAATTAAGCTTGCCAATAGAGATACTATTTCACCAGTTGGGATTGTTAGAGATGTTGAAGTCTTGTGTGGGAAAGTTAAATACCCTGCTGATTTTCTTGTTCTTTGTTCCCCACAAGATAACTCTTGTCCCATTATATTTGGTAGACCCTTCTTGAATACTGTTAATGCTAAGATAGACTGCAATAAAGATATTGTTTCTATTGGTTTGGGGGATATGTCTCATGAGTTTAATTTTCTAAATTTCGTAGACAACCCCATGATAAAGAATTGCCTAGTAAAGATGAAATTATTGGTCTTGCTTCTATTGTCGTGCCTCCTACCGATCCTTTAGAACAATATTTGCTAGACCATGAAAATGATATGTTTATGAATGAAAGAAGGGAAATAAATGAAGTATTCTTTAAACAAAGACCTATTTTGAAGCACAACTTGCCTGTTGAAATCTTAGGGGATCCTCCTCCACCTAAGGGTGATCCCGTGTTTGAGCTTAAAACTTTACCTGATACTCTTAAATATGCTTATCTTGATGAGAAAGAGATATATCCTGTTATTATTAGTGCTAACCTTTCATAGCATGAAGAAAAGAAATTATTGAAAACTCTGAAGAAGCACTGTGCTGCTATTGGATATACTCTTGATGATCTTAAGGGCATTAGTCCCACTCTATGCCAGCACAAAATAAAACTGGAGAAAGATGCTAAACCGGTTGTTGATCACCAATGACGGTTAAATCCTAAGATGAAAGAAGTGGTAAGAAAAGAAATACTAAAGCTTCTAGAGGCAGGTATAATTTATCCCGTTGTTGATAGTCAGTGGGTAAGTCCTGCCCATTGTGTCCCTAAGAAGGGAGGTATTACTATTGTTCCTAATGATAAAGATGAATTGATCCCACAAAGAATAGTTACAGGTTATAGAATGGTAATTGATTTCCATAAACTAAATAAAGCTACTAAAAAGGATCATTACCCATTACCTTCTATTGATGAAATGCTAGAAAGATTATCCAAACATACACATTTTTGCTTTCTAGATGGTTATTCTGGTTTCTCTCAAATACCTGTGTCAAAGAGGATCAAGAAAAGGCAACTTTTACTTGCCCTTTCGGTACATTTGCTTATAGATGTATGCCTTTTGGTTTATTTAATGCACCTGCTACCTTTCAAAGATGTATGACTGCTATATTCTCTAACTTTTGTGAAAAGATTGTTGAGGTTTTCATGAATGATTTCTCCGTTTACGGAACTTGTTTTGATAATTGCTTAAGAAACCTTGATCGAGTTTTGCAGAGATGTGAAGAAACTAATCTTGTCTTGAATTGGGAGAAGTGCCACTTTATGGTTAATGAAGGTATTGTCTTGGGGCATAAAATTTCTGAAAGCGGTATTGAAGTTGATAAAGCTAAGGTTGATGCTATTGAAAAGATGCTGTGTCCTAAGGATATTAAAGGTACAAGAAGTTTCCTTGGTCATGCCGGTTTTTATAGGAGGTTCATTAAGGACTTTTGTAAAATTTCCAGGCCTCTGACTAACCTCTTACAAAAAGATGTTCCTTTTGTCTTTGATGATGATTGTGTAGAAGCATTTGGTATACTTAAGAAAACTTTGATTTCTGCACCTACTGTTCAGCCTCCTGATTGGAATTTACCATTTGAAATTATGTGTGATGCTAGTGATTATGCTGTAGGGGCTGTTCTAGGACAAAGAGTTGATAAGAAATTAAATGTTATCCAATATGCTAGTAAAACTCTAGACAGTGCTCAAAGAAATTATGCTACTACTGAAAAAGAATTTTTAGCGGTTGTGTTTGCTTGTGATAAGTTCAAACCTAATATTGTTGATTCTAAAGTAACTGTTCACACTGATCATGCTACTATTAAATATCTTATGAAAAGAAAGATGCTAAACCTAGACTTATTCGATGGGTTCTCTCGCTACAAGAATTTGATTTGTGTATTATTGATAGAAAGGGAGCTGAGAACCCCATTGCAGACAACTTGTGTAGGTTAGAGAATGTTGTTGATGACCCACTACCTATTGATGATAGCTTTCCTGATGAGCAATTAGCTCTCATAAATTCTTCTCGTACTTCTCCATGGTATGATGATGATGCTAATTATATTGTTGCTAAGTTTATACCACCTAGTTTCACATACCAGCAAAATAAAAAGTTATTCTATGATTTAAGACATACTTCTGGAATGACCTGCATCATTATAAAGAAGGAGTAGATGGTGTTATTAGATGTTGTATACTTGAGCATGAACAGGAACATATCATATGCAAGTGTCACTCCAGGGCTTATGGAGGACACCACGCTGGGGATAGAACTGCACATAAGGTATTGCAATCCGGTTTTTATTGGCCTACTCTGTTCAAGGATGCCCGTAAGTTTGTCCTGTCCTATGATGAATGTCAAAGAATTGGTAATATTAGTAGACGTCAAGAAATGCCTATGAATTATTCACTTGTTATTGAACCATTCCAAGTTTGGGGCTTTGATTATATGGGACCGTTTCCTTCCTATAATGGGTATACTCATATTTTAGTTGTTGTTGATTACGTTACTAAGTGGGTAGAAGCTATTCCAACTAGTAGTGCTGATCATAACACCTCTATTAAGATGCTTAAAGAAGTTATTTTTTCGAGGTTTGGAGTCCCTAGATACTTAATGACTGATGGTGGTTCGCATTTTATTCATGGTGACTTCCGTAAAATGCTCACTAAGTATGATGTTAATCATAGAATTGCATATCCCTATCACCCACAGTCTAGTGGTTAAGTAGAACAGAGCAATAGAGAGCTTAAATTAATTTTGCAAAAGACTGTTAATAGATCTAGAAAGAATTGGTCCAAGAAACTTGATGATTCATTATGGGCCTATAGAACTGCATATAAGAATCCTATGGGTATGTCTCTGCATAAGATTTTTTATGGTAAAGCATGTCACTTACCTCTCGAACTAGAACATAAGGCATATTGGGACATTAAAGAGCTCAATTATGATTTCAAACTTGCCGGTGAGAAAGAGGCTTTTTGACATTAGCTCACTTGATGAATGGAGTACCCGGGCCTATGAGAATGCCAAACTATTTAAAGAAAAAGTTAAAAGATGGCATGATAAAAGGATACAAAAAGGTGAGTTTAATGTAGGTGATTATGTATTGCTATACAACTCTCGTTTAAGATTTTTTGCAGGAAAACTCCTCTCTAAATGGGAAGGTCCTTACATCATCGAGGAGGTCTATTGTTCCTGTGCCATAAAAATCAACAACTTCGAAGGCAAAAATCTGAGGGTGGTGAATGGTCAAAGAATCAAACATTATATCTCAGGTAATCCCATAAATGTTGAAACTAATGTTATTGAAACCGTTACCCTGTAGGAATACATAAGGGACACTTTCCAAAACGTTTCAGACCCCGAACAGTTCTAATGGCAAATTTTCTCTGTTTTGGAATATTTAAGAAAATAGGTAAATAAGTAGTCCGGGAAGGACACGAGGCTTCCACGAGGGTGGAGGGCGCGCCCTACCCGCATGGGCGCGCTCCCTGCCACATGGGCACCTCGTATGCTCTCCGGACTCCGTTTTCTTGCACGATAATTCTTTTGTTCGGTAAAAATTCATTATATAATCTCCCGAAGGTTTTGACCACCGTATCAGGCAAATATCTTCTATCTTTGTTTCGAGCAGTTTTTCTGACAGATCTTGATCGCCATGGCGTCTTCAAGTGCCCCCAAGAACAAGTTCTTCGAGAAGGTCATCAACCCCTACCTCGCGGAGGTGCTGCAACACCCTCAAACCATAGAGATGCGTGAGGGGTTGCTGCACATCCGCGATGTTGAGGGACCAAGGAGGACCGGAAGCATGGAGACAAGGCTCGAGGCATTGGAGCAACAAGTTTTCAAGTGCCAGGAGATGGTGGAACATGGACTCGACTCCAATCATATAATGATCATGGAGTTCACCAACAACCACAAGCTGGATGACAAGAACATTGGGGACGCCATCTTCAAGCTTCACGAGAAAATCGAGCACCTCCAAGCCGAGATCTATGACCTGCAAAACCAAAACTATGAGTATGAATATATATTCAAGAGGATGAGTTTTGTTGCAGATTTGAGGATCCTGGAGACTCGATCATCCTTCTATGATGGTGAGCCTATGCCTTGGAAGATGGATGACAAGCCTACATCATCAACAAATCCATCATCACCACCTCCGAGGAAGGAAACATAAACACATGCGTATGGGCACTCCCTTTGGCAACTGCCAAGCTTGGGGAGTGCCCCGGTATCATATCACCATCACTTTTATCTTTACCATTTTTCTTGGTTCGATCCTTTTGGTAATATCTTGATCGAGTATAATTAAAGTTTTAGTATGATCTAGTTTTGTGTTTTGCTTTATGATCCTTCTATGTAATCGAGTCCGTGAGCTATATAATAATAAAGATTAGTGTTGAGTCAAGGGCTTGATTATTTTGCTATGATCTTGAGGGAATAAAATAAAAGAGAAGAAATAAAAACAAATAAAGAGATCATATGGATCTTATGGAGAGTAATGACTTCACATATAAAGAGTATGATGAATAAAAATTGTTGAGAGTTGACAAACATAGTTTTGGTCATCGTTGCAATTAATAGGAAGTAATAAAGAAAGAGAGGTTTTCACATATAAATATACTATCTTGGACGTCTTTTATGATTGTGAGCACTCATTAAAATATGACATGCTAAAGAGTTGATGTTGGACAAGGAAGACAACATAATGGTTTATGTTTTCTTGGATCTGAGATAAATTATATTGTCATGGATCATCCAACATGTTGAGCTTGCCTTTCCCTCTCTTGCTAGCCAATTTCTTTGCACCAATAGAGATACTACTTGTGCTTCCAAATATCCTTAAACCCAGTTTTTCCATGAGAGTCCGCCATATCTACCTATGGATTGATTAAGATCCTTCAAGTAAGTTGTCATCATTGCAAGTAATAAAAATTGCTCTCTAAACATGTATGATTTATTAGTGTGGAGAAAATAAGCTTTATACGATCTTGTGATGTGGAAGAAATAAAAGCGACGGACTGCATAATAAAGGTCCGTATCACAAGTGGCAATATAAAGTGACGTTCTTTCGCATTAAGACTTCGTGCATCCAATCATAAAAGCACATGACAACCTATGCTTCCCTCTGCGAAGGGCCTATCTTTTATTCTTGTCTTATACTTCATATAAGAGTCTCAGTGATCTTCCCCTTTCCCTTTTTACATTTTATCCTTTGGCAAGGACAATGTGTTGGAAATATCCAGGTATATATAGCTAATTGGATGTGAGTTTTCATGAACTATTATTGTTGACATTACCCTTGAGGTAAAAAGTTGGGAGGCAAAACTATAAGCCCCTATCTTTCTCTATGTCCGACTAAAACTTCATAACCATAAATATCGCGTGAGTGTTAGCAATTGTGAAAGACTAAATGATGGTTGAGTATGTGGACTTGCTGAGAAGCTCTTATATTGACTCTTCCCTATGTTATGATAAATTACAATTGCTTCAATGACTGAGATTATAGTTTGTTAGTTTTCAATGAAGTTTCTGATTCATACTTGAGTATGTGAATGAATTGTTACTTTAGCATAAGAGATCATATGACAATATATATATGTAGCTGTTCTAAGAATGATCATGATGCCCTCTTGTCCGTATTTTATTTTGTCGACACCTCTATCTCCAAACATGTGGACATATTTTTCGATTTCGGCTTCGCTTGAGGACAAGTGAGGTCTAAGCTTGGGGGAGTTGATACGTCCATTTTGCATCATGCTTTTATATCAATATTTATTGCATTATGGGATGTTATTACACATTATGTCACAATACTTATGCCTTTTCTCTCTTATTCTACAAGGTTTACATGAAGAGGGGGAATGCCGGCAGCTGGAATTCTGTGCTGGAAAAGGAGAAAATATTAGAGACCTTTTATGCACATCTCCAAAAATCCTGAAACTCCATGGGAATTATTTTGAGAATATATAAAAAATATTGGGCGAAAGAAGTACCAGAGGGGGGCCATCCACCGTCCACGAGGGTGGGGGCGCGCCCTACCCCCTGGGTGCGCCCCCTACCTCGTGGGCCTCTAGTGGCCCTGTAATGCCCATCTTTTACTATATGGAGTCTTTCGTAGAGGAAAAATTAATGAGCGACCTTTCAGGACGAAACTCCGCCGCCACGAGGCGAAACCTTGGCGGAACCAATCTAGGGCTCTGGTGGAGCAATTCTGCTGGGGAAACTTCCCTCCGGGAGGGGGAAATCATCACCATCGTCATCACCAATGATCCTCTCATCGGGAGGGGGTCAATCTCCATAAACATCTTCACCAACACCATCTCATCTCAAACCCTAGTTCATCTCTTGTATCCAATCTTTGTATCCAAACCTCATATTGGTACCTGTGGGTTGCTAGTAGTGTTGATTACTCCTTGTAGTTGATGCTAGTTGGTTTACTTGGTGGAAGATCATATGTTCCATTATGCATATTAATACCCCTCTGATTATGAACATGAATATGATTTGTGAGTAGTTACGTTTGTTCCCGAGGACATGGGAGAAGTCTTGCTGTAAGTAGTCATGTGAATTTGGTATTCGTTCGATATTTTGATGAGATGTATGTTGTCTTTCCTCTAGTGGTGTCATGTGAAAGTCGACAACATGACACTTCACCATTGTTTGGGCCTAGAGGAGGGCATTGGGAAGTAATAAGTAGATGATGGGTTGCTAGAGTGACAGAAGCTTAAACCCTTGCTTATGCGTTGCTTCGTAAGGGGCTGATTTGGATCCATATGTTTCATGCTATGGTTAGGTTTACCTTAATACTTCTGTTGTAGTTGCGGATGCTTGCAATAGGGGTTAATCATAAGTGGGATGCTTGTCCAGGGAAGGACAGTACCCAAGCACCGTTCCACCCACATATCAAATTACCAAAGTACCGAACGCGAATCATATGAACGTGATGAAAACTAGCTTGACGATAATTCCCATGTGTCCTCGGGAGCGCTTTCCTTTATATAAGAGTTTGTACAGGCTTGTCCTTTGCTACAAAAAGGATTGGGCCATCTTGCTGCAGCTTATTTACTTTTATGACTTGTTACCCGTTACCAATTACCTTGTCACAAAACATCTGTTACCGATAATTTCAGTTCTTCTAGAAAATACCTTGCTGAAAACCGCTTATCGTTTCTTTCTGCTCCTCGTTGGGTTCGACACTCTTACTTATCGAAAAGTATATGATACATACCCTACACTTGTGGGTCATCAGTATGACAAACACACACTTCTCCGGATTTAGCTTCAAGTTGATCTTGCGCAGATTAGCAAATGTCTCCTCCAAATCCTGGATGAGGGTTGATATGTCCTTGGTTTTGACCACAATATCATCCATATAAGCCTCAATGTCTCTGTGCAACTGTGGTTCAAAACCAATCTGGACTGCTCTTGCAAAAGTGGACCTAACACTCTTTAACATGAAAGGCATGCGCACAAAGCAGCAGGTACTACATGGGGTGATGAATGAGATCTTATCTCCGTCTTCCTTGGACATGAAGATCTGATGATACCCAGAGTATGCATCCAGAAAGGAAAGCAAATCATAACCTGAAGTGGAGTCCACAATCTGGTCGATGTGCGACAAGGGAAATGGGTCCTTCAGGCAAGCTTTGTTTAGATCTGTGAAATCTTTGCAAAGCCTCCATTTTCCGTTAGCCTTGCATATGACCATTGGGTTTGCTAACCATGCGGATGCAGTACTCCTATGACCAGACCAACTGCCTCAATCTTCTTAATCTCTTCGGCAATGAACTACTGCCTCTCCAAAGCCTACTTTTGAACCTTTTGCTTGACGTGTCAGGCATGTGGGTAGACAACAAGGTGGCGCTGAATTACCTCCCTGGGAGCACCGGGGATATCAGATGGTTGCCAGGAAAACACATCGACATTCGCCTGCAGGAAGGCAACGAGCGTGCTTTCCTATTTGTCATCAAGGGTGGCGCTGATAGTGAAGGTACCATCAATGCCAACCAGCCCTGCCGGGACCTTTTTCACATGTGGTGCAGCGACCTTGGATTTCTTGTTGTTGGAACTCTCCAACAATTCCTCTACAGGTGCAATGCACTCCAAATAGGTACGCTTCTCGGAGTCCTTGCTGGTGTCCCCTCTATCCTTCTCCTTTCCTTTGTTTTCCTTGGCGGGAATTGCAGCTGCCGTGGCCTCTGCCGCGACTGCGTCTCGGTACATCTTATCCACGCAAATGATTGCGTCTTTCTCATCTGACGGAATGGAATGATTCCTACCGGCCCTGGAATCTTCAAAGTGTTGTAGGCATAGTGGGATGCTTCCATGAATTTTGCCAGAGTTGGGCGTCCAAGGATCCCATTGTACGGCAAGGGGAGGTCAACCACATCAAACACAACTTCCTCAATTCGGTAGTTCAATTCTCCCCCAAATGTTACTAGAAACGTGATCTTTCCCTTAGGATGGCTCCTGCCAAGATTGACTCCTTGAAACATGCCCGTGACCTTTAGTTCTTCCACTGCTATCTGAAGCTTGCTGATAACCCTTAGGGAAATTAGGTTCAACCCGGCCCCGCCGTCAACCAACATCTTTGTGACTTTGAGGTTGCAAATTGTTGGAGAGACCAACTATGGCAAACACCCTAGCGCGGTGGTGCGGTCAGGATGGTCCTCCTCGTCAAGATGATGGGCGTGTGTGACTATTTAAGCGGCTTTCGATACTCTACCGCTGACTCCACGACTTTGACCTCACACGCCCAATATTTAAGTTGGCGGTGAGAGGAGTGCAAAGATGCACCCCCGTCAATGCATAGTGCATCAGTGGCCTTCTGGAATTCCTACTCATTGGTTTCCTCTTCATCCCCTCCATCACTCTCTTCATTGCAACCTTCTTTCTCTCGGACTCTGACGGGCTTTCCTTGGTTCCGAAAGGCCTTGCCGGGGTGATTTGCTTCACTGCCTCGGCCTTCCCGCCAGTGCCATTCTGACCTTTTTCCTTATCATGCTTCACATATTCAGCCTTTCTGCTTCTTGACGAGCTACTCGACCTGATGACACTCTTGGAGATCATGGCCTTTGGTCTGATGAATCTTGCAATACGGCCCATCGCCTTTCCCAGCCTTCTCGGTAGCCGCAGCCTCTCTGAAGTCAGTGCACGCGGAAACGTCCTTGCGGGGGCTTCGGCCTTAGCCTTCTTGCCGGTACTAGGTGTGCCCGCTCCTTCAACATTCATCACTGCCTTATCCTTGCGCCTCTTGTTGCGCTTCTTATTTTTCTTCTTCTGACTGGTGGTCTTGTCATCATCTTCCGAGTCGATGTCGACACAATCTTCCTCTCCAGGAAGTTTCCTCCCTACCTCCACCCGAGCACACTTGTTTACCATGGTGTAAAGCTCCTTCACAGTCTTGGGCAACCGAACGTTCATCTTGGAACGTATCCTCGGTTACGCACGTTGGACTGGAAGGCAGCTATCACAGCTGCCGGGTGGATATCTGGGATATTTCTGTGGACTCTGCTGAATCTCTGCAAATACTTCCGTAGAGTCTCTCCTTCTTTCTATTGGAGAAGTTGAAAGTCACTGGGCCATCCTGGTTCTTGATGGCCACCCATGAAGGCGCCAATGAACTTATGGCACAGGTCTACCCATGACGAAATGGAGTTATCCAGCAGGTGCATCAGCCAAGACCTCACATTGGACTTGAGTGCCAAAGGGAAGTAGTTGGCGAATATCTTCTCATCTCTTCCCCCGACAGCTTGAACATCGATGGTGTAGATGCTCAAGAACTCTGCCGGGTTCAGCCTCCCAACATACTTCTCGGGTATCTCTGGCTTGAACGTGCGAGCGGTTGGCCAACGGACTAGCCGCGGCTCACGAGTAAAGGCAGGGCACTCAACCTCGAAAGGCAGGCACTCGCCATCCTCGAGCGCACGCTCATTGACATTGGGGCCATCAAACCCATTGGTCTAACGGTGGTTGTCGCGGCGTCGCTCAATGATGACGCGCGCTCCTCCCCTCCGCCTATTCTTCGGGGCTTGTCGTTGGCCTGGACGCGCTCGAGGGTCGGAAGAGGCCATCGAGACATCATCTGGTTCTTGATTTCATGGCTCCCGCACCAATTGCCGTGGTGGGGACTACACAGTGGGGGTGGTCCCTTCCGTACGACCAGCAACACGAGCTGTTGTGGTTGCCTGGGGAGGCCGCGAAGGGCCAACTCACTGCGAGCCCCCAGCCTCGGCGAAGCCAATCGGACTCTAAATGGTGGCTCTCCACTCATCCATTTGATCGACTGCCGGCGGGAACCTCAATAGCAGCTGGGCCCGCGCCATGGCCTCCGTAGCGGTGCTTGGCATCTGCGATGATGATGTAGACCGCATCGTCGCCCGGCTTCTAATGGTGCCGGTGGCGAGTGCGACGCGCCCTTGCTATTGTGAACCAACGACTTGGATGGCATGGTGAAGCGGTGAAGGCGCTTGAGGGCCAGTGGCTCCATTGGGCACAATGGTTGGGTCAACCCGTTCTAGGGGATGTGCGTGCACTACAATAAAATACACTTACGTGATGATACGTGTTTGTCATAGTAGGTCGCATTTTCTGTCATGCATGTACATCCATGACGATTTTATGACAGAATCAAGATAGTCATACATGTGCTGTCGTAGAAGTGTTCCATGAGATTACCAAAATTATCATCACGGAAGTGTCCACTTCCATGACGATAAATCGCGCGTCACAGAAGTGCTTTCGTCAAGGGTGACCAACACGTGGCATCCACCGTAACGGAATGCCGTTAAGCTATTGGGTCGGGTTTTGGATCCGATAACCCGTTAACATCCCCGGCCAATGGGGATTTTCCACGTGTAAAATCATCATTGGCTGGAGGAAACACGTGTCAGCTCATCGTTGGGACAGATGTCATCCACTCATTGGACAGAAGGCGCCTATGATACGTCGACACATGGCACGGCCCAACAGAGGCCCATTCCTGTGAAAAGGCCGGCACATTTGACTTGGTCAAAAGGTGGTGGGCCAGGCCCATGTAAAGCCTGTTAACGGCCTATTCGCATATAGCCCATTTATAGCCCGCTAACCCAAGGCCCGTTATGCCCTGTCCGAATTAGGCCCAGTAGCATCATCTCGGCCACCCAACATGATTCCAGCCTGTTTTCACTTCTGGCCCATGTATGGCCCATGACGTCTTTTGGCCCATATGAGGCCCTATGTAACTCTTGGCCTATTAACGGCCCGTGGTGAAACTGGCCCGTAATGAACAATGTATCACTTTACACCCATTAACTGCCTGTGGTGAAACTGGCCCGTAACGAATAGTGTATCACTTTATACCCATTAACGGCCCGTTATTCCATTGGGCCGTTTCCAACCCATGTTATCTTTCGGCCTTCTCAGAGCCCATTTATTCTTGGGCTCATTTCCAGCATTCGTTTACTTACGGCCCGTTACTGTCATTTTCTGCTTGTGGGCCAAATTCAGCCCGTGGTTACAGTCGCCCATTTGTGGTCCATTAATACGTTGGGCCGTTTTCATAGCGTCGTCAAATACGGCCTATTAACGATGGCCCATTATGGTCGGCCCATGAACGGACGATTCCAACTCTAGCCCGTTTATGGCCATAATGCGGTCTGTTTGGCCCATGTTTGGCCAATCGATCATACGGCCCGTATAAGGCCCATTGATGATACGGCCCGCAGAAGGCCCATTGTTTCTACGGCCCGTAGAAGGCCCATTGTTTCTACGGCCCGTAGAAGGCCCACTGTTTCTATGGCCAGTAGGAGGCCCAGTGTCACTATAGTAAATATTAGCCCATGGTTATTGTGGCCTAGTTTAAAAAATAGGTTATTGCAGCCACTAGCTAACCGTGGAAAAAGAACTGCAATGACTACAAGCAAACAAATGAACAAGACAACAAGGAAATAAATAAGCAAGCAACTAACGCTAGGCTATCACAGCTATTACACATATTACATCCACTGGGCATCAAAGTTCGCCATGAGTGCAAATATAGGGAACAAAGCAGCATATCATATACACTGGTTGTCAAAGTTGGCGACCAGTGCAAATAAACGCCGCAGCAAAACAAATCCAGAACTGAAACCACTTCAGAAGATCTCAAGAAACAATATCCTGGGTACCCATAATGCTGGCAAGATGCTTAGCAAGCTTATTAACTTTCTCTTGTTTGGCGCTTAAATCCTCCAGCGCTTGATGTTGCACCAGAAAATATGCATCTGAATTCTGCAGGGACTTCCTCAGTCCTTCAGCTTCCTATTGCAGCACATCTGATCGATGTCTTTCAACTTGAAGTTGAGACTCAAGAAGACGAAATGATTCAGGCAGCGAGTTCGAAGAGCTTGTGCCAGCAGTAGTGGCTAGTAACTCGAACACTACATCAAGACAGGACTTTTGGGTTCCCTCACTGTCGTCAAGATAGTTTTTATCCGCTTTCTTGGAGACCAACAGGGATGTCTCACTATCTTGAACCTTATCTGCATTACTTCATTTACCATTGGATAACGCAGTACTGTTCTCCAATATTTTGTCCGCATTCTAAAAGAGAAACAAGCAGACACATCACATGTTTACCATGTTGTATATGAAACTCATTTTGGTAAATGAGTTTAGTAGTAAAGTGGACAGGATAACAACATGAAACAAACATATATCTATGTACCATGGTCACTTTATGGTCTATATCATTCTAGTTTTTGTTGCCGAATCAAGATAGAGACATAGTTCAAATAATATTTGTTCAAGACAAAGAAGAATAGACAAAATATAAGTGTGGGTAACTATAGAGCAATAACAACACTTGTAATGTGCATGACATGAGAACATAACTGTTTATTCAATTGAAACTGAAATCAACATAGAGGAGGTTACAACAGCAAACCAGTTAAACAAACAGGTTTAAAACATACCTGTTGCGCCATTGGAGTTTCAATTCCATCCTTTAAATTTGAAAATAGTTGGCATGAGTAAATACAGTAATGCAAGAGCAAAGGAGTATGAACCATAGCTACAGAACCTGACCTAAGAACAAATCTTCTTCTCCTTTAAGCGTTGAGTTGGGATTCGGAGTGGTGGTCCTCGTGCTTTGGGCACTGCAGTTCCCTTACTAACTACTCGTGTTTGGGTGCTCTGTGGTGGAGACAGTGATGTGTCAACTGGAACTGGGTTACTATCTGCCGGGGTTGGGGTTAGAAGGGGTGTAGTTGGTTCTCTGTCCAACTGGGTAGGGGTACAATCTGCGAGAGTCTGGGTTATGTGTGGTGGATCTGGTCCTTGGGCAAGTACAACCGTGGTTCTATCTGCATCAACTGGTAGCACTATCTTTTCTGAAGACCATGTTGTTACTCCCTTAGATATGACCATCACGCTCTCCAATTCAAATGGCTGATAAACAAGAAAAGTAATTGAAAGTACAAACATTATATGATAGACATGTGCAATGGATAGTGGAGAATAAAAGAGGGCATGAAATAATTCATATTTATGTTATCTAACCAAATAGGATAGCATGACACAATTTCACATATATGATGGCTAACTAAATAGGATAGCATGACACAATTTCACATTATGATGGCTAACTAAAAAAGACGGAAAGACATAGTTCAAAATATGAGACTATGTAAACATGATGACATGACATAACTATATAATGTGTTTATTAAATAGGTTGGCATGCCATAATTCACATACATTCACAGATAGAATGCTATAATTCAAAATAGGATGACTGTAAACACTAAACAGGATGAGATGATATAACTATATGATGTCTTTATTAAGTCGGTTGCCACGCGATAATTCAGATAGATGATGTGTATGTACTATGTAAACATGATGGCATGATATAATTCAAATATATGATTTATATAGTAAGCAAGTAAGCAGATGGCAATCCATATATGATGTAAAAACTAAGCAATGCAAGACAACATGCATGACATGGGTAATATAACCCTACCAAGTTTGAGCATAGACCTCAGGGGGAATAGGACTGGTCATCAGTCTCTCAATCCTCCTCTGAGGAGCTCTCTGTAACCAGCAAGATGTCTGCTTCAGCAGGTAGCATTGTCTGCTCTGAATACCTTGTTTTCACTCCAGATACTTCCATCACCGCTTCAAATGGCTGATGCACAGGAAGAGTAGTTGAATATACAAACGTTGTCGACAAATGGAACACGTAATACAAAAAAAATGATAGCATGATATAATTCACAGACATGATGATTGGCTAAACAGAATGGCATTGCATAATTCACATATATAATGCCTTTGCAACAAGATAGCATTGTATAATTCACATATATAATGTCTTGCAACAAGATGGCAATGCATAATTCACATATATGGTAATTAGACACTAAACAGGTGGCATTCACACAAAGCATGTCTAAACTAATCAAATGACATAGTAATGTGAGACACCATAAGCACGATATGAGCAACATAACCCTGCCAAGTTAGAGCATACACCTCGGGGGGGAATAGGACTGGTCATCTATCTCTGAATCCTCCTCTGAGGAGCTATCCGTAACCAGCGAGATATGCGCTTCGTCAGATAGCATAGTCTGCTCTGAAGACCTTGTTTTCACTCCAGAATTTGCCATCACCGTGTCAAATGGCTGATGCACACGAAGAGCAGTTGAATGTACTAACATTGTTGACAAATGTAATATGTAACGAAAAAAGGATGGCATGATACAATTTACATACAATATGACTGGCTAAGAAGGATGGCATCGCAAAATTCACATATATGATGCCTGGCTAAAAAAGATGGTGTTGCATAATTCACATAAACGATGAATAAACTAAACAGATGGCATTCGCACAAAGGATGACTAAACTAAGCAGATGACATATTTGATGTATAAAGTAAGCAATGGAAGACACCATATGCATGATATAACCAACATCAGCATGCCAAGTTAGAGCGAAGACCTCAGGGGGTAAATAGGAGTTGCCTTCTCCTTCTGAATCCCCCTCAGAACAGATATCTTCCTCTTGATTACAATCTGAAATGCGTGGAGGGGGGCTGCCTTTGCGCCTACCATGGAGCGACGTCTGCATGAAATTTTATTGCCACGCAAGGCTCGTCCCTTTTGCTCTACATGTTCAGTTCCTTCATTTACAATAACTGTCATGCATAGGAATAAAACATAGTGACATTATGTAAGGAGTGCATGCAGAAATCCAGATTGATGGTAGCAACCTGTGGATAGACCCAAAACCAATAATAGCAGACAGATAATGGCTTCAGTTAAAAAATACAGATAATGGCTTCTTTACTGTTTGTTTCCCACCCAACATGAAACTCATAGTATACACCGGAGATTAACCAGATAGTAGATAGATACTATTGATAGCGGCCCCGATATGTACCCCACAACCATTTAAAAACTCAAGTTTGACCATTAGTTTGGAGCTGACTCAGAGTCTAATCGGTGAACAGGACGATAAAGTAGCATGTAATATTAAGCGATGCATAACGTAAGCAGACATAAAAGAGTGCGACCTCTCTTGCGGACCCGTGTAGTCCTCGAGGTCATCTGCTCGGTTGATGATGGTAATGCAGTTTTCATAGCTGCCAGCGGCGGGGAAGAAGATCTAAGGCGGCGAAAGACAGTCTGGAGGCTGGATCCCTGCAATGCTGGACCCTTCTGTCGTTGGAGCAGCTGGGGTGGGGTGGACGACGGTGCAGCAGGAGCGGGACAAACCACGCAAGGTTTTCTTTGACAACTATCTGTAAGAGAAGTAATTCTGTAAGGGCTCGTTTGAATTGGAGGATTCCAACAATGCAGGGATAGGAAATAGACAGGAATAGGATAGGAATGCACATGCAAAACAGAGAATTTAAAAACACAGGATTTCTGCCAATCTGGGTGTTTGATTCACAACAATTGGAAGATCACAGGATGCAAAGAAGCATGGTGAGATTAAGTCAAACCACAAGAAAAATACATAACCACAAAGTGCTAGATGTAAAATACATCAGCCGCTCATCTCTGAACTTAACTGTTGAAACTGAACTTAACTGTTGAAACTGAACTTAACTGTCGAAACTGAACTTAACTGTCGAAACTGAATTTTGCTGTCAAAACTGAATTTTGCTGTCGAAAACGAACGCACTAGCAAGGTGAGGCTACATGTCGGTCGACTAACTTTTTCATCTCTAGTCAGTCGATTTTGCAGCCGTTGGATACGAAATCAAGGGCTTGTGGTTCATCTTCAACCTCCACCCCCCCTGAGCCGCCAGCCACTACCGGCTAAACAGCAGCCCCCTGCCGCCAGCGGTGCGCACTCCCACCCACCCCAAAAACACTCCCCACCACCGGTCCGCCGCTGCCCCGGCCATCCCTCTAGCCCCCCCCCTCGTACCGAGCTT
>NC_041384.1:250431653-250458199 GCF_002162155.2 Triticum dicoccoides | reverse complement strand
ATCGACTGAACCAAAAGTCGATTCAGTCGACAGAAGTGTAGCTAAATCGGAGCAGCATCGCAAGCAAGAGCAAGAGCGAGAGCAGCAGCGCGAGCAAGAGCAATAGCAAGAGCAGACCAGGCAGGGGACAGAGAGCAAGAGCAGAGCAGCAGCGCGAGCGAGAGCTAAAGCAGCAGCAGCTCCTTCTGATGTGGAAGTCGCCGCCGAGGGAGCGACGCCGTGGAGGAAGTGGCCGGCGACGCTGCCGTGGATGGAGCTCCGCCGTGTCGGCTCGGGACTGAGCGCCGCAGCACCATGAGATCGAATCAAGAAGAAAAAGTGGTGATTAGTGTACAACCTCTTTGGTGGCGCCGATTAGGCCACAGCTTCATCCGAGGAAACGGTGATGATGATGCTCTTCCAGTGGTGCAGGTGAACACGGTTATGTGGGAATGGAGGTGGCCCAAAAGACGAGGTGAACATCGGGCAGCTCCTTGGAGGTGGAGGACGGGGTGGCTGAACCGGCGGGATGATGAGATCGACGACGGATCCTCATCCGGTACGGTGGATGAGGGACGTCGAGGTGTTGCTGTGGACGACGTCGTCGGGGAAGAGGCTCCGGCTGGGTGGCGGACGGAGCAGGGTGTGGGGTTTCGTCGCGGGTTTTCGCAGCCTCGGTGTACGAATGGGTGGGGGGATGTGATGGTAGTGGGGAACGATGGCTTAGAGACGCGCTTGTCCGAAATGTGGGGTAAGTTACGAAAGTACCCCCACCGATTTGAGGCGGTTCTTTCGGTTTAGGGGTACCACAGGCATTTCGCATGTCGGGATTTCACAGGAGGTGGGAGTTTTCGCGTGTGTTGTAATTTCGGAATAGCAAGCCACGTGTTGAGATGGAGGGAGTTGTTGGAGCACAACGAGACAAAGATATATCTTAAATATTTCGGGCTAACAAGGCGCGGGTTGAAATTTCTGGACAAGCCTAACGTATACTGTACCAAATCAATGCGCAGTACAAATGTCATTCAAAACTTTGAATTCATGTTATGTTCAATTAAAATATTTCGCTACGTGTATAATGCATGCAACCTACTACTCAAATGAACGTTTTAGTGCATTCCAAACGTATATACTACCGCTTCAATATGAACTAAATTTGAATTCGTTTCTCTATTTGAATAATATCTACAGTAATGATTGTTGTGAAGTCAAAGCATTTGAATTCCTTTCTTTGTTTTAATATGATCTACAATCATCATTATTGTCAAGTTAAACCATCGTTTTTGTATTATCTTCACAGCACACCACATGATTAGTCTCGATTTACATATGAACTATGTGTACTATATGAACTCGAACTAGATTTTTTGAATCCACTTTATTTTGATTTCAAGTCACATTACATTTCTAGCTCAAGCTAGATCTTCATAATCTAAACCATGTCTCATATATATAATGTGTTTATCACATTATGTATGGTGCCCCGCCCCCTACGCCTACAAGTATTTAGATGTGAGTTGCAAACACCACACATTACCACAAATTCAAATAAAATGTGAGAATGTTCGATATATAGTATTGTTTAGATTGTTCGATATTTAGTTGTAAGCTGCAAACGCCACACATTATCACAAATTCAAATAAAATGTGAGATTGTTTGATGTATAGTATGGTTTAGATTGTTCGGCATTTAGCTATGAGCTGCAAACGCCATGCATTATCACATTATGGTATAATATGTGCACAACACGTGTATCACCGCTATATTCATGCATGCAATGTTTAAAACACTATGATCTCCTATTCAAATATATGAATCCGCTTTCATATCAAATTATGATCTTTGTTAGTCTCTTACACCCACACAATCCTCTAACCTTTGTAGCTACCACTAACTTTCTCTCATGCATGCACACGCCCTCCTCGCCCTCCCCCTCCCTCGGCATTCTATACACCGGGCACATTCATTTTTTTCTTTAGGTCATTCTCCCAGAGTCTCCACAACTCCTTTCCGACACACACCGATTGATAAACCTCTCTAGCGATGCTTGCATACAACATACACACACACCTTCATTCTCCTCCTTTATGTGTCCTTGCCTCGTGTCTCTCATACGGTCAGACACACGTGCAAACTCTCGCCCCTCTTTTCATCGATCTCACAACCGCACACTCCTCCCCGTATCTAGCTAGTAGTTGGGGCCTCTCGCACCACCTCCTAGCTCCATTCTCTCTGTCTATCCGTCTCGCTGGGCCTTATTTGCCTCTAACAAATGTACGTACACCGACCGATCTCTCGGTATACATATAGCTAGCTAGGTCCTTATAACTCGTTTTTACCCACACGTCAATCGATCTACCTCATTAGTTGTGTCTCTCCCTTCCTCCGACAAACAACAATTGATATACCGATCTAGTTAGGTTTGCTTACCAAACACATGGTTCCCCTTCATCATCCATGGATGCGTCCCGACAGATCTATCACGCATAGGCACACACAGAAACACATCCCCACTCTTATTGATAACATTGCAGTTCCACCCTCAATTTGTCTAGTAGGCCTCTCCCACCATCTTCGAGAAGCAACTCCATCACCCATCCAGCACTCTACCCCTCTCCCTCCCTCTCTCTCTCCTCTCTCTCTCCGTCCCATCATATTTCCCATCCTTCAGTTATGTATGGATATCGACTGATCTCCCTCAAGACATAGCTGGGTCTCTAATACTTCTCCAACGTATCTACAATTTTTGATTGCTCCATGCTATATTATCTACTATTTTGAATGTTTATGGGCTTTATTATACACTTTTATATCATTTTTTGGACTAACCTATTAACCCAGAGCCCAGTGCCAGTTTCTGTTTTTACCCTGTTTAGGGTTTCGAAGAAAAGGAAAATCAAACGGAGTCCAATTGACCTGAAACTTCACGGAACTCATTTTTGGAAGGAAAGAAGCCCAGAAGACTTGGAGTGCATGTCGGGGGATCTGCGAGGAGGTCACGAGGCATGGGGGCGCGCCCTCCACCCTCGTGAGCCCCTCGTGGCCCCCCTGACGTACTTCTTCCGCCTATATATCTCCATATACCCTAAAAACATCCGTGAGCACAATAGATCGGGAGTTCCGCCACCAGAAGCCTTCGTAGCCACCGAAAGCCAATCTAGACCCGTTCCGGCACCCTGCCGGAGGGGGCAATCTTTCTCCAGTGGCCATCTTCATCATCCCGATGCCCTCCATGATGAGGAGGGAGTAGTTCTCCCTCGGGGCTAAGGGTATGTACCAGTAGCTATGTGTTTGATCTATCTCTCTCTCTCTCTCGTGTTCTTGAGATGATACGATCTTGATGTATCGCGAGGTTTGCTATTATAGTTGGATCCTATGATGTTTCTTCCCCCCTCTACTCTTTTGTAATGGATTGAGTTTCTCCTTTGAAGTAATCTTATTGGATTGAGTCTTTAAAGATTTGAGAACACTTGATGTATGTCTTGCCGTGCGTATCTGTGGTGACAATGGGATACCACGTGATTCACTTAATGTATGTTTTGGTGATCAACTTGCGGGTTCTGCCCATGAACCTATGCATAGGGGTTGGCACACGTTTTCGTCGTGATTCTCCGGTAGAACTTTGGGGCACTCTTTGAGGGACTTTGTGTTGGTTGAATAGACGAATCTGAGATTGTGTGATGCATATCATATAATCATACCCATGGATACTTGAGGTGACATTGGAGTATCTAGGTGACATTAGGGTTTTGGTTGATTTGTGTTTTAAGGTGTTATTCTAGTACGAACTCTAGGGCTGTTTGTGACACTTATAGGAATAGCCCAATGGATTGATTGGAAAGAATAACTTTGAGGTGGTTTCGTACCCTACCATAATCTCTTCGTTCGTTCTCTGCTATTAGTGACTTTGGAGTGATTCTTTGTTGCATGTTGAGGGATAGTTATGTGATCCAATTATGTTAGTATTGTTGAGGGAACTTGCACTAGCGAAAGTATGAACCCTAGGCCTTATTTCCACGCATTGCAATACCGTTTACGCTCACTTATCATCAGTTACCTTGCTGTTTTTATAATTTTAGATTATAAATACCCTTATCTACCATCCACATTGCACTTGTATCACCATGTCTTCACCGAACTAGTGCACCTATACAATTTACCATTGTATCGGGTGTGTTGGGGACACAAGAGACTCTTTGTTATTTGGTTGCAGGGTTGCTCGAGAGAGACCATCTTCATCCTACGCCTCCTACGGATTGATAAATCTTAGGTCATCCACTTGAGGGAAATTTGCTACTATCCTACAAACCTCTGCACTTGGTGGCCCAACAACGTCTATAAGAAGAATGTTGTGTAGTAGACATCAAGCTCTTTTCTGGCTCCGTTGCTGGGGAGGTTAGCGCTTGAAGGTATATCTTTAGATCTTGCAATCAATTATTTTTAGTTTCTTGTTTTATCACTAGTTTAGTTTATAAAAGAAAACTACAAAAAAATGGAATTGAGTTTGCCTCATACGCTTCATCTTTTTAATATCTTTCGTGAGTATGATGGAAAGGATAATTGTGCTCAAGTGCTAGAAGAATAAATCTATAAAATGTTTGGCACTAAATATTTGAATGATGAGCATGATTGCAATTTTGTTAGTATGAATTCCTTGAATATCCATGATGCTAATGATATGCAAAGCCACAAGCTTGGGGAAGCTATGTTTGATGAGCAAATTTATTATGATGAAAGCATGCCTCCTATCTATGATGATTATTGTGATGACACGTATGCTTTAAATAACAATAATAACAATAAAACTTGTCATCTTGATTTCAATTTTCAATCCCATGATAGTTACTCCGTTGAGTTTGCTCCCACTACTATTAATGAGAAGAATTTTGCTTGTGTGGAGAGTAGTAAATTTTATATGCTTGTAGTTCATGAAAAGAATGCTTTAGGTGCTGGTTATATTGTTGAATTCATTCATGATGCTACTGAAAATTATTTCGAGGGAGGAACATATGCTTGTAGGAATTGCAATAATATCAAGTTTCCTCTCTATGTGCTTAAAATTTCGAAGTTATACTTGGTTTACCTTCCTATGCAAGTTGATTCTTGTTCCCACAAGTTGTTTGCTCACAAAATCCCCATGCATGGGAAGTATGTTAGACTTAAATGTGCTAGTAATATTCTTCATGATGCTCTCTTTATATTTCAATTCTTATCTTTTATGTGAGCATCATTGAAATCATCATGCCTAGCTAGGGGCGTTAAACGACAGCGCTTGTTGGGAGGCAACCCAACTTTATTTTTGTTCCTTACTTTTTGCTCCTGTTTAGTAATAAATAATTCATCTAGACTCTGTTTAGATGTGGTTTTATGTTTTAATTAGTGTTTTTGCCAAGTAGAACCATTGGGAAGACTTGGGGAAAGTCTTGTTGATCATGCTGTAAAAAACAGAAACTTTAGCGCTCAGGAGAACTGCTTCCATTTTTATTTGGAAAGTGTTATTTAGTAAATTATTTTTGCGGATGAGTAATAGATAAATTCCTCAGGTCCAGCAATTTATTTGAGAATTTTATGAGTTCCAGAAGTATACGTTTGATCCAGATTACTAGAGACTGTTCTGTTTTTGACAGTTTCTGTTTTTCATGTGTTGTTTACTTATTTTGATGAATCTATGGCTAGTAAAATAGTTTATAAACCATAGATAAGTTGGAATACAGTAGGTTTAACACCAATATAAATAAAGAATGAGTTCATTACAGTACCTTGAAGTGGTGATTTATTTTCTTATACCAATGGAGATTACGAGTTTTCCGTTAAGTTTTGTGTTGTGAAGTTTTCAAGTTTTGGGTAAGGATTCTATGGAATGTGGAATAAGGAGTGGCAAGAGCCTAAGCTTGGGGATGCCCAAGGCACCCCAAGGAAATATGCAAGGACAACCAAGAGCCTAAGCTTGGGGATGCCCCGGAAGGCATCCCCTCTTTCGTCTTCGTTCATCGGTAACTTTACTTGGAGCTATATTTTTATTCACCACATGATATGTGTTTTGCTTGGAGCATCAATTTATTTTGTTAGGATTTTCTTGCTGTTATTTAGAACAATGTTTTGCATCTTTTATTTCAATAAAAGTGGCATTGATAGCCTTTACTATGCCTATGTTACAAGTATACATGTCGCTGTTTGAAAACAGAAAGTTTACCGCTGTTGCAATAATTCCCTAGAAAAGTGAGAATGTGATAAAATGTTGAAACATTTTTCATATTAAGATATGATAAATTTACTACATTGGGAATTTTCTTTCATAATTTTTGGATCTAGGGAAGTATGGATGTTGCAGCATTCTTTACAGACTGTCCTGTTTAGGCAGATTGCTGTTATGTTTGCATTGTTTGCATATGTTTGCTTCTTTAATGATTCTATTTGAGGATAGGACTATTAAATATGCAGAGGAATTTAGTATTCAATGTTAAATAATAATTTTAGTGATTTGCTACAGTAGAGTATGATAAGGTTTTTGCAATGGTTTATACTAACTTATCTCACGAGTCCTTGTTGAGTTTTGTGTGGATGAAGCTTTTGAGATTTAGGGAGACCGTGATATAAGATGAATTAAGGAGACACAAAAGATCAAGCTTGGGGATTCCCAAGGCACCCCAAGATAATATTTCAATAATTCTAAAGCATCTAAGCTTGGGGATGCCCCGGTTGGCATCCCACCTTTCTTCTTCAACAATTATCGGTTAGTTTCGGTTGATCCTAAGTTTTTGCTTCTTCACATAATGTTTGCCATTCTTAGAATGTCATTTTATTTTTCTTTGCTTGCTGTTTGAATAGAATAACAAGATCTTAAATTATTAAATGTTAGAGAGTCTTCACATAGTTGCATAATTATTCGACTACTCATTGATCTTCACTTACATCTTTCGGAGTAGTTTGTCATCTGCTCTAGTGCTTCACTTATATCTTTTAGAGCATGGTGGTAGTTTTATTTTGAAGAAATAGATGAACTCTCATGCTTCACTTATATTATTTTGAGAGTCTTAAATAGCATGGTAATTTGCTTAAATAATCATAACATGCTAGGCATCCAAGAATAGTAAAAACTTTCATATAGAGTATTGAATACTAAGAGAAGTTTGATGCTTGATGATTATTTTGAGATATGGAGATAATAATATCAGAGTCATGCTAGTTGAGTAGTTGTGAATTTTAGAAATACTTGTGTTGAAGTTTGTGATTCCCGTAGCATGCACGTATGGTGAACCGTTATGTGATGAAGTCGGGGCATGATTTATTTCTTGATTGTCCTCCTTATGAGTGGCGGTCGGGGATGAGCGATGGTCTTTTCCTACCAATCTATCCCCCTAGGAGCATGCGCGTAGTACTTTGTTTCGATAACTAATAGATTTTTGCAATAAGTATGTGAGTTCTTTATGACTAATGTTGAGTCCATGCATTATACGCACTCTCACCCTTCCACCATTGCTAGCCTCTCTAGTACCGCGCAACTTTCGCCGGTACCATAAACCCACCATATATCTTCCTCAAAACAACCACCATACCTACCTATCATGGCATTTCCATAGCCATTCCAAGATATACTGCCATGCAACTTTCCACCGTTCCGTTTATTATGACGCACTCCATCATTGTCATATTGCTTTGCATGATCATGTAGTTGACATCGTATTTGTGGCAAAGCCACCATTCATAATTCTTTCATACATGTCACTCTTGAGTCATTGCACATCCCGGTACACCACCGGAGGCATTCATATAGAGTCATATCTTGTTCTAAGTATCGAGTTGTAATTCTTGAGTTGTAAGAAAATAAAAGTGTGATGATCATCATTATTAGAGCATTGTCCCAGTGGGGAAAGGATGATGGAGACTATGATTCCCCCACAAGTCGGGATGAGACTCCGGACGAAAAATAAATAAAAGAGGCCAAAGAAGCCCAAATAAAAAAAGAGGCCATAAAAAAGAGAAGGCCCAAATAAAAAAATGAGAGAAAAAGAGAGAAGGGACAATGCTACTATCCTTTTACCACACTTGTGCTTCGAAGTAGCACCATGATCTTCATGATAGAGAGTCTCCTATGTTGTCACTTTCATATACTAGTGGGAATCTTTCATTATAGAACTTGGCTTGTATATTCCAATGATGGGCTTCCTCAAAATTCCCTAGGTCTTCGTGAGCAAGCGAGTTGGATGCACACCCACTAGTTTCTTTTGTTGAGCTTTCATATACTTATAGCTCTAGTGCATCCGTTCCATGGCAATCCCTACTCAGTCACATTGATATCTATTGATGGGCATCTCCATAGCCCGTTGATACGCCTAGTTGATGTGAGACTATCTTCTCCCTTTTTGTCTTCTCCACAACCACCACTCTATTACACATATAGTGCTATGTCCATGGCTCACGCTCATGTATTGTGTGAAGATTGAAAAGGTTTGAGAACATCAAAAGTATGAAATAATTTCTTGGCTTGTCATCGGGGTTGTGCATGATTTAAATATTTTGTGTGGTGAAGATGGAGCATAGCTAGACTATATGATTTTGTAGGGATAGCTTTCTTTGGCCATGTTATTTTGAGAAGACATAATTGCTTAGTTAGTATGCTTGAAGTATTATTATTTTTATGTCAATATGAACTTTTGTCTTGAATCTTTCGGATCTAAATATTCATGCCACAATTAAGAAGAATTACATTGAAATTATGCCAAGTAGCACTCCGCATCAAAAATTGTGTTTTTATCATTTACCTACTCGAGGACGAGCAGGAATTAAGCTTGGGGATGCTGATACGTCTCCAACGTATCTATAATTTTTGATTGCTCCATGCTATATTATCTACTGTTTTGAATGTTTATGGGCTTTATTATACACTTTTATATCATTTTTGGGACTAACCTATTAACCCAAAGCCCAGTGCCAGTTTCTGTTTTTACCCTGTTTTAGGGTTTCGAAGAAAAGGAAAATCAAACGGAGTCCAATTGACCTGAAACTTCACGGAACTCATTTTTGGAAGGAAAGAAGCCCAAAAGACTTGGAGTGCACGTCGGGGGATCTGCGAGGAGGTCACGAGGCAGGGGGGCGCGCCCACCCCCCTTGGGCGTGCCCTCCACCCTCGTGAGCCCCTCGTGGCCCCCCTAACGTACTTCTTCCGCCTATATATCTCCATATACCCTAAAACATCCGTGAGCACAATAGATTGGGAGTTCCGCCGCCAGAGGCCTCCATAGACACCGAAAGCAAATCTAGACCCATTCCGGCACCCTGCTGGAGGGGGCAATCCTTCTCCGGTGGCCATCTTCATCATCCCGGTGCTCTCCATGACGAGGAGGGAGTAGTTCTCCCTTGGGGCTGAGGGTATGTACCAGTAGCTATGTGTTTGATCTCTCCCTCTCTCTCTCTCTCGTGTTCTTGAGATGATACAATCTTGATGTATCACGAGCTTTGCTATTATAGTTGGATCCTATGATTTTTCTTCCCCCCTCTACTCTCTTGTAATGGATTGAGTTTCCCCTTTGAAGTAATCTTATCGGATTGAGTCTTTAAAGATTTGAGAACACTTGATGTATGTCTTGCCGTGCGTATCTGTGGTGACAATGGGATACCACATGATTCACTTGATGTATGTTTTGGTGATCAACTTGCGGGTTCCGCCCATGAACCTATGCATAGGGGTTGGCACACGTTTTCGTCGTGATTCTCCGGTAGAACTTTGGGGCACTCTTTGAAGTCCTTTGTGTTGGTTGAATAGATGAATCTGAGATTGTGTGATGCATATCGTATAATCATACCCACAGATACTTGAGGTGACATTGGCGTATCTAGGTGACATTAGGGTTTTGGTTGATTTGTGTCTTAAGGTGTTATTCTAGTACGAACTCTAGAGCTGTTTGTGACACTTATAGGAATAGCCCAACGAATTGATTGGAAAGAATAACTTTGAGGTGGTTTCGTACCCTACCATAATCTCTTCGTTCGTTCTCTGCTATTACTGACTTTGGAGTGACTCTTTGTTGCATGTTGAGGGATAGTTATGTGATCCAATTATGTTAGTATTGTTGAGGGAACTTGCACTAGCGAAAGTATGAACCCTAGGCCTTATTTACACGCATTGCAATACCGTTTACGATCACTTTTATCATTAGTTACCTTGCTGTTTTTATAATTTCAGATTACAAATACCTTTATCTACCATCCATATTGCACTTGTATCACCATCTCTTCGCCGAACTAGTGCACCTATACAATTTACCATTGTATCGGGTGTGTTGGGGACACAAGAGACTCTTTGTTATTTGGTTGCAGGGTTGCTCGAGAGAGACCATCTTCATCCTACGCCTCCTATGGATTGATAAACCTTAGGTCATCCACTTGAGGGAAATTTGCTACTGTCCTACAAACCTCTGCACTTGGAGGCCCAACAACGTCTACAAGAAGAAGGTTGTGTAGTAGACATCAGTCTCTCCTTCTCAACACATATACGAGTCGTTCTACCTCTATAGTTAGGGATCTGCCTACCCCTCCCCCCACCCCCTGCCCCCACACACACCGATACATCGAGCGCTCTAGTCATGTCTCCCTGCCACACACAAACTTGACACGTTCCCTCTAACGTTCCGGTAGGCCAGTCGCCCTATATCTTTGACTTGCACACACACACACACACAATTTCGATGGCTCTCTTCATCGATCTCGCACCCACCCACTTGATCCTCTCTTCGACTCTATCGATAGCTATGACCACTCCCTCTCTTCTCGTGGATTGCCCGACCCTTTATGTATGATATGGATAGGCCTCCATTTTCACACACATTGCATGCAAATTTTTGTTTGAGATGTCACCCACACATATTCCCACAAATAATTCACGAAATCAACCCCCCACCCCAACCCCACTCCAAAACAAAAAACACTCATGAACGCGGTTTGTATCTCTCACACACACCGACGTAGGTGGGGGACGTGCACGAAGAGAAGAGGTGCATGCACGGTGCACATACTCCCGTCTCTTTCCCAACCACACCCACGCGGGTACACTGTGGAGCTCATTTCTGTACGAAAAAGGCAGCCCAGGTGGTAATTTGGCACGTGTACTGGTTGTCCACTTGGTGGAGGGAGGATCGTCTACCATGGGTGAACAAACAAATTGCAACTTGACGTGTTATGTTAAAAAAAGAGGCAAACCATGTGGGGACTACCTTAGAGGCAAGGCTCTATACACTGGAGTACTTTGGATGTGTCCCATCAACTCATAGAACGAGGAGAAGCTTGCTTAGTACACCATCTCCCCCGTTCCTAAATATAAGTATTTGGCCCTGTTTGGATACTCTAACTCAGTTAGAGGTTAGAGTTAGATTCTAACCCTGAACTAACTCTGAACTAACTCTAGCCAAAAAGGTGTTTGGATGGAAGAGTTAGATGGAGCGCGGATACAATGAGGCACCTTCACGGACGGTGCGAGAGGGAGGGATGGAGAGGATGAGAAGCTTCGAGGAAGTAGGGAGGGATCTGCTACGGCGAGAGCAACAGAAAAAAGTGTTTTTTAGTGGTCCCGAGAAGAACTAACCTCAATTAGCACCTCTTGGGTGGGTTATATTTTTTGAATGGGTTAGATGCATCTAACCCAAACTAATCCTCCTGTTTGGATATTTTTGGGTTAGTTGAGTCCAATCTAACCCAAACTAACTCTAACCTATGGATCCAAACAAGAGATTTCACCATGAACCACATGCGGATGTATATAGATGCATTTTAATTGTAGATTCATTCATTTTGTTCCGTATGTAGTGGAATCTCTACAAAGACTTATCTACTAGTAATAGCTAGCCCCCACTACTAGGAATTCTCTATCCTCTCCTTGAGCCACATCATCAAAATTGATGTAGCCATTAGATGAAGTAAATCAGTCCATAATAGCCGTCTGATCTAGACGTTGAGAGGCTCCGCACTAAGCCACATGCAAGCATGCATAAATACAGTGGCACATGCATGTGAGTGGGTTTTAAATCACATCAACATGTCTGCATGCAAGCATGCACCGGTAGCATGCATGTAAGTGAGCTTTTAAGTCCCATTAACATGTCAAAAAGAAAAATATAATCCCATTATGCAGTAGGAGTTGGATGATCTTTTTTCCTTACGTGGGATGATCTAAATGATGATGGGAGTTTATTTAGTTTGGCTACCACATTTGTCATGTGGTTATAGAGTTTTTTTAGTTCTATGAAATCGATAATTTTGCTCAGAGAGATATACCGCTGTTCCACGACAACGCGCGAGGACTCATCTAGTAATATTTAGGAATGGAGGGAGTACTATGTAAAGAGTTAGGTGTCGCACGGTGATAGTGTGAGGTGGGCCATGTAATCACTGAGCCTGCGTGTTTTCACTGCTCTTGCACGCCTCCGTGTAAGAATGGAGAAAATTGTAATCTATTAGTAGTACCTCCTTTCACCGAAAGCGTGGGACATCCAGCAGGCCTACCACCTCAGTAATAAAGACCAATGAGCCGTCAAATCACATAGACCCAGCAGTAACCATCACTCTTGCGCCAGTGAGAGGTCGCGTCCGCTTTGCCCGGGCATGAATGCGGCACCGATTCTTTGGAGCGGCGCTGACTGTTTCGGGCAGGAAGCGCGCGCGGGCGATGGAGGGGCTTTGGGTGGGCCAGGCTGGTCAGGAGCGGGCGTGGAAGCTATCCGCATGTCCCTATCGGACACGCCCGGAAACGAGAGGATGCACCAACTCTCGCAGCTAAAATCGTACACTACACAACATCTCTCTGTAGGAGTAGGTCGATCTGTCGCTCTCTCTAACACACACATGCTGTTAAACACACACACACACACACACACACACACACACACACACACACGCACGCACCTTGGTCCCGTTGCACCTTCTAACTTGAGGTCTCGGGTTCGATAACTACACTTGAGCATAATTTGTGCCAGGAGGATTCTTTGACTGGTCCAAATGTTTTGTAGGGTTTGCATGCTTCACACTCTCTCTCTCCAGTATATATATACACACTGGAGCCTCAGCGCTTGTAGTTTCTCTCTTCACACTCTCTCGCCCTCTCCCTCCGTTCCGAATTACTTGTCGCAGGTATGGATGTATCTTAGATGTATTTTAGTTCTAGATACATCCATTTCTTCGACGAGTAATTTGGAACGGAGGGAGTAGTTGCTCTCTTCACACTCTCTCGCCCTCTCCAGATCTAAACAAGACTCCGTTGGCCTCTCTCTCCCCTCACTGCTACTCAAAGAGCCGACAGGATCCGTCCGCCGGGAAGGGAAGGAGGCTTAACGCTGTTGCCGTCGGCGAGGGACTACCGGTGCAGCTGTTCACTTTCCACCCAGCGGCGGCACGGGAGGCGACCCCTTCTTCTTCACCGCTGTCCCGTCGCCCACCGAACCACGCCCCAAGAACCTTAAGGTATAACTTACTTACTCCACATGCATTGCTCTAGCTGCATGTATACCATGAATCTAGGATGTGGTTCAAAGAGGAAAGGAGTGGGGTAAAGTAGTGGGAAAAGTTGTATATAGCATGAATCTAGGACGTGGTTCAAAGAGGAAATGAAGGGGGAAAGTTGTATAGCATGAATCTAGGATGTGGTTCAAAGAGGAAAGCAATGGGGGAAAGTAGTGGGGAAAGTTGTATCGCATAAATCTGGGACATGGTTCAAAGAGGAAAGGAAGGGGCGAAAGTACTAGTTCAAAAAGGAAAGCAAGGGACAAGGCTGTAGAGTTTGAGCAGGACTAGATTTGCTGCATTCACATAGGGAAAGGTGTCTAAAGATAAGAAAACTGGGACCAACACAAATATGCTCCTTGGTTGTTCGTTCTTTGTTGCAACAGACTGTGCATAACCACAGTACATGTAGCGACCAAACCTCAAACGGTCCAATCTCTGTGCTCAGATGTCATCCCTGGATCAGTAATGCTGACACCACACAGTACTTGAAGGATTTATAACAGAGTAGCAATCACACACTTATTACATCAAGAGTCTTAAAAGAGAACTTATTACAATATGGCTTAAGGCCATATAATAACAATAACAGCAGAAGGCTTGGAAGATAAGTGAGTCCATCAACTCCAACGGCATCACTGAGTATAGAACCGCTACCTAAAAGCACCTTAATCATCGTCTGAAAAGTCTACAAAATTAACGTTGGAGCCCGAAACGGGTCAGCACATGGAATATGCTGGCAATGTAACACATAGAGAGTAATGGAATGAAATAGGCTATACTATATGCATATTTGGCTGGTGGAAAGCTCTATGGTTACAGTTTTGCGTAAAGCCAATTTTTTCCTACTGCAAAGGAATAAATTTTAATTAACTATCATGGTAGTTGTTAAACATTGAGAATGGTTGACATCATTCTCAATCCGAATTAAGCATCATCATTAAACAAAACCCAACAAAATTAATTTTAGAGTAACATGATGAGATTCACATGATAATCCAGGTACTAGATACTCAAGATATCCATAACTGGGGACACGGCTAACCATGATAAGTTTATACACTCTGCAGAGGTTTGCGCACTTTTCCCCACAAGACTCGATCTCCTCCGTTGGGATTCTCGCACTACATGTTGTTTGAGAAACAGATGACCGAGACGTAGTCTTTCAGAAGCGCTAGCACCTTACGATCGGGTAGACCGTTACACCTATTTTCCCCTACATCTTCTAGTCTACCACTGTAAGAGTTCGCACAACTTAAGCAACTCTGCTAGAGCCCATAATAGCTTGTGGCTGCACACGGAAGTTTCTAGCATGAATAATCTCATGATCCCTTTGAGCCTGGGTGGCGGTCCAAAAGAAAACAGGCAAACAGTGGAATACCCAGGTGCCTCAATCCACCCAGATGTGTATTCAAGTTGCCACCTTAGATAAACCATTAATTTAACAATGTCACATCTGTCATGGATTTCACTCACCCAATCCACGTCTACTAGCATAGCATAGCATAATACGGAACGTAGAAGTAACTCCCAAAGGTTTGATAATAACACGTAATAGGTACTACCTCAACTACTTCCCAGACCCACAATTTAATTAGATCCTAATCATGCAATGTGTGAGGATTGATCTAATGCAATAAAACTGGGTAATTGGAAGTATGATTAAAGTGTTACTTGCCTTGCTGATGATCCGCAAAACCTAGCAATTCGAAGTAGCAAGCGGCGCACTCCGGGTACTCTATCGCAAACAAACAAGCATACAATAAGTACTCAACTAATGCACCGGTAAAACCCGAATAAGAGATCTAACCAGAAAGTTCAACTTAAGAACTCCGGTTGGCAAAAAAGAAACAAACCGAATGAAGCAACAAAAGACAAACCGCAAAAGAAACAAGCTTCATTTACTATTCTAGATCTACGGCAATTTTCAGAGTGGCAAAAACTTGTTTGAGTTGGTTAAACGGAAAGAGGGTTTCTAGACGAAACTTCAAACGCTTGAATCGCCTAATTCCGATAAACGAGCGAAAAGTTAGACTAGAACAAAAAACGGATCATGAATCACGATCAGAAAAATCGCGGATTTAATCCGAGAAAAGAAAAACGACGAACAGATTAACGAACAAGCGTTCGTTATCTGGACCTAAACGATGAATGCGTTCGTTAAAACGAACGAATGGGCGAACGCTCGCTAATTAAATAAACCGGAAAACCGATCTATTTAAGAAAAACGAAACTAAAAAAACCGAACAAAACCGACGGAAAACCGATCGGTTTTCTAAAAAAACGGCTGCGAGATCTACCTCCAGCGGCGGCGGATCCGGCGGTCCGGCGAGGCGGCGGCGGCGACGGTCCGACGGGGCGGCGAGGCGGTGAGGCGGCGCGGCGGCGGGGCGGTGGCGGGGCGGGGCGCTAGGGTTAGGGTTTGGGGGCGGGGCGGCTTGGGCTGGCTCGGGCCTCGGGCGGCACTATTTAAAGGTCGGTTTAAGGTCGGTTCGGGCTTTTTTTTTAAATAATTACGCTCAGAAAGAAACAAAAGGAATACTAAACAGACTCCAAAAATCCCGAAATAAATTTTCCCCAGCTTGTAAAATCAAGCCGCACAGGATGAACATTTATTTGGGGCCTAAATGCAATTTTGAAAAACGCGCATTTTCCTAAATTCAAATAAAATAGCAAATAAAACCAAAATAAAATCTTATTTGATTTTTTTATTAAATCCTCAATATTTCTTTATTTTGGGAAAGTCATTTTATTCCCTCTGTCATATTTTTGTAATAGAAATAATTGAAGATAAAATAAATAAAATCAAATGATCCTATTTTCAAAATTTGAGAAAAACTCAAATATGAAAATAACGAAATCCCCAACTCTCTCCGAGGGTCCTTGAGTTGCGTAGAATTTTCTAGGATCAACCAAAATGCAATAAAATATGATATGCAATGATGATCTAGTGTATAACATTCCAAATTGAAAATTTGGGATGTTACAAACCTACCCCCCTTAAGATGAATCTCGCCCTCGAGATTCGGGTTGGCTAGAAAATAGGTGAGGGTGGTCCTTTCTCAAATCTTCCTCTCGTTCCCAGGTGGCTTCATCCTCCGTGTGATGGCTCCACTGAACCTTGCAAAACTTGATAACCTTGCCGCGGGTGACTCGACTGGCATACTCTAGAATCCTGACTGGTTTCTCCTCATAGGTGAAATCATTGTCCAACTGAATTGCTTCCAGCAGCACTGTATCTCTCAGCGGTATATCAGCCATCTCTGCATGGCACTTCTTCAACTGGTAAACGTGGAACACGTCGTGAACTCCTGACAATCCTTCAGGCAACTCCAACCTATAGGCTACTCCTCCCATACGCTCCAAAACTTTGTATGGCCCTACAAAACGTGGTGCTAACTTTCCCTTAACTCCAAAGCGCTTAACTCCCCGAAGTGGAGATACTCGAAGATAAACTCGGTCTTCGACTTCGTATACTGTCTCCTTGCATTTAGAATCTGCGTAGCTCTTCTGGCTGGACTGGGCTACCTTGAGCCTATCGCGTATCAATTTCACTTTCTGTTCAGACTCCTTAATCAGATCCGGTCCAAACAACTGGCGGTCTCCAACTTCATCCCCCGACAATGGGGTCCTGCACCTCCTTCCATACAAGGCTTCGAAAGGGGCCATCTTCAAACTGGATTGATAACTGTTGTTGTTAGAGAACTCTGCATATGGCAAATTCTCGTCCCAACTAGATCCATAATCTAGCGCAGAAGCTATCAGCATATCCTCCAAAATCTGATTGACTCTCTCGGTCTATCCATCTGTCTGCGGATCGAAAGCTGTACTAAACTCTAGTCTGTTACCCAAAGTTTCATGCAACTGATTCCTGATATGACTGAACCTCGTGGTGAGATCCGATCATTTTTTTGCGGCCTGATCTTTCACGACACTCCACCTTCAACAGCACTAACCTCTCGCCCGCGCACGCGATGTACACGAAATAGAGGGTTTGAACATTGCGGCTCAGCACGAGAAAACCAATCTTGATGATGGTACTCACGCGCAAAACAATTTCCTCACAGAGAAATCGCAACACAGAGGTTTTCTAAAGCTTCCTCCAAAACTTAGGGATTTTTAGACAGCTTCCCCCAAAACTCGATAAGGAGATTTACCCTAAAAACACATCGTGTTTATTATCAAAATATAACCTCCCCTTTACAATGAACGCATCATGGCTTTATATATTAGCCAATCCATCTAACTTGAGCAACAAACTGAACTATTCATCAATAGATATCTCTCACGGCTAAACATAAAAGGAAACTAATTCTGTTGTAGGTTCGTGTGTCTTCTCTGATTGCATGGCAGGTGGACCCCATCCAATTTCCTTTAAGGAAAGAAGACTCCATGCGCTGCATCTTCTATATGTTCCTTCCTGATACGTCTCTTTGCCTGGCAAGAATAAATATAAAATCTAAATTGCATTGATTTCCTTTTAAACCAGCGTACAACGCCTCTATATCTCTGATTAGAATATTCCCGTGTAAACTCATCCATACGTACAACCTTGTGGCCTGAGTATGCACGGCTCAAGGGCCAATGACATCCATGCAAGTAGTACTCACGTTGTAGTTTTCCATTAGCATATAACTCAGTACGTTTCTTATCTCCCGGGACCAAATCAAGAAATACGCCATAATTTCATGCACTTAGAACAAAACAAGAAAGATTGTTCAATGATTTGTCCACCGCGCCATCTTCACTCAACTGAAAATAATTAGGAGCATAAATATTTCGCTGTATTGATCCCTCGACATCACTAGCATCACCGAAGTCCGTATCATCCTCTCCTCCTTGAAACGAAACCATCCTCGGTTTTGAAACAGTCTATTCAATAATATTTATTTTTGCAGACTAAGCAGCGATCAAAAAAAATTCTGGAGTTTCAACGTTCTTCTTTACTTCTGATGCAGCTTGAAAAATATCCCGCTTCTTGCGATCGACCATATACTTTTCCGATGTGTATGAATCAAGTGGTACATATTGTCCTCCATGTACAAAGAAAATTCTCCGGCCGAATGATATGTCAATTGTCTTTTATCTGTCCATGGTCTGCCTAGTAGTAGAGAGCTAGCATGCATGTGCATAGGAAGCACATCACACACGACCAGATCATCATATCCAGATAAAGTAAATTTTACCTCAACACGATGCTTGATCATGACAAACTTGTCCTTCCACTAAAGCTCATATTGTTCTAGATGTTCAATTAACGGCAAGTGCAAAGCATAAACCACAGTCTGACTCACCAAATTCATACTGGAATAGCAATTGATCAATGTTGCACAACTCGCCGGCCCTACACACACACGTGTAAAGCATTGGTACCATGACAAAGCACGCAATGGATCCTTCTCCACCGACATCATCATTTGCGAGCTACAATCTTTTCTCATGATAAAAAAAATCGTCAATAGTAACTCGAAGAAAAATGTGCCGTGAACAACCTTTGCTCTGAATACCACCTGATATGACTGAACCTCGTGATGAGATTCGATCGTTTTTTTGCGGCCCGATCTTTCACGACACTCCACCTTCAACAACACTAACCTCTCGCCCGCGCACACGATGTACACGAAAATAGAGGGTTTGAACATTGTGGCTCAGCACGAGAAAACCAATCTCGATGACGGTACTCACGCGCAAAACAATTTCCTCGCAGAGAAATCGCAACACAGAGGTTTTCTAAAGGTTCCTCCAAAACTTAGGGGTTTTTAGACAGCTTCCCCCAAAACTCGATAAGGAGATTTACCCTAAAAACACATCATGTTTATTATCAAAATATAACCTCCCCTTTACAATGAACGCATCATGGCTTTATGTATTAGCCAATCCATCTAACTTGAGCAACAAACTGAACTATTCATCAATAGATATCTCTCACGGCTAAACATAAAAGGAAACTAATTATGTTGTAGGTTCGTGTGTCTTCTCTGATTGCATGGCAGGTGGACCCCATCCAATTTCCTTTAAGGAAAGAAGACTCCATGCGCTGCATCTTCTATATGTTCCTTCCTGATACGTCTCTTTGCTTGGCAAGAATAAATATAAAAATCTAAATTGCATTGATTTCCTTTTAAACCAGCGTACAACGCCTCTATATATCCGATTAGAATATTCCCGTGTAAACTCATCCATACGTACAACCTTGTGGCCTGAGTATGCACGGTTCAAGGGCCAATGACATCCATGCAAGTAGTACTCACGTTGTAGTTTTCCATTAGCATATAACTCAGTACGTTTCTTATCTCCCGGGACCAAATCAAGAAATACGCCATAATTGCATGCGCTCAGAACAAAACAAGAAAGATTGTTCAATGATTTGTCCACCGCGCCATCTTCACTCAACTGAAAATAATTAGGAGCGTAAATATTTCGCTGTATTGATCCCTCGACATCACTAGCATCACCGAAGTCCGTATCAATTCTAGAACTTTGAGGTAAATTGGGTTCCTCTATCTGATACAATGCTCCTTGGAACTCCATGCAGACATACGATTCTGGTCATGTATATCTTTGCCAACTTTGCACTAGTATAGGTAGTGTTCACTGGAATGAAAAGAGCTTCCTTTGTCCAATGATCGACTACAACCCATATTGAGTCATAGCCTGAACGAGTTCTGGGTAAACCCGTAATAAAATCCATGCCTAACTTATCCCACTTCCATTCGGGTATTGGCAATGGCTGTAGCAATCCTGCTGGCTTCTGATGCTCTGCCTTTACTCTCTGACATACATCACAAAATGCTACATACTCTGCAATATCCTTCTTCATTCTGGTCCACCAGAAAGTATCCTTCAAATCCAAATACATCTTGGTATTTCCTGGGTGAATCGAATATGCTGAATCATGGGCCTCTTGCAGAATTAACTTCCTGATCCCTGAATCATTAGGCACATAAACACGGTCTTCAAACCATAAGGTATCGTGCTCATCTTCACGAAATCCCTTAGCTTTTCCTTTGCTCATTTTCTCCTTTATAGAGGCAATCTCCTTGTCAGTCTTCTGGGTGTCTCTGATCTTATACATCAAAGTAGACTGAATCTCCAATGCTGCTACATAGCCTCTTGGTACTATTTCCAAACATAGCTCACGAAGATTCTCGGCTAACTCCCTTGGTAAATCTCCCGTCATTAGTGTGTTGACATGGCTTTTACGACTCAACGCGTCAGCTACTACCTTAGCCTTTCCGGGGTGATAATGCAATCTCATATCATAATCCTTGATGAGCTCCAACCATCTCCTTTGCCTGAGATTCAACTCCTTCCGTGTGAAAATATACTTCAAACTCTTGTGATCCATGTACACCTCACAATGGTTTCCAATGGGAAAATGTCTCCAGGTTTTCAATGCATGCACTACGGCTGCTAACTCCAAATCATGTGTAGCATAATTTAACTCATGAGGCTTAAGCTGTCGTGAGGCATATGAAACAACTCTTCCTTCCTGCATAAGCACTGCTCCAAGTCCTCGACGTGAAGCGTCGCAATACACCTCATAATCCTTGCTCTAATCTGGCAAAATCAACACGGCTGATGTAACCAAACGTTTCTTTAACTCCTGGAAACTAGTCTCACATTCCTCAGTCCATATGAACTTGGTATCCTTTTTCAACAACTCTGTCATAGGCTTTGCAATCTTTGAGAAATTCTCAATGAATCTCCGGTAGTATCCTGCGAGTCCAAGAAAACTCCGGATCTCTCCAGCTGTTGTTGGGGCTTCCCAATTTGTCACGGTATCAACCTTAGTGGGGTCTACTGATATACCTTCTCCAGATATAACATGTCCGAGAAATCTAACTTCCTTCAACCAAAACTAACATTTGCTAAACTTGGCATATAACCGATGTTCTTTGAGCTTTCCAAGAACCAAACGCAAATGCTCCTTATGCTCCTCTTCATTCTTCAAGTAAACTAGGATATCATCAATGAACACTACGACGAACTTATCCAAAAACTCCATAAACACTTTGTTCATCATGTTCATAAAATATGCAGGTGCGTTAGTCAGTCCAAATGACATAACAGTATACTCGTACATCCCATACCTGGTGGTAAAAGCCATGTTAGGTATATGCTGTTCTCGAATCTTCAACTGGTGGTATCCTGATTGCAGATCAATCTTGGAAAATACCTTAGCTCCTTGCAATCGATCAAACAGATCATTGATCATCGCTAGTGGGTACTTGTTCTTGATGGTTACTTCATTCAATCCTCGATAATCAACAACCATCGTTAACGATCCATCCTTCTTCTCCACTAGAAGTACTGGCGATCCCCAAGGTGAAGAACTTGGGTGAATATATCCTTTATCCAGTAACTCCTTAATCTGCTTCTTAATCTCCACCAAATCCTTTGTGGGCATCCTATATGGTCTCTTTGATATTGGCCCTATGCCTGGCAAAAGCTCAATCAAAAACTCAATATCTCTATCCGACGGCATGCCTGGCAATTCTTTTGGAAATACATCAGGGAAATCTTTCACCACTGGTACTTCCTCCTGCACAACTCCTGTTAAGCAATTTACTTGAGTCCTCTTCAGCACATGCCGGGATACATACTTGATCCTTCTCCCTTCTGGGGTGGTAAGCAAGATCGACTTACTGGCGCAATCGATGTTTCCTCCATACATCGACAGCCAATCCATACCCAGAATTACATCCAATCCTTGTGATTCCAAAATGATTAAATCCGATGGAAACACATGCCTACCTATACTCAATGGCACTTGAAAACATCCTTGGCTAGCCATATACTCCGCTCCTGGTGAGCTTACTAACATAGGTGTTCTAAGAACTTTGGTGGGCAGGTTATACTTATCCATGAATTCCCTTGATATGTATGAATGCGATGCACTAGTATCAAAAAGAACGAGTGCAGTAAATGACTTAACCAAAAACTTACCGATTACTGCATCCGGCTGCTCTTCAACCTCCTCCACGTTAACGTGGTTCACCTGTCCACTGTTGAAAGGGTTCGGCTTCTTCCCAGAGCTTCCATTGCCATTTCCATTCTGGGATTTAGGACATTCATTAGCATAATGTCCGGTCTTCTGGCACTTGAAACAAGTGATTTGGCTCAGGTCTCTCTTGGCTGGGGTTGATGGGTTGGTGTGGTTCTGGCCGTTGCTTCCTCCATTACCATTACCATTCTTGGTGCCATTGTGATTGTGCGAGCTACCTCCTCCATGGGTATGCTGAAAATGTCCTCCCGGTCTAGGTGTAAAACGTGGCTTCTGCTGAGCTCCTGAATTGTACTTCCCTTGTCCATACTTCCTCTTGCGATTCTCAATCTGCTGCTGCTTCCCTTAAATCATGAGAGCACGATCTACCAACTCCTGGTAGTTGTTGTAGGTTGCTACCATCAACTGCATGCTCAACTCATCATTCAGTCCTTCCAGAAACTTCTCCTGCTTAGCTGCATCCGTAGCAACGTCATCTGGGGCGTAACGTGCTAACTTACTAAAGTCCTCCACATACTGGCCAACTGTCCGTCCTCCTTGGCGCAAGTTGCGAAACTCTCGCTTCTTCATGGCCATAGCTCCTGCTGAAACATGGGCAATACGAAAAGCCTGCTGAAACTGATCCCACGTGACAGTGTCGACAGGGAAAGTGGTTGTGAAATTCTCCCACCATGATGCTGCGGGTCCTTCAAGCTGATGTGTGGCAAACTTCACCTTTTCCGCATCTGTGCATCCTGCCGTGGTCAACTCTCTAGCTGTCTTGCGGAGCCAATCATCTGCTACTATCGGCCCGGTGCTACTAGAAAACACCGGTGGATTCAGCCTAAGAAAACGGGCTAAGTGATCAACAGGTGGTGGTGGTAGTGGGTTGTTGTTGTTGTTCCCCTGATTCTGATTCTGGACTAGCAACTGCATCAATGTGTTCTTCTGCTGGATCAACTGAGTGAGCTCCGGTGGGAAGGTAAATCTGGGGTCACGTCTCGGAGGCATCTAAGGGTTTAGAAAAGATGAGATTGAAGAATAGACGGGTCTAAAGAGAAAACACTACTCATATGCACATGAGGCAAAAGCAAACAATTCACTTCATTCAATCAATCAAACAAGGGCATACAATCAATCTGACTATCGCAAAAGTGCTCGGACTACTATATTTACATGGTGGACTACTACTACTGTTGGGGGTCGTCTACTAGAAATATTCTTCGGTTGCAGACTCCATGATATCTGCTCCAGCTTCATCAACATAGTCATCATCGCTATCATCTGGATTCGAGTCGGTGTCGTCGATGATGATGTAGTCTTCCGGGCGAATCTCCTTGGGTTCTTCATTTTCTTCTACAGGTGTAGGGCCTCCCATGAATATTCCAATATTCTTGATCAGATCATCATTCTTCCCCACTAATACTTCAATTTCCTCTTCATAATCTTCACGTGTAGCCTTGAGTTCTTCCTCCAGTTCCTTGATTCTTGTCCTCGCCTTCTTCAGATCTATCATGTCGGCGCACATCTGGTTCTCCTGACGTCGAATGTGCTGGTTTAACTCCTGGATAAAAGCTGCAACTAATCTATCCTTCCTGGTGCTGATCATCTCCCAGTGCTCATCTCGGCACCCACAAATCTGGTAGATAGTATCCTTGAGATCATTGCGGTAAACTTCTCCAATGCGTCTCATGGCGATGTGAGCTGCCATGCTCTTTCCTAGATTCCAAGTTGGTGCATCAAAAGAAAACTCTATGGGCTTAGTGACTGGCATGAACGTCCTTCCTGGAACTTGAACTTGAATCATCCAGCACTCTTCTTCAGGTAGAGTGGCGTTGTAGGTTCCGGTGAAGCTTGGTACTCCTATGTTCAGGTATCTAGTGACTTCCTTCAAGTGACGTCCAGAGGGTGTATCTTCATCCGGTTGCGCTAACTTGTTCCTTGCATCCGGCATCCTAAAAGAGTAGAAAAGATGAGAGGTCCGAAAGAGAAGAGAGTGAGTAGTGATCTAGGTCTTTTAGCTTAGTGGCCATGTCCTACAGTCAGCGTGTGCTCTGATACCATCTTGTAGTGACCAGACCTCAAACGGTCCAATCTCCATGCTCAAGTGTCATCCCTGGATCAGTAATGCTGACACCACATAGTAGTTGAAGGTTTTATAACAGAGTAGCAATCACACACTTATTACATCAAGAGTCTCAAAAGAGAACTTATTATAATATGGCTTAAGGCCATCTAATAACGATAATAGCGGAAGGCTTGGAAGATAAGTGAGTCCATCAACTCCAACGGCATCACTGAGTATAGAACCACGACCTAAAAGAACCTTAATCGTTGTCTGAAAAGTCTACAACATTAATGTTGCAGCCCGAAACGGGTCAACACATGGAATATGCTGGCAATGTAATACATAGAGAGTAATGGAATGAAATAGGCTATACTATATGCATATTTGGCTGGTGGAAAGCTCTATGGTTACAGTTTTGCATAAAGCCAATTTTTCCCTACTACAAAGGAATAAATTTTAATTAACTATCATGGTAGTTGTTAAACATTGAGAACGGTTGACAGCATTCTCAATCCCAATTAAGCATCATCACTGAACAAAACCCAACAAAATTAATTTTAGAGTAACATGATGAGATTCACATGATAATCCAGGTACTAGATACTCAAGATGTCCATAACTGGGGACATGGCTAACCATGATTAGTTTATACACACTGCAGAGGTTTGCGCACTTTTCCCCACAAGACTCGATCTCCTCCATTGGGATTCTCGAACTACATGTTGTTTGAGAAACGAATGACCGAGACATAGTCTTTCAGAAGCGCTAGCACCTTACGATCGGGTAGACCGTTACACCTACTTTCCCCTACATCTGCTAGTCTACCACTGTAAGAGTTCGCACAACTTAAGCAACTATGCTAGAGCCCATAATAGCTTGTGGCTGCACATGGAAGTTTCTAGCATGAATAATCTCATGATCCCTTTGAGCCTGGGTGGCGGTCCAAAAGAAAACAGGCAATCAATGGAATACCCAGGTGCCTCAATCCACCCAGATGTTTATTTAAGTTGCCACCTAAGATAAACCATTAATTTAACAATCTCACATCTGTCATGGATTTCACTCACCCAATCCACGTCTACTAGCATAGCGTAGCATAATAAGCAACGTAGAAGTAACTCCCAAAGGTTTGATAATAACAGGTAATAGGTACTACCTCACCTACTTACCAAACCCACAATTTAATTAGATCCTAATCATGCAATGTGTGAGGATTGATCTAATGCAATAAAACTAGGTAATTGGAAGTATGATCAAAGTGTTACTTGCCTTGCTGATGATCCGCAAAACCTAGCAATTCGAAGTAGCAAGCGGCGCACTCCGGGTACTCTATCGCAAACAAACAAGCATACAATTAGTACTCAACTAATGCACAGGTAAAACCCGAATAAGAGATCTAACCAGAAAGTTCAACTTAAGAACTCCGGTTGGCAAAAAGAAACAAAATGAACGAAGCAACAAAAGACAAACGGTAAAAGAAACAAGCTTCGTTTACTATTCTGGATCTAGGGCAATTTTCACAGTGGCAAAAACTTGTTTGAGTTGGTTAAACGGAAAGAGGGTTTCGAGACGAAACTCCAGGTGCTTGAATCGCCTGATTCCAATAAATGAGCGAAAAGTTAGACTAGAACAAAAAACGGATCAGGAATCGCGATCAGAAAAATCGCGGATTTAATTCGAGAAAAGAAAAACAACGAATAGATTAACGAACGAGCGTTCGTTATCTGGACCTAAATGATGAACGCGTTCGTTAAAACGAACGAACAGGCGAACGCTCGCTAATTAAATAAACCGGAAAACCGATCTATTTAAGAAAAACGAAACTAAAAAAAGAACAAAACCGACGGAAAACCGATCGGTTTTCTAAAAAAAACGGCTGCGAGATCTACCTCCGGCGGCGGCGGATCCGGCTGTACGGCGAGGCGGCGGTGGCGGCGGTTCGGCGGGGCGGCGAGGCGGCGCGGCGGCGGGGCGGTGCGGCGGCGGGACGGGGCGGCGAGGCGTCGGCGGTCCGGCGTGGCGGC
>NC_041384.1:250417366-250430847 GCF_002162155.2 Triticum dicoccoides | reverse complement strand
GCGGCGGCGGCGGGCGGTGGCGGCGCGGCACGCTAGGGTTAGGGTTTGGGGGCTGGGCGGCTTAGGCTGGCTCGGTCCTTGGGTGGCACTATTTAAAGGCCCGGCCAGGCGGAGTCCTGGCCGGTTATGGCCTAAGGTCGGTTCGGACTTTTTTTAAATTAATTATGCTCAGGAAAAAACAAAAAGAATACTAAGCGGACTCCAAAAATCCCGAAATAAATTTTCCCCAGCTTCTAAAATCAAGACGCACAGGATGAACATTTATTTGGGGCCTAAATGCAATTTTGGAAAATGCACATTTTTCCTAAATTCAAATAAAATAGCAAATAAAACCAAAATAAAATCTTATGTGATTTTTTTATTAAATCCTCAATATTTCTTTATTTTGGGAAAGTCATTTTATTCCCTCTCTCATATTTTTGTAATAGAAATAATTGAAGATAAAATAAATAAAATCAAATGATCCTATTTTCAAAATTTGAGAACAACTCAAATATGAAAATAACGAAATCCCCAACTCTCTTCGAGGGTCCTTGAATTGTGTAGAATTTTCTAGGATCAACCAAAATGCAATAAAATATGATATGCAATGATGATCTAGTGTATAACATTCCAAATTGCAAATTTGGGATGTTACAGTACATTCGTAGATGCACATGGTGCTGGTGCGTCCACTGTCCCGTGCAACTCATTAGCTGTTGTTAATCTAAGGCCATGTTTGGTTAAAAACTCCCTAGTACCTACCTGCTTGGTTCCAGAGAGTAAACATGGACTAGAGGTTATTAAATTACATGCTAGAAGACCATGTTACCCCTAGTAATGAACTAATAGAGACAAGGTGCGATGCGTGGCAGGGGCAATTGTTGGAAAAAGTCCCAAAAAGGCTCCCTCGGGGTCTTCTTTCCTTAGTCCTAAATGCCCACTTTTAGTCCCTAAAAGTCCCTCCTGTTTGGTTTAGATGGGACTGACACGGAGTTTTTTAGTCCCTACACCAAAATGTCCCTGTAAACAAACACCCTCTAATAATGCTGCTAGAAAATTGATGCAATTCCATAGTTAAAAGCAAATTACATCTTTAACGAATTTTATTGTTAATATAATCTCTATGTTAATATTAATCAATGCCACCGTTTGAGAAATGCTACTGTCTTGCTTTCTTTCCCATTTAGAAAAGGTATATGCTTCTTTTTGTTGGCTTCTGTGTCATCCACCGTTATTGACCACTAATTTTTCCTTTGCACCTCTGTGTAAACAGGGTTATCTACTTCACCTCGTTGCCATTATGACCTTTTGTTGCACTGCACAAAACACTTTTGTTTTAAGAGTGTTTTGTGCAGTTCAACCAAAATGTCACACCGACAACGTTGCTTGATTGCTTGATCTTAGTGGAACTGCACAAGAGGAGCTCTTACTTCCTATCCGTTAAGGCGAATTTGGTTCAGATCTTCTTCTTGTGACTTGTTTGAATTCCGCATCATGAGAGATTAGTACTAGCCTTCTTTCACATGATTCTGTAGTGTGCTTTCATATGTTGTGCTACTTGTACGATAATGTTGCTTGATTTTAGTGAAGTACACAAATGGAGACAAGACTTCCAATCTGTATGTGCACCGTAATATCCCATTGAGGTAAGATAAGGATAGTTCACAACTGCTGGCCTGTATTTTGCCACTTTCATTAGAAAATTAAGTTTAGTACTATACTTGTGCTCCCTAATTGACATGCCAAATCTTACATTGAAGGCGAAGCTTGTCTGTTATTGAACCAAGTGATGAAGGGGAAGAACAAGCGGAAGAAAAACAAAAATCAACTCCCAGTGCTGTAATGAAGCACTGGAACTGTGATGACACAAGTAATGGTATAGCTTTGCATCTTAATTTATTCCAATGGCTGGAACGAGCAATTGTTTTGCTACTGATTTGATGCCACTCTTAATGTAATATGTAATTATTTCAACTTGTGAAAACAGGGATCTTCTTTGAAGATACCATATATTTTAGTGGAACTGCACAAGAAGATGTTGGAAACATTAAACTAATCAAGGAGTATATAGTAAGCATGGCCACCACCGTAGATAGCAACAGATGGTTCCGGAGAAGTGCTTCATCTGTATGCTCTACACAATAAGCCTCTTGACAAAGGTTGGTACTCGCCCACTGGTTTCATCCATACGATTGAGCTTTGTCATCTCTATTGGTGTTGTGCTACTATTTAGATACTGTCATGAAAAGTGGTATTGTCCTTGAGAAGTGCTTCATCTGTGTTGTTTTAAATATTTCCTTTCCTTTTTTTTCTAGCAAACAGGGATGCTAGCATTTAGTAGTCCTCTTGTCTTTGCACAACAAGATCATCTTCCTCTGAAGGAGAATATGGAGTACGTGAAGTGACTATGCCAGGATGAAGAAGCCATCTCTATCTTCTCATCAGAAGGAGCAGTTGAAGGATGGTTATATTACTCCCCACAAGACCAAACTAACTTCAGCTCAGAAGGACGGACAAATCTCCATCTTTTTGCTGTGATGCGCGAGTACAATGTTGTTCTAGGATTCTTTCTAGTGAGTTCCATTTTTCTAAAAGTGTGCTCTACATGGACCATGTATGTGCCTGTTGAAACTGTCAATTCATAGTACAGTTTGCTTTATACTAATCACTTTTTTGTATTTGTGTAAACAGGGGTGCTCAGCTTAATTTCAATGGGAACTGCACAAAATGTTCATGAATACATCGAATCCTTCATTTCCACCACAAGAAAGGAGGTGCCGATAAGTTCAACGCGTTGCAACATATAAGGGAGAAATCATACAAGCTACACATGAATTTGGTTGATTTTTGTGGAACTGCACAAAAAGAACAGCTGGTTTATTTAGCACGAGGTGCCATGTCAATGTCCGAACTGATGGCAAACCCTGCCCATTCCACAATCGTAGGCATTTGATTTTGGAATGGGATAACCTTGTCAAATTTTGCTCATTGATTTTAGCAAGACACGCGTTTGATATTTTCGAATGGGACGCCCTTTGCTGTCAGCAGTGTCGATCAATTTTTTTCTTTATTCTTTAGTTGTGAAGTAAATATTGCCTCTGACATGTGAGTCACTAAGATGCATAATCATCGATTGTTTTGAATGTTCTCTATGAATTGCCAGGCCTGTGTGTTTGATTGCAATGTACAGAAACACTGCTCAAACTCTTTGTACTCTTTATGTTCCCTTTTTACTTCACACATTGTGAAAGTGCATACTTTTTTGTATAAGATTGGTCAAAGTAGAGATAATTTGACTGCAGACAAAACTTGTATGCAGACTAGAAAGGACTGGAGGGAGTACATGTGAAACTGCTGCAAACGAGGTGATCGCCCTGGGAATAATGCTAGTACATATTGTTTTGCATGTTCATCCAATGCCAGTGATACAGGAATTCGAACTAATCGAAATAAGTTTATTCATACATGGTCGGATTTCGTATAAACATGCCGGATTTCATTACATTTCAGACATTCTTCAACTAAACAGGGGTGCGCTGGAGGTATAATTAATTAACCGAAGCTACCCACCTATGTCCCGCTGAGCCGAACAGAAGCTTCAGTGACTTAACTGCAGGTGCAGTTGCGTAATTGACAGGTGGCCTGTTGGGCCCACGTGTCAGTCAGCCAACTGCACCAGCAGTTAAGTAGAAGCAGTGTTCTTCTCCAGCGCAGCTCTCCGACTCCACATCGCCGCTAAGAAGCTAATCGGCTGTCAATGGTCAACCCACTTAGCTTGGCTTCAACCGGAGGGTACCAGCGGTGGCCTTACTTGGACCCAAGCGGCGGCGACCTACCGTGTTCTACTCTTCCTCGTTTTCTGTGTGGCGCGGCCTCGTTCACAGCGGGGCGGGGCCTCGGCGGAGCCGACGATGTCCTCTGCCTCGTTGTTGGCGGGGCGGGGCCTCGGCGGAGCCAGCGGTGTCCTCTGCCTCGTTGTTGGCGGGGCGGGGCCTTGGCGGAGCTGGCGGTGTCCTCTGCCTCGTTGTTGGCACCGCAGGGCCTCGGCGGAGCAGGGCGTCGTCGATGCCAGCAGAGTGGGGACTCGTCAGAGCCGGCATTGTCCGTTGCCTCGTCCTCGGTCTCGCCAAATAGCTCCTCGCCTGCTTCATCGCCCTCTTTGCTAGCCTCTTTGTAGGCGGCCGCAGCCTCCGCCACCTGCATGCGGTACCGCCAGCGCTCGAGGCGGCCCTTGCGGGTGGAGCGGTACGAGTCGAGCAGCGCCTCCTGCTCCGCCTGCTGCCCGGCGATCTGCTCCTCTGCCAGCAGGTGCTCCTCGAGGAGATGGTGGTTGTAGGTGGCATCGGCCTGCGCCTCCCAGAACTGCTTCTCACGCATCTGCCTCACCCTGTCCATATATTGGGCATGGGCCTCGCCGATGGTCATGGTGCAATGCACCGGCGAGGATGGCGCGGAGGAGGGGGTTGGCGCTGGATCGTCGACTACCATGTTCTCCATTGGGACGTCATCGTCCTCCGGCTGCCTACCGGCCAGCCGGTCGGCAGCAATGGCTGCCATCTCCTTGTGGTCTGTCGTCCGCCCGTCCCGAAAAGCGCTGGAGCGCGAGGAAGCCATGGTGGGCAGTAGTGGTGTGGATAGGAGAAAGGGAACGATTGCGGATGACTGCGGCTATGGCCGGCGCAGTAGTTTATATAGCAATGGTGGGCGGGCGGAGGGACGGACGTGTGGCGCCGGAGTAGCCGCCTCGGCAACCGCGTATCACTAAAATGGGCGGTAGATGGACGGACGGACGGCACTTGTGTCGTTTGAAGGCGGAGCAATCGCCTGCACCGGGAAGCGGGGAGGGCGGCGCTGACTGTTCCGGGCAGAAAGCGCGCGCGGGCGAGGAGATGACTTTACTTGGAGAGGATGACAATGGGGACCCACCAGGTCCATAGCCTCACGTACACAAGTGCCTCCTTATTATATATATATAACTATAATTTATTTTGCTTCCTCCTGGTTTCCTGACATCACGGTCCCACACCATTGTCAACCTATGTAGTACTCCATCCTTTCCGGTTTATAGGGCTTATCTCAAAATTTTAGTTTTTCCATTATATAAGGCTCAATTTGGTTGTTCCCCATCACATGTTCAGACTCCAAGGTGCATTAAATCATTGCATGCAAGTATTAAGAGAAAACTGACCAATGCATGCACTTTATGCATGCATGCATTGCAATTAATGCATTCGTAAGCATAATTTTTTGAGGAAAACAAAAGCATTAATTGGGTGCTTTTGCAAACTACAAAAAATATTCCACCACTCATCATCTACCTTGGTTGGTGAGAATTTTGAATTGAGCCTTATAAACCGGAAAGGAGGGAGTAGTCAATAAACGACAGAATTGCACAATAAGCGGCCGACAGCTGGGACCAAGTAGCTCGAGCAGTATTTGTGTTTTTGAGGTGTGAGCACTGCAGAGTTTTTTGATGTTTAGCCCAGATATTAATTTTTCTCCTCTGAACAACAACGAAAACATCGCTGCAGGTATTAACTGGGCGGGCTGTGGCCCGTCTAGCCCAGGCCAGATATCCATCCCAGATATTAATATTTTTCAAGCTGAAAAAGGCTAGCCCAGCTATAATTTTTTTAGGAATACCCAGGCAAAGTCAAGTTGTTATTCTCCGCCCCGCTGGGGTGCAAATCTTTCCTAGGAGGGATGCATTAGGCTTAACAAGAAAATGGGCTTTAAGAAATAATAAATTGGATGTAATTATAAAAACTGGGCAGTAACTATAAAAAAATGCACCAAACACGTGATTACTTTATAAAATAATTTTTTGGGTATTGAAAATTTTAATTTCATTAATTGTTGTGAGCGCAATGTTTCGTTGGATTTTTACGTAATATAAATTTATATTGAAATTGTATTTAATCTGACTAGAAATTTCGGGATAAAAATATTTCGGATCCCATCAAAATGTGGGAAATTTTATCGAATTCTGTTTTGAACGGTTGGTTGAAATTGGCCGTACTTTTAACAAACTATAAATGGGCTGTAGTAAATTCCATTAGAATTCAAAAATGGGCTACACATTCTTACAAATCTCAAATGGGCCCAAAGAATGTCATGCAGCTGCGTCTCCGGCCCGCCCAGGACGAAAAGCCCATTTTCTATCATGATTTTTTGTCATAGAAGTAGGAGCCCACCACATCTATGATGATACCGGGTTTTGTCACAATTATCGTCATAGAAGTGTCATATGTATGACAGAAAAAAAATTCGTTCGGCCCAAAATGTCACGGATGTGTCTTTTTTTTTGTAGTGGTGCCCATGGTGGGGGTGGTCGGAGGGTGGCGATTGCCCCAGTCCAGGTGCCACCACTATGGATGTGCCCTTCAGCGAGGAGAATAGGTACAGACTGTATAACCCCTTCATTTGTACCTCGTGGAGCATGACCGCTGGGATGCTGCTCTTTTCCAGTGCCATCTGCTCCCGCTTCAGCCGCAGGGGAGGTGGTGACAACGCCGTTTGCGCTGACCACGTCCCCTGCAGCGCCCACATCCTCGTGCGCCCCCATGTTCCCCGTGGCGTCGGGGGCCGTGGGCGGCGAGGCCTTTGAAGTGGACGGGTGAGTTGCGGCACCGGGCTTCTTCTTGGGCGCCATAGTCGATGGAGCCGTCGATGATGAAAATGGCAATGAATATGACGCGCTTCTCACACCCTCGGGTTCGCACAAGTGACCCCCCTACCTGGCGCGCAAAAGATGTCATGTGAAACCACAGCCACCTATGGGACCAAGAGTCCCTTTCTGGTTTGGTTGGGGGATGGCACTTTGCACAAAAAGCGGAGGAGCGTGGAACAGCAAGGCAGAGATCACACGGGTAGCTGTTACCCAGGTTCGGGCCGCCGTGAGGCGTAAAACCCTACTCCTGCTTTGGTGGATTGATGGTGGAAAAATGGTGGTGAGCGCAACACGCTTGCCTGCTAGGGTTGCCTCGGGGCCAGAGCGGCTACGCGCGCATGAGTATGTGAGGGTGTGGATTAGCCACCCAACTGACCAACCCCTTCTATGGTCACCATGGGCCTCCTTTTATAGATCAAGGGGTCACCACAGTGGCAAATTAGTCATTATGCACTGATTAGATAGCAAACAGTGCTATCATACCTAACTCTGTGGGCTGATAGAGCACATTAAATGCTCTGCTCGACGTCACATCACAGCTCGCCCGGCAGGCTCTGCCGAGCTATTTTGCCAGCTACGTGCCTGCTTGCTTGACACATCACATGACAGGTGTCACTTGGAGGTGTTTTCTATAGGAAGTGGCTGCCATGTGGCGAATAACAACCACTCAGTCACTTTAGACCTTGACACCGCACTGATTGACGACTTGGGTTGGTTGTAAGGTGGAGTGGTGGTGTGGCTCATCCCCGCTAGCACTGGCAGGCCTACCTAGATGCTCTGGAAGCTTGCTTCTAAGGGTAACCCCATCCTCGCCAGGCTCGCCTGCCCGACAAGGGAGGTTTTTTTCCTAGTGATATCTTGCTTCTCCGGTTAGTCTTGATCCTCTTGAGTTGCACGTTGGTCCTTCGAAGAACTGATCCCTTGTGCTTCAGTCTGACCTTGGTGCTATGATCTTTTTCTCGTGCCTGTGCACAGTCTGGGCAACGGACCCAGGGTTTTTTGCACCTACAAAACCCTTCATATAGCAGAAGATGGGCACCGAGGGCCTGCTAGGTAGGCGGCAAGGCAGGGGGCGCGCCCAGGGGGTAGGGCGCGCCCCCACCCTTGTGGTTGTCTGGTGGGTCCACTCAGGTGCTTTCTTCGCCCAATATATTTTATATATTCCAAAATAATTCTCCGTGAAGTTTCAAGACTTTTGGAGTTGTGTAGAATAGGTCTTTCATATTTGCTCCTTTTCCAGTCCAGAATTCCAGCTGCCGGCATTCTCCCTCTTCATGTAAGCCTTGTAAAAAGGGAGAAAAGGCATAAGTATTGTACCATAATGTGTAAAAACATCCCATATGCAATAAATATCAATATAAAAGCATGATGCAAATGGACGTATCAACTCCCCCAAGCTTAGACATCGCTTGTCCTCAAGAGAAAGCCAAAATCAATAAATATGTCCGCATGTTTAGAGATAGAGGTGTCGATAAAATAAAATACAGACATGAGGGCATCATGCTCATCTTTAGAACAACAACATATATTGTCATATAATTTCTTATGCTAATGTAACAATTCATTTACAAGGTAAGGTATGAATCAAAAACTTTATTGTAGACTAACAAACTATGATCTCAGTCATCGAAGCAATTGCAATTTATCATAACTTCGCAAAGAGTCAATACAAGAGCTTTTCAGCAAGTCCACAAAGTCTACTATCATTTAGTCTTTCACAATTTCTAACACTCACGCGATACTTATGGGTTCAAAGCTTCAATCGAACACAGAGAAATATAAGGGCTTATAGTTTCGCCTCCCAACCTTTTACCTTAAGGGTAATGTCAACAATAATAATTTATGAAAACTTACATCCGAGTGGATATGTATATATATATGGATCTTTCTCCAACACGTAGTGCTTGCCAAAAACAAAAAGTGTAAAAAGGAAAGGTGAAGATCACCATGACTCTTGTATAAGGGTAGAAGGTAAAAGTAAAAGATAGGCCTGTCGTAGAGGGAAGCAGAGGTTGTCATGCGCTTTTATGGTTGGATGCACAAAATCTTAGTGCAAAATAACGTCACTTTATATTGCCGCTTGTGATAAAGAATTTTATTATGCAGGCGATCGCTTTTATTTCTTCCATATCACAAGTTCGTATAAAGCTTACTTGCTTCACACTAATAGATCATAATATTTTAGAGAGCAATTTTTATTACTTGCACCGATGACAACTTACTTGAAGGATCTTACTCAATCCATAGGTAGGTATGGTGGACGCTCATGGCAAAACGTGTTTAAGGGATGTTTGGAAGCACAAGTAGTATCTCTACTTGGTGCAAAGGATCTGGCTAGCATCAGAGAGAAAAGCAAGTTCAACATGTTGGAGGATCCATGACAATATAACTTCTATTCGGATATAAGAAAACATAACCCATTATGTTGTCTTCCTTGTCCAACATCAACTTTCTAGCATGTCATATTTTAATGAGTGCTCACTGTCATGGTTCTAACTCTGATAGTGATGTAGGGGGTTATGTATGGAGAGGCTAGATCTTAGCTATGGAGGAGTTGTAAGCACACGAGGATTATGAGTTCAGGCCCTTCTCGGAGGAAGTAACAGCCGTACGTCTCGGTGCCCGGAGGCGGTCAACTGAATTATGTGTGTACGAATAACAGGGGTGCGAACCCTTGATACCGAGGAGGGGGTGGCTTATATAGAGTTCGCCAGGCCCCTCCAGCCCTCAGTAATGCAGGGTTTAAAGTACATTAAGACTGGGGGTTACTGGTAACGCCCCTAATAAAGTGCTATGATGACCATAAAAGCTACTTAATGACCGACCATTTGCGTGCAGGGTGACTTTAGATCTCCTGGCAGTCGAGTGGTTGGATCTTGGTCGAGTGATTGCTTCGTGGTCGAGTGTCTTGAATCCGTCGAGTGGGATACCTCCAAGTCGATTGAAAGGTGACTTCTTCTAAGGATGTCCTTGGGTAGGGTACTTAGGACAGGTCCATGCCCCTACGCTAGGTACATAGCTTCATCATTAGCCCCCGAATGGATCGAGGTTCGAGTGGGGAAGGAGTTGGGGACCTTTCCGACTGGTTCTTCATGTTATATGAATCTCTTGTTTTGGATCAATTGTCACGGATGACGTCGTCAACTTCTTTCAGTCGCCTTGATCCATTCTTGGCCTCTTGTCGAGTGAATTTCTTTACTTGTGAAGTTCCGAGTGACGGTGTGAAAGGGATCTTCTGTTTGACGAGTTGTTCTGCGGCCCGCGGATTTTGCGGGGTTTGAATTTCGGGAAGCACGCAGGACGGGGGCGGCCTCAGTAATCGGATGGGATAGGACGGAAGCTCCTCGATCCCCGTGCCACCTTTTTCGCCACGTACCGCGCGCGCTTGTTGCGGGATTTGACGGGATTGCCTGGGCCTACCAGTCAGCCACTCGGAAGCGACCTCTTATAAGCTGCCGGCTCGGGACCCCCGAACAGTGTGCCTTCACTTTTCCCCCTTCCTTCACAAGATCCTCCACCACCTCCGCTCTCACCTTGGTGCCGTAGGTCTGTTCGAGCTTCGCCGGTGACGATGGTGAAGGAGAAGACATCGGCTCTCGAGCGCGCGAAGAAGGCGGCGGTGCAGGGGAAGGGAAAGAAGTCCGCTCGGGGCGGATCTTCCTCGAGGACTGCTCTGCCCAAGGATTGGATCCAGGGCGACTGGATGCCGTCGGCGATTCGGCAGGATGATCTCGATGATCTGGTCGAGGGGGGATTCATTCCCCATGAATCTGCGCGTCTCCTGGGGAAAGAAGTCGAACCCTAGCCTCTTGATGGTGAGTGCGTCCTCCTCACCACCCATATCGATCGCGGATTCTCTCTGCCTCCTCATCCTTTTTTCCGGAGCTTCTTGAACTTCTTCGGAGCGTAGCTCCATTACTTTACTCCCAATTCTATTGTGTATCTTGCTGCTTTCGTTTCCTTGTGTGAAAACTTCTTGGGTTGCCGCCCCCACTGGGGACTCTTCAAGCACATCTTCACTTGCCGCTCTCAGTCGGTAAAGAAGGCCAAGTCGAGTGACGAACGGACGTAGGTGATCCAGCTGTGCGGGGGCCTGGCGATCCAGATGAGGGGAAAAAGTTCCTTTCCGTCTATCACTTTTCCCGAGTCAGTCCGCGGGTGGCAGTCGACTTGGTTTTACTGTAAAGACCAGGTGACCCCAGGACAGTCGACTGGGCTTCCCCCTTTTTCTTTGAATCGAGCGCAAAAACCTGCCTCTTTGAAAGTGACGCCAGAGGAAAAGGTGGAAGTCAAGGTGCTGGTCGGTCGAGTGGTTCAGCTTGTCTGCGAGGGTGTGACTGGCATGCCCTTGTTGGAAGTCTTCCTTCGGAGGCGCATCCAACCGCTTCAGGCTCGTGACCACCCGATGTGGCTGTACTCGGGTCTCGAAGACACCACTCGGATTCACCCAGAGAAGGTCACTGACGAGATGTTGGAAGGGTGGCTGTCGAGTATCACAGGGAACAAGGACAACCCCCGAGGAGCCAGGAGGATTCCTCCACTCGACCAAACATACAAAGTGGACAAGGTCTGACCTTGCGTTTCCGACTGAGATCTTGCTTTCTTTATTTGTTCTCTTTGGATCAGTCAATTGACTTTTGTCTTGTTTGCTATCCTCTAGGCCATTACTGAGATGTACTTGACACCCAATGGCGCACAGGAGCAGGCCGAGGAAGGAGAGGCGAGCGGAGGCGAAAGTGGAGATGAGAGAGAAGAGTGGGAATCTGACGGCGAAGGAGAGGGGGATGACAACAATGACTCCAGTGAAGAGGAGGAGGAAGAAGTCGAACCTCCCCGCTTGGAACGGTGATCCAAGCTTACACACGACCCTGCACGGGAACGTGGTAAGGTGACTGTCCCTATTGGGCAGCCGTCGAAGCGCCCTCGGACCTCATCTCCAGTGCCGACAGAAAAAGCTCCCAAGCACCCGCGCGCGATGCCGTCCAAGGCGCCCAAGGCTCTGCCCAAGATGAAGATGACTGTCCCCACCATTTCTGGGTAATACTAGAATTTGTTTTCCTTTGTTGAACGTGACAGACTCTTGGTCGACTCATTGAATAAGCTGACTGACTTTCGAAATTTGCAGTGCTGCCACCTCGGAGATCTCCGCCAAGGACGATGATCAAGAGATGGAAGACACTGTTACCTCCAACCCTGGTACGATTACCGATGCTCTGCTTTTAGTCGACTGACGATTTCTTATAATTCCGGTCGATTGGATTTTTCTTGTAGCTCCTCCTCATGTCATTGACCTCCCTGATGATGATGACGAAGTGCCGCTGAGGGCGCGAAGGAACAGGAGGGTGCCGGCTGGCAAGACCCCACAAACTACTCCGGCGCCTGAGGCTGTACTCCGGGAGGGTGGTGATACTACTCGGGCTTCTGTGACCTTCGCTGTACCTCTGACAAGTGTCCGGCCTTCGATGTCGACCGCAAATCCTCCTTCGCTTTTTGCCACACACCACGTCCCTGAGGACCAAGTGGGTGCCGCTAAAGAGGCTATACGCCAGGCGGGGATCATGATGGAGCAAGTGAAGGTGGTTCGGGAAGCCAGCCAAGCAGCTTATGACGCGAGTTCAGCTCTTCAGAGCAACGTCCAGGTCAGTCGATTCACCGCTTGTTCTATTAGGGTATGCTATCTGAAGAATCTCTTTTCCGAAGATCTTTATATCTGTACACCCACTGGGTGTGTCTATTAATCTTTTTGACGAGTGGGGGCACGCTAAGTGCACCCACTAGGTGTAGTCCCCGAGACTACGGTGGACTGCTGGCAGTCGACTGTAGTCTTTATATTGTGTTGCTTTAGTTGAACTTCTTCACTCGGTCTGGTCAGGCCATGTCGAATGGAACTGTACACAGTCGACTACAGGTAGTCGATTTTTTTGGTCGAACCAGTGGGGGCACGCTGAGTGCACCCACTGGGTGTAGTCCCCGAGACTACTGACGAATGTTTTTGATTCGGCTGTAGTCTTAGAAACGCCATCATTGTCTCTTGGTTACTTGGAAGCAACTTATCTTGGATGTCTGTCGACTGATTTTTTGCAGAAATCCTGCGAACTTGTGGCTCGCTATACTGAGTTGGAGAACAAACAGATCCAGCTGAACCTTGACTTGAAGCTTGCTCAGGAGAACTTGCAGAAGGCGAGGGACGAAGCAAAAGGTATGGCTGGTGAGCTTTTGTCGACTGTCCTTTCTTTCTGGCCGTCCTCGATGTTGATCTTACTTGCTGTTTCGCAGACAAAATGGAGGAGGCTCTGAAGAAGAAGGATCAACACCTTGCCGAAGCGCAGAAGGAGGCCCTGAACAAAATGAAGCTTGCTGAAGAAAAACTGGCTTCAGTTGGTACTCTTGAAAAGGAAAACTCCAGGCTGAAAACTGCTCTCGACGCGGCTAATCAAGAGGTCAGCCGTCTGAAGAATGGCAATATAGCTCCGAAGGAGAAGGTAGCAGTCGATTTGCACCTCGTCGTCATTGCGGATGGGAATGTGTTCTGTACTTAGGCGAGCACTGGGCTGCAGCTAAGACCCCGAGTGGAAGGTCTGCTCTCCACTCGGTAGGATTTTAAAAACTTAGGGGAGTACTGGACTGCAGCTAAGCCCCCGAGTGGGAGGTCTGCTCTCCACTCGGTAGGATTTTTTCAAACTTAGGCGAGTACTGGACTGCAGCTAAGCCCCCGAGTGGGAGGTCTGCTCTCCACTCAGTAGGATTTTTTCAAACTTAGGCGAGTACTGGACTGCAGCTAAGCCCCCGAGTGGGAGGTCTTCTCTCCACTTGGTAGGATTTTTTCAAA
>NC_041384.1:250416711-250417274 GCF_002162155.2 Triticum dicoccoides | reverse complement strand
CTTAGGCGAGTGCCTGACTGCAGCTAAGTCTCTAAGTGGGAGAACTTAGGCGAGTACTGGACTGCAGCTAAGCCCCCGAGTGGGAGGATTGCTCTCCACTCGGTAGGATTTTTTCAAACTTAGGCGAGTGCCTGACTGCAGCTAAGTCTTCTAATGAGAGAACTTAGGCGAGTACTAGACTGCAGCTAAGCCTCCGAGTGGGAGGTCTGCTATCCACTCGGTAGGATTTTTAAACACTTAGGCGAGCACTGGGCTGCAGCTAAGCCTCCGAGTGGGAGTCTGGCTCACCACTTGGTAGGATTTTTAAATACTTAGGCGAGCACTGGGCTGCAGCTAAGCCTCTGAGTGGGATTCTGGCTCGCCACTTGGTAGGATTTTTAAACACTTAGGCGAGCACTGGGCTGCAGCTAAGCCTCCGAGTGGGAGTCTAGCTCACCACTCGGTAGGATTTTTAAACATTTAGGCGAGCATTGGGCTGCAGCTAAGCCCCCGAGTGGGAGGTCTGCTCTCCACTCGGTAGGATTTTTTCAAACTTAGGCGAGTACTGGACTGCAGCTAAGCCC
>NC_041384.1:250293748-250416651 GCF_002162155.2 Triticum dicoccoides | reverse complement strand
CTTGGTAGGATTTTAAAAAAATTAGGCGAGCACTGGGCTGCAGCTAAGCCTCCGAGTGGGAGTCTGGCTCACCACTCGATAGGATTTTTAAACACTTAGGCGAGCACTGGGCTGCGGCTAAGCCTCCGAGTGGGAGTCTGGCTCACCACTCGGTAGGATTTTTAAATACTTAGGCGAGCACTGGGCTGCAGCTAAGCCTCCGTGTGGGAGTCTGGCTCACCACTCGGTAGGATTTTTAAACACTTAGGCGAGCACTAGGCTGCGGCTAAACCTCTGAGTGGGAGTCTGGCTCACCATTCGGTAGGATTTTTATTTTACAAACTTAGGAGAAACGGATTCGCAGCTAAGCCACCCACTGGGGGATTTCACACGCAAACAAAGGCGACAACAATTATAGGAAAAACTGTAACACTCTTGTCTTTGATAAATAGACTACAGAAGTTTTTCTTATTACATCTCATCTGAGTGAGAATTCAAGTGTAAAAGGGGCGGAGCAGTTCCACATTCCAAGCTCGTGGCTCATCGATTTGGCGATCGACATTGTAAAGGTGATACGCTCCATTGTGGAGGACTCTGGTGACGATGAAGGGACCTTCCCAAGTAGGAGCGAGCTTGTGTGGTTTCTGTTGATCCATTCGGAGGACCAAATCTCCTTCTTCGAAGGCACGACTCTTCACATTTCTGGCATGGAATCGACGCAAGTCTTGCTGATAAATGGTCGATCGGATCATAGCCATTTCTCTTTCTTCTTCCAGGAGGTCGACTGCGTCTTGCCGGGCTTGTTTTGCTTCATCTTCGGTATAAAGCTCGACTCGGGGTGCATTGTGAAGTAGATCACTCGGCAGGACTGCTTCCGCTCCGTAAACCAGAAAGAACGGAGTTCTTCTAGTCGACCGATTCGGGGTGGTCCTCAATCCCCATAGAACTGACGGAAGCTCGTCGACCCAAGCGCCTGTTGCGTGCTTGAGATCACGCATCAGCCAAGGCTTTAGTCCTTTGAGAATCAGACCATTTGCCCTTTCTTCTTGTCCATTCGACTGGGGGTGGGCGACCGATGCATAGTCGACTCATGTGCCTTGAGAGTCGCAAAAAGCTCTAAACTTGTCTGAATCAAAGTTTGACCCATTGTCGGTGATGATGCTATGCGGGACTCCATATCTGAATGTTAACTCCCTGACGAAACTGATAGCAGTGCAAGCATCAAGATTCTTGATAGGCTTAGCTTCAATCCATTTGGTAAACTTGTCGACTGCCACAAGCACATGTGTGAAACCGCTCCTGCCTGTTCTCAATGGGCCAACCATGTCCAGTTCCCAAACAGCGAAGGGCTAGACGAGTGGAATGGTCTTCAGAGCTGATGCAGGCTTGTGCGACATGTTGGAGTAGAACTGGCACCCTTCACACTTGTCGACTATCTCTTTTGCCATTTCATTCGCTCTTGGCCAGTAAAATCCCGCTCGGTATGCTTTAGCCACAATGGTCCGAGAGGACGCATGATGACCATAGGTCCCCGAGTGGATATCATCAAGGATTATCTGACCTTCTTCTGGTGTTATACACTTCTGACCGACTCCAGTCGCGCTTTCTCTATACAACTGTCCCTTTATGACTGTAAAGGCCTTGGATCGACGGACGATCTGTCGAGCATCTTCTTCGTCCTCCGGGAGTTCCTTTCTTAGGATATACGCGATGTATGGTATCGTCCAGTCGGGGGTGATTGCCAAAACTTCCATGATTAGGTCGACCACTGCCGGAATTTCAACTTCAGTTGGATCTGTGGCACTCTTTGGCTGCGGGGCTTCATCTGTAAAAGGATCTTCTTGGACTGATGGCGAGTGGATGTGTTCCAAAAACACATTGCTGGGGATGGCTTCTCTCTTGGAGCCTATCTTTGCAAAATCATCAGCCGCTTGATTTTTCAGTCGGGGGATGTGATGAAGCTCTAACCCCTCGAATTTCTTCTCTAACTTTCTCACTGCATTGCAATAACCAGTCATAGCTGGACTTCTAACGTCCCACTCCTTCATCACCTGATTAACCACCAAATCTGAGTCGCCATAGACCATGAGGCGACGGACGCCGAGTGAAATGGCCATGCGCAACCCATACAAAAGTGCTTCATATTCTGCTTCGTTATTGGAGGAATCGAAGTGAATCTGGAGATCATATCTGAGCTTATCTCCTTGGGGGGAAACCAATACTACCCCAGCACCGGAACCATTCAGCATCTTAGATCCATCGAAGAACATGGTCCAGTGCTCCGAGTGAACTTGAGTTGGAAGATGTTGTTCGATCCACTCGGCGATGAAATTTGCAATTGCTTGGGACTTGATAGCTTTCTTTGCCTCAAACTTGATATCTAGGGGAAGAAGTTCAATCGCCCATTTGGCCACTCGACCAGTTGCATCTCTGTTGTGCAAAACCTCTGATAGTGGAGCGTTGCTGACGACTGTAATGGGATGATCAGAGAAGTAATGTGCAACCTTCTTCGTGGTCATATAAATCCCATATACAAGCTTCTGGTAATGAGGATATCTTTGCTTTGAAGGAGTCAAAACTTCAGAAACATAATATACTGGGCGCTGAACTTTGAAGGCCTTTCCTTCTTCTTCCCGCTCGACCGTAAGTACTGTACTGACAACTTGTCCTGTGGCTGCCATGTAAAGCAGCAAAGGTTCCTTGCTGATTGGGGCAGCAAGCACCGGCTGGGTGGAGAGCAGACCTTTGAGCTCCGTAAACGCTGCATCAGCTTCTGGAGTCCACTCGAACTTGTCGGACTTCTTCATCAGTCGGTAAAGAGGCAATGCCTTTCACCGAGGCGAGAGATGAATCGACTTAAAGTGGCCAAGCATCCTGTAAGCTTCTGGACATCATGCACACGCACAGGACGTTTCATCCAGAGTATAGTACCAACTTTTTTAGGATTGGCATTGATTCCCCATTCGGAAACAAGAAAACTGAGTAACTTCCCACCTGGAACTCCGAATGTGCACTTTGACGGATTGAGCTTGATATCATACCTCCTGAGGTTGGCAAAGGTTTCAGCAAGGTCAGTCAGCAGGTCGGAACCCTTCTGTGACTTAACCACAATTTCATCCATGTATGCCTCCACATTCCGACTGATTTGAGTGAGCAAACACCTCTGAATCATCCTCATGAACGTGGCCCCGGCATTCTTGAGGCCGAACGGCATGGTGACATAACAGAAGCACCCGAATGGAGTGATGAAAGCTGTTTTGATCTCGTCGGGCCCGTACAGACAGATCTGATGGTACCCGGAATAGGCATCTAGAAAAGACAAACGCTCACATCCCGCAGTCGAGTCGACTATCTGGTCGATGCGGGGGAGAGGAAAATGATCTTTCGGGCAGGCCCGATTGATATGCTTGAAATCAATGCACATGCGAAGTGACTTGTCCTTCTTGGGGACCATGACAACATTGGCGAGCCACTCGGAGTGGTAAATTTCTCGGATGAACTCCGCTGCTAAGAGCCGAGCCACCTCCTTGCCAATGGCCTTCCTCTTCTGGACGGCGGACCATTGAAGATGTTCTTTCACAGGTTTAAATTTTGGATCAACTCATAGACGGTGCTCAGCCAGCCCCCTGGGAAATCCAGGCATGTCAGCAGGCTTCCATGCGAAGATGTCCCAGTTCTCACGGAGGAACTGGACGAGCGCTTCTTCCTATTTGGAGTCAAGCGTCGTTGAGATGTGAGTCGGAGCAGCATTTGGATCAGTCGGGTGAATGTGAACTGCCTTCGTTTCACCGGACGACTGAAAAGCTGATTCTGAAGCAGGCTTCTTAGCTCGTAGCAACTCACTCGGATCTGCAGTCTTCTGATACTCTTGCAACTCGACCACTGCCATCTGAGCGTTAGCAATCTTTGAGCCTTTCTGAAAACACTCTTCTGCTTTCTTCCGATTGCCTGTAACAGTGATAACACCTTTGGGACCAGGCATCTTCAATTTGAGATACACATAACATGGTCGAGCCATGAAGCGTGTATAAGCTGGCCTGCCCAAAATAGCGTGATAAGCACTTTGGAAATCCACAACTTCGAATGTCAACTTTTCCTTGCGGTAATTCTTGGAATCACCGAAAACCACATCAAGAGCAATTTGGCCGAGTGACTCGGCTTTCTTCCCAGGAATGACTCCATGGAAACGCATGTTACTGGTACTGAGCCTGGACATCGGGATGCCCATCCCTTTCAATGTTTCTCCATACAGTATGTTCAAACTGCTGCCTCCATCCATCAGGACTTTGGTCAGTCGAGTGCCTTCGACAACTGGGTCGACCACCAGAGCTTGCCTCCCAGGGGTGGCAATGTGCGTAGGGTGATCAGACTGGTCGAATGTGATGGCAGTCTGGGACCACTTCAGATAATTGGGTGTTGCCGGAGCAACCATATTTACCTCACAGTTAATAACCTTTAGTCGACTTTTGCTCTCAACATCAGCAAAAATCATCAGGGTGGAATTGACCTAGGGGTACCCATCGTCACTATCTTCCTTGTCCTCAACTTTGTCTGACTCCTTTTCCTTATCTTTGGACTGCTTGCCCTGAAACTGCTGGATCAGAAGCCGACACTGTCGAGTGGTATGCTTTGGGTAAATGAGTTTACCCTCTTCATCTTTCTTGGTGTGGATGTGACATGGTAGATCCAAAACATCATTTCCATCTTGGTCTTTAACTTTCTTGGGGTTCCAAGGTCCTTTGGGTTTTCCCTTAAATTTTCCCTGGGTTACGGCCAGGGCCTCCCCAGGAGCGGCTGGCTCGGCTTTCCGCTTCTGTTTCTGACTGGAATTTCCTCTGGTTTCCTGGGCGACTGCTTTATGCTTGCCACTCCGGAGTCGATCCTCATCTTCACCATTAGCGTATTTGGTGGCAATCTCCATCATCCGATTCAGAGACATCTCTCCGGTTCGACCGAACTTCAGATTCAATTCTCTGTACTTAACGCCTTCTTTAAAGGCACACACTGCTTGATGATCTGGTACATTTTCAACTATGTGATGCAATGTGATCCACCTCTGGATGTAATCCCTCAGAGTTTCATTCGGTTTCTGCACGCAAGACCACAATTCCGTAAGGCCTGAAGGTCGCTTGCATGTTCCTTCAAATGTGGTGACAAACACTCGGGAGAGATCCTCCCAAGTGTAAATGCTGCTGGGTGCTAACTGATTCAGCCACGCTCTGGCCAAGCCTTCTAACATGAGAGGCAAGTGCTTCATGGCTACCTCATCATTCCCACCGCCAATCTGGACAGCAATGCGGTAATCTTCGAGCCAAGTATCGGGCTTGGACTCACCGGTGAACTTACTAACTCTAGTCGCCAACCTGAAGTTGGGAGGAATCACAGCGGCTCTGATGGCTCGACTGAAACACTCCGGCCCTGAAACATATACTCTGCTACTGGTAGGTGCATCTCTGTCGTGGCCTTCTTGGTGAGCTCTATTCCTGTCGACCAAACCTTGAACGAGAATGGATCTCGCATCCAAGCCTGGTTCCCTGGGGTCGACTGGAATTCTCCGCCCAACACTATGAGGGCGTCTGTCATCCTGTTGTCGAGGCACATATGATCCACTCCTCGGGGGAGGGGTTGGCACTCGACGTCGATCATCACGATCGAATCGGTGATCATACTGCTCATTCCTTCTGTACTGATCACGCCGGTCTCCACGTCCCTCACGCCTCGGAGGCGATCTTGGGCTGTGAGCCGACTGGACTGTATCCGCTGCAACGGATCGACCGTGGATCCTATTCCGCGACTAAGAAACAGCGGAATTCTGGTCTCCCGCTACCCGGAGCAACGCTCTGATTTGCAATAAGCCTCTACCAGCCTCTGACTGGGAGGGCTTAATCGACTCTGCTATACGGGCCGCAGCCGCCAAATTCTAAATCGCAGTATGATATACCTGCGGGGGAGGAAAGAGTTGACGTCAACTGGATTCTGGAGCCCGTTGACGCGCTCGCTCGTCGAGTATTCGCTGGAGATTCTCCAGTCGAGTGCGCTCGGCCAAGTTAGCCAAGCGCGCGTCCTCCAAGGCTCTGGTCTCGGGGGTTTCTCCAATGACAGGAGTGTGGAGTGCATCCATGTTCCGGCGGCGAAGCTCCTCCCGCTGCAATGACGTGAGAGGCTCGGGGAGATACTCCTCGTGAGGACGCGACGGGTCGCCCCCATCCGCACCTCCGTCAGCGCGGGGGAAACCGGGAGGACTGCGTGGCCCATCGATCACCAGAACCTCTGCAGCTGGGTCACTGTTGTCGCATTCAGATGCGGTCTCTGCGGAGCCAGTCGAATAGGCCGTAGAGGGATTCGTCGGGCTCGATTGCCACGACTTGTGGGGTGGCCGACTGGCGGGCCACCGCATGTCTCACCCACCTCTGAAGCCTCGACCGACCGGAGCGCTTGCGACGACGAGAAACAGGGCAGGGAGATGCCACATGAGCCGACCGATATTGGGTCGACGGCTGCCGCAGGAGGACACCATGGACGCATGCGCGAAAGTGCGTCGCCCCGTGGACGGGGAGCGCGTCGACGTCGAGTGGAGCCTCCTTAAGCCAAGCGGAGTCGTCGGCGATGAACGTGAGCGCGCCAAGACGGATCTCGCGGCCCTCCACCAAAGCTCCGCCCGAAACCATGATCAAAGAGATCGGAAAAAATCGCAACTTCTCAAACTAGGCGCTAAGACTCCTAGCCCCACGGTGGGCGCCAACTGTCGTGGTTCTAACTCTGATAGTGATGTAGGGGGTATGTATGGAGAGGCTAGATCTTAGCTATGGAGGAGTTGTAAGCACACGAGGATTACGAGTTCAGGCCCTTCTCGGAGGAAGTAATAGCCCTACGTCTCGGTGCCCGGAGGCGGTCAACTGAATTATGTGTGTACGAATAACAGGGGTGCGAACCCTTGATACTGAGGAGGGGGGTGGCTTATATAGAGTTCGCCAGGCCCCTCCAGCCCTCAGTAATGCAGGGTTTAAAGTACATTAAGACTGGGGGTTACTGGTCACGCCCCTAATAAAGTGTTATGATGACCATAAAAGCTACTTAATGACCGACCGTTTGCATGCAGGGTGACTTTAGATCTCCTGGCAGTCGAGTGGTTGGATCTTGGTCGAGTGATTGCTTCGTGGTCAAGTGTCTTGAATCCGTCGAGTGGGATACCTCCAAGTTGATTGAAAGGTGACTTCTTCTAGGGATGTCCTTCGGTAGGGTACTTAGGACAGATCCATGCCCCTACCCTAGGTACATAGCTTCATCACTCAGAGTTACAAAAGATGTCCAAGATAGTATATTTATATGTGAAGCCTCTCTTTCTTTGTTACTTCCTATTAATTGCAACAATGACCAAAACTATGATATTTTTATTTCTTTTTGTTCTCTCTCTTATTTAATTCCCTTAAGATCATAGCAAGAAAGCAAAGCCCTCAACTCAAAACTACTCTTTATTATATATATAGCTCACGGACTCGATTACATAGATAGATCTCATAACAAAACTCAAAGCTAGGTCATACTGAAAACTTTATTCTTACTAAATCAAAATATAACCAAAAGGATCAAACTAATAAAAATGATAAAGGTAAAGATATGATGGTGATACGATACCAGGGCACCTCCCCCAAGCTTGGCAGTTGCCAAGGGGAGTGCCCATACCTATGTATACATGTCTCTTTCTTCAGAGGTGGTGATGAGGTTGTTGACGTTGTAGGTTTGCCATCCATCTTCTAGGGCATAGGCTCACTATCATATAAGGATGAACGAGTCTCCGGGATACTCAAATCTACAGCAAAACTCATCCTCCTAAATTTGTGTTCATACTCACAGTTTTGGTTTTGTAGGTCATAGATCTGGGCTTGGAGGTGCTCGATTTTCTCGTGAAGCTTGAAGATGGCCTCCCCAATGTTCTTGGCATCCAGCTTGTGATTATTGGTAAATTTCACGATCATAAAGTGATTGGCGTTGGGTCCACATTCCACCATCAGTTGACACTTGAAAACTTGTTGCTCCATTGCTTCGAGTCTTGTCTCCACGCTTCGGACCTTCTTTTGCCCTTCAACATCGCGGATATGTAGCACCCCCTCATGTATCTCAATGGTTTGAGGTTGTTGCAGCACCACCGCATGGTAGGGGTTGATGACCTTCTCAAAAAACTTTTCCTTGGGGGTGCTTGGAGACGTCATGATGATCTATATCTGTCAGAAAAATAGCTCATAACAAGAATAGAGGATTTTGTCGTGGTACGGTGGTTAAAACCTTCGGAAGATTATATAATGATTTTTTTACTGACCAAAAGAAGTATTGTGCAAGAAAACGGAGTCCGGAGGGTACACTGATGTCTACTACGGAACCTTCTTCTTGTAGACGTTGTTGGGACTCCAAGTGCAGAGGTTTGTAGGACGGTAGCAATTTTCCCTCAAGTGGATGACCTAAGGTTTATCAATCCATGGGAGGCGTAGGATGAAGATGGTCTCTCTCAAATAACCCTACAACCAAATAACAAAGAGTCTCTTGTGTCCCCAACACACCCAATACAATGGTAAATTGTATAGGTGCACTAGTTTGGCGAAGAGATGGTGATACAAGTGCAATATGGATGGTAGATATACATTTTTGTAATTTGAAAATATAGAAACAGCAAGGTAACAAGTGGTAAAAGTGAGCGAAAATGGTATTACAATGCTTGGAAACAAGGCCTAGGGTTCATACATTCACTATTGCAAGTTCTCTCAACAATGATAACATAATTGGATCATATAACAATACCTTAACTAGCAACAAAGAGTCACTCCGAAGTAACTAATAGCAGAGAACAAACGAAGATATTATTGTAGGGTATGAAACCACCTCAAAGTTATTCTTGTTGATCGATCTATTGGGCTATTCCTATAAGTGTCACAAATAGCCCTAGATTTCGTACTAGAATAACACCTTAAGACACACATCAACCAAAACCCTAATGTCACCTAGATACTCCAATGTCACCACAAGTATCCGCGGGTTTGATTATACGATATGGATCGCACAATCTCAGATTCATCTATTCAAACCAACACAAAGAACTTCAAAGAGTGCCCCAAAGTTTCTACCGGAGAGTCAAGACGAAAACGTGTGCCAACCCCTATGCATAAGTTCACAAGATCAAAGAACCCACAAGTTGATCACCAAAACATACATCTAGAAGATCACGTGAATATCCCATTGTCACCACAGATAAGCACATGCAAGACATAATACATCAAGTGTTCTCAAATCCTTAAAGACCCAATGCGATAAGATAACTTCAAAAGAAAAACTCAATCCATTATAAGAAGGTAGAGGGGGAGAAACATCATAAGATCCTACTATAATAGCAAAGCTCGCGGTACATCAAGATTGTGCCAAATCAAGATCACGAGAGAGAGAGAGATCAAACACATAGCTACCGGTACATACCCTCATCCCAGAGGGTGAACTACTCCCTCCTTGTCATGGAGAGCACCGGGATGATGAAGATGGCCACCAGTGATGATTTCCCCCTTTGGCAGGGTGCCAGAACAGGGTCCTGATTGGTTTTTGGTGGCTACAGAGGCTTGTGGTGGTGGAACTCCCGATCTAGGTTCTGTTCTAGAGGTTTGGGGATATATAAGAGGTGTTGGCGTCAAGAACAAGTCATGGGAGTCCACAAGGAGCCCACAAGGTCGGAAGGCGCGCCCTCCACCCTTGTGGAGGCCTCGTGGCTCTTCTGTCACACCTCGTTTGCTTCGAGGGATTCTTCTGGTCCAAAAACAATTGTCGTGAAGTTTCAGGTTAATTGGACTCCATTTGATATTCCATTCCTGCGAAACTCAAAAACAAGGAAAAAACAGAAACTGGCACTGGCACTGGGCTCTAGGTTAACAGGTTAGTCCCAGAAATCATATGAAATAGCATATAAACGCATATAAAACATGAAAGATTGATAATATAATACCGTGGAACAATCAAAAATTATAGATACGTTGGAGACATATCAAGCATCCCCAAGTTTAATTCCTACTCGTCCTCGAGTAGGTAAATGATAAAAAAGAATTTTTTATGTGGAATGCTACCTAACATATTTATCCATGTAATTATATTTATTGTGGCATGAATGTTCAGATTCGTAAGATTCAAAACAAAAGTATAATATTGACATAAAAACAACAATACTTCAAGCATGCTAACAAAATAATTATGTCTTCTCAAAATAACATGGACAAAGAAAGCTTATGCCTACAAAATCATATAGTCTGGCTATGCTCCATCTTCGTCACACAAAATATTCATATCATGCACAACCCCATTGACAAGCCGATCAATTGTTTCATACTTTTGACGTTCTCAAAGCTTTTCAACTTTCACGCAATACATAAGTGTGAGCCATGGACATAGCACTATAGGTGGAATAGACGGTGGTTGTGGAGAAGACAAAAAGAAAGAGATATTCTCACATCAACTAGGCGTATCAACGGGCTATGGAGATGCCCATTAATAGATATCAATGTGAGTGAGTAGGAATTGCCATGAAACAGATGCACTAAAGCTATAAGTTTGTGAAAGCTCAAAAAGAAAACTGAGTGGGGGTGCATCCAACTTGCTTGCTCATGAAGACCTGGGGCGTTTTGAGGAAGCCCATCGTTGGAATATACAAGCCAAGTTCTATAATGAAAAATTGCCACTAGTTATATGAAAATGAAAATATAAGAGACTCTCTATCATGAAGATCATGGTGCTACTTTGAAGCACAAGTGTGGCAAAAAAGGATAGTAACATTGTCCCTTCTCTCTTTTTCTCTCATTTTTGTCTTTTCTCTCTCTTTTCTCTTTTTTTGTCCTTCTTTTTTATTTGTCCTTTCTCTATTTTTTATTTCCTCACATGGGACAATGCTCTAATAACTAAGATCATCACACTTCTATTTACTTACAACTCAAGAATTACAACTCGATACTTAGAACAAAATATGAATCTATATGAGTGCCTTCGGTGGTGTATCGGGATGCGTAATGAATCAAGAGTGACGTGTATAAAAAATATGATGAACGGTGGCTTTGCCACAAATACGATGTCAACTACATGATCATGCAAAGCAATATGACAATGATGATTCAGGTCATAATAAAACGGAACGATGGAAAGTTGCATGGCACTAGAAATGCCATAATAGGTAGGTATGGTGGCTGTTTTGAGGAAGGTATATGGTGGGTGTGTGGTACCGGAGAAATTTGCGCGGTACTAGAGAGGCTAGCAATGGTGGAAGGGTGAGAGTGCGTATAATCCATGGACTCAACATATATTAGTCATAAAGAACTCGCATGCTTATTGCAAAAATCTATTAGTCATCGAAACAAAGTACTATGCACATGCTCCTAGGGGGATAGATTGGTAGGAAAAGACCATCGCTCGTCCCTGACCGCCACTCATAAGGAAGACAAACAAAAAATATCTCATGGTCCAACTTCGTTACATAACGGTTCACGGTACCTGCATGCTACGGGACTCACAAACCTCAACACAAATATTTCTCAAATTCACAACTACTCACTGGCATGACTCTAATATCACCATCTTCAAATCAGAAAACAATCATAAGGAATCAAACTTCTCATAGTATTCAATGCACTTTATATGGAAGTTTTTATTATATCCCTCTTGGATGCCTATCATATTAGGACTAAATTCATAACCAAAGCAAATTACCATGCTGTTTAGAGACTCTCAAACTGATATAAGTGAAGCCTGAGAGTTCAACAATTTCTTCGAAATAAAACTACCATCGTGCTCTAAAAAGATATAAGTGAGGAACTAACTACTCCAAAAGATATAAGTGAAGATCAATGAGTAGTTAAATAATTATGCAACTATGTGAAGACTCCTACTCATAAATAAATTCAGATCTTAAGTACCTTTGTCAAACAGCAAGCAAATCCTAATAAAATAACATGATGCTCCAAGCAAAACACGTATCATGTGGTGAAAAAAATATAGCTCCAAGTAAGGTTACCGATGAACGAAGACGAAAGAGGGGATGCCATCCGGGGCATCCCCAAGCTTAGGCTCTTGGTTGTCCTTGAATATTACCTTGGGGTGCCTTGGGCATCCCCAAGCTTAGGCTTGTGACGCCCTTGATTCAATCTTACACTAATCATGCACGCAAACGTGTACGATCAAGATCAGCGACTCACGTGAAGATATCACAAACACAACTCTAAAAAAAAATAAGTCATACAAGCATCATAATACAAGCCAGGGGCCTCAAGGGCTCGAATACAAGTGCTCGATCAAAGACGAGTCAGTGGAAGCAACAATATCTGAGTACAGACATAAGTTAACAAGTTTCCATAAGATGGCTAGCACAAACTGAAATGCAGATCGAAAGAGGCGCAACCCTCCTGCCTGGGATCCTTCTAAACTACTCCTGGTCGTCGGCGGCCTGAACATAGTAGTAGGCACCCTCGGTGTAGTAGGAGTCGTCATCGACGGTGGCGTCTGGCTCCTGGGCTCCAGTATCTAGTTGCGACAACTGAGAAGAATGGAAAGGGGGAAAAGGGCGAAAAGCAACATATGAGTACTCATCCAAAGTACTCGCTAGCAAGGATCTATAGTACATATGCATGTGTATCTGTGTAAATGGGCAATATTGGTGGACTGAACTACAGAATGCCAGAATAAGAGGGGGGATAGCTAGTTGTGTCGAAGACTATGCTTCTGGCAGCATCCATCTTGAAGCAATAAAAGAGAGTAAATGGTAAGTTAACCAAGTATCATCACATAGCATAATCCTACCCGGCGATCCTCCCCTCGTCGCCCTGTGTGAGAGTGATCATCGGGTTATATCCGACACTTGGAAGGGTGTGTTTTATCAAGTATCTGGTTCTAGTTGTCATAAGGTCAAGGTACAACTCCAGGTCGTCCTTTTACCGAGGGACACGACTATTCGAAAAGATAAACTTCCCTGCAGGGGTGCACCACATTTCCCAACACGCTCGATCCCCTTTGGACGGACACACTTTCCTGGGTCATGCCTGGACTCGGAAGATCAACACGTCGCAGCCCCACCTAGGCACAACAGAGAGGTCAGCACGCCGGTCTAAATCCTATGCACGCAGTGGTCTAGGCCCATCGCCCATGGCACACCTGCACATTGCGTACGCGGCCGGAAGCAGACCTAGCCCCCTTAATACAAGCGCAGGCTTACAGTCCAATCCGACGCACGCCGCTCAGTCGCTGACATCAAGAAGGCTTAGGCTGATACCACGATGTCGAGTGCCCATAATTGTTCCCGCGTAGTTTGTTAGTGCGTATAGATCAGTGGCCAGACTCAGATCAAATACCAAGATCTCGTTAAGCGTGTTATTTTGAAGTAATCGCAGACACCGACCAAGGGTAGGCCCACCTCTCTCCTAGGTGGTCTCAACCTGCCCTGTCGCTCCGCCACAAAGTAACAGTCAGGGTCCGTCGGGAACCTAGGCCCACCACTACCGGGATGGAACCACCTGTCCTTTCAGCCCCCACACCGGAATCACTCGCGGGTACTCTACGAGTCGACCTGACTTTAGTCACCCAGTATCACATATTATGTATATAAGTATATTCCCATGATCACCTCCTGAGTGATCACGACCCGATAGTATCGCATGGCAGACGGACAAGAATGTAGGGCCACTGATGGAATACTATCATCCTATACTAAGCATTTAGGATTGCAGGTAAAGGTAACAACAGTAGTAGCAAAAACAGGCTATGCATCAGAATATGATTAATGGAAAGCAGTAACATGCTATACTACTCGAATGCAAGCAGTAGAGAGAAGGAATAGGCAATATCGGGTCGATCAAGGGGGGGGGGCTTGCCTGGAAGCTCTGTTGTACAGTAAGAAGGGTCGTCAGTGATGTAGTCGTACTCAGTGGCATCAACGCCGGTCTCGGGGTCTACCGGAGAAGAAGAGGGGGGAAGAAACAGTAAATACGGAGCAAACGAGGCATCGCAAAATATAATAAGGCAATACACGGTGCCAGGGGTGAGCTAACGCAGGGATAGGTGATACTGGCGAAGGGGGAAACATCCGGGAAAGTATTCCTGGTGTTTTGCATTTTCGGACAGAGAGACTGGAGGTGGGCGGTTGCAGGTTCGCTATGCTAGGGACGTGTGGTGAACGAACAGACTGTGTATTCGGATTCATCTCGTAGTTCTAAGCAACTTTCATGTATAATTTTTTTTCATTCGAGCTACGATTATTTTTCTATGAATTATCAAAGTTTTAGTAGTATTCTGAAAATTCCTGAAATTTTGCAAAGTCTGAGAATTCGACAGTTTTAAACATCACTTAGCAGTTTCCGGAGGCTATAGCTATTGTTTTGTACATCCTATGATTTTGTGCCGTATATCAATTGTGAGCACTTCTCTGACGATCTACAGGTTGGTATCACTTTCATCTATATTAGAGTTTCATCTATATTAGAGTTCATTTGCTTGTTCATCAACAGCTCTAAAGTAGCTACGAAAATAAAGCTATTTTCCGGTTTCCTGTTAACAGATCATTGAACTTTGTGATTTTCGTAGGAATTAATCCATGCATTACCTGAATCAGGTACAATGGAGCAAAATAAAGCTTGTTATGTCTACATTCTGTTCACATAATTTTTACCCATGTTAGGACTTGTCTTACCATTATTTAGGGGCTATTTAGAGGGATAGACATTGTAGAAATACAAAAGCTAGCTAGTAGTATATATAGTAGCAATCAACAACAGCTACATAGCTTCAGCAGAGCAGCGGCAACAGAGTAGCAGTGGACGCACGCTTGTGGGCATAGGCGGGTGCGGGCAGTCGTGCGCGGCAGCGGGTGCGGGCACGCGCGAGTGGGCGTGTGCGGGGCACGGCCAGGCGACCAGCAGGCGACGAGCGGGGTGCAGGCGGTCGAGGGTGCGATGACAAGTGACAACAGTAGCAGCGGCGGGCGCAAGGGGCTCCGGCAGTAACATCAGTAGCGTGTGGGCAGCACTGGCCACGGTCGGGAGCGGTTACGAGGCCGAGAGGGGTGGGGGCGTGGCTGCCTTATCCCCTCGCTGGGGCATCGCCGGCGAGGTGATCTGGCTGGGGCTCGCCCCTATAGCGACCTGAGACATGAACAGGGAGGAGGGGAGAGCGACCGTGGGGGCTTGGTGGCCAGCTGGGCCGGCCCAGGTGGGCTTGGCCCAGGGGAGGTTTTTTTTTTGGGTTATCAATTTATTCTTTTCTGTTCAATTGTTTTCCTATTTCTTTTCTATTGTTTTAGTTTTATAGAATACCAAACTATTTTCTAAGTTAGTATTATCAAATATGCTACTACTACAACAGTTTTGACTTCCATCCAAATAGTTTAACATTTTATGAATCAGAAAAGGCATTTAATTAATTGTCATTGCCACCCTTCTAATCATTTTTTAGCACTTAAGTACTTTATAAAAGCTTGGTTTCTTGACTAATATTACTTGTGAATTATTTTCCACCGTTTGCACATTTTCGTTTTGACATTTGAAAACTTTTGTTTTTGACTTTGTTTTAAATTAAAATTTGAATCGGATGGGATCAGCGTGGGACCTAGCAATAGTGAAAACGATGACCTGGCACTATTAACAAGGGATTACTGTAGCTTAATTATCCGGACGTTATAAGGCTCTTGCCACTCCTTATTCCATAGTCCATCAAAACTTTACCCAAAACTTGAAAACTTCACAACACAAAACTAAACAAAAAATCTCATAACCTCCGTTAGTATAAGGAAATAAATCACCACTTTTGGTACTGTTGTGAATTCATTCTTGATTTATATTGGTGTAATATATACTGTATTCCAACTTCTCTATGGTTCATACCCTCCGATACTACTCATAGTTAAGCAAAAACAGAATCTGTCAAAAACAAAACAGTCTGTACCAATCTGGATATTTCGAATACTTATGTAACTTCAAAAATCCTGAGAAATTAGGAAGTCCTTGGAAATTTTTTATTAATCTTCTGCAAAAATAATCAATATTTTATCACACTTCTGTTAATAATGATAATTGTTTTCCTGAGCACAAAAGTTTATTTCACATAAGCAATAATATCAAGCATTCTTTTCATGATCTACAAGCATAGAAATTTTACTACTCACCAACTAAGCAAAATTCTTCCCATTCATAATAGTGGGAGCAAACTCAACCAAATAACTATCTTGTGAGGCATAATCCAATTGAAAATTAAAATCACGATGACAAGTTCCATGGTTATCATTATACTTTGTAGCATACATGTCATCACAATAATCATCATAAATAGGAGGCATGCTTTCATCATAATAAATTCGCTCATCAAAACTTGGGGGACAAAAAATATCATCTTCATCAAACATAGCATCCCCAAGCTTGTCGCTTTGCATATCATTAGCATCATGGATATTCAAAGATTTAGTGCCAAACATTTTATTGTATTCTTCCTCTAGCAATTGAGCACCATTATCAGAATCATTATTTTCATGAATGACATTAAAAAGATGAAGAAAATGAGGTAACCTAAATTCCATTTTTTAGTTTTCATTTATGGACTAAACTAGTGATAAAACAAGAAACTAAAAGATTCGATTGCCAGATCTAAAGATATACCTTCAAGCGCTAACCTCCCCGGCAACGACGCCAGAAAAGAGCTTAGTTGACGGGGTATTAGTGCTGCTTACCTAGCCTCCCCGACAACGGCGCCAGGAAAGAGCTTGATTCTACTATGCAACCTTGTTCTTGTAGACGTTGTTGGGCCTCCAAGTGTAGAGGTTTGTAGGACAGTAGCAATTTTCCGTCAAGTGGATGACCTAAGGTTTATCAATCCGTGGGAGGCGTAGGATGAAGATGGTCTCTCTCAGACAACCCTGCAACCAAATAACAAAGAGTCTCGTGTGTCCCCAACACACACAATACAATGGTAAATTGTATAGGTGCACTAGTTCGGTGAAGAGATGGTGATACAAGTGCAATATGGATGGTAGATATAGGTTTTTGTAATCTTAAAATAAAAAACAGCAGGGTAACAAGTGGTAAAAGTGAGCGAAAACGGTATTACAATGCTTGGAAACAAGGCCTAGGGTTCATACTTTCACTACTGAAAATTCTCTCAATAATGATAACATAATTGGATCATATAACAATCCCTCAACATGCAACAAAGAGTCACCCCAAAGTCACTAATAGCAGAGAGCAAATGAAGAGATTATTGTAGGGTACGAAACCACCTCAAAGTTATTCTTTCTGATCAACCTATTGGGCTATTCCTATAAGTGTCACAAACAGCCCTACAATCGTACTAAAATAACACCTTAAGACACACATCAACCAAAACCCTAATGTAACCTAGATCCTCTAATGTCACCACAAGTATCTGCTGGTTTGATTATATGATATGCATCACACAATCTCATATTCATCTATTCAAACCAACACAAAGAACTTCAAAGAGTGCCCCAAAGTTTCTACCGGAGAGTCAAGACGAAAACATGTGTCAACCCCTATGCATAAGTTCACAAGGTCACATAACCCGCAACTTGATCACCACAACATACATCTAGTAGATTGATGTTGCTTGAAGCTACGTCGGTATTTCCCCAATTTGGAAGGGATGATGCAGCACATCGGCGGTAGGTATTTCCCTTAGATATGAAACCAAGGTTATCGAACCAGTAGGAGAACCAAGCAACACAACGTAAACAACACCTGCACACAAATAACAACTACTCGCAACCCGACGTGTAAAAGGGGTTGTCAATCCCTTTCAGGTAGCGACGCCTCAAGATAGGAAAACGGAAGTGAGAGAGTTGTAAATATTGATAGATCAAATGCCAAATAAAATAAAATGCAGCAAAGTATTTTTGTATTTTTGGTTTAATAGATCTGAAAATAAAAGCAAAGGAAAAGAAGATCGCAAAGGCAAATAATATGAGAAAGAAACCCCGGGGCCGTAGGTTTGACTAGTGGCTTCTCTTGAGAAAAATAGCAAACTATGGGTAAATGAATTACTATTGGGCAATTGATAGAACTTCAAATACTCATGATGATATCCAAGCAATGATCATTACATAGGCATCACGTCCAAGATTAGTAGACCAACTCCTGCCTGCATCTACTAGCATTACTCCACACATCGACCGCTATCCAGCAGGCATCTAGTGTATTAAGTTCATGGGGAAACGGAGTAATGCAATAAGAATGATGACATGATGTATACAAGATCTATATATGTAGAGATAGACCCCATCGTTTTATTCTTAGTAGCAATGATACATACGTGTCGGTTCCCTTTCTGTCACTAGGATCAAGCACCGTAAGATCGAACCCACTACAAAGCACCTCTTCCCATTGCAAGATAAATAGATCAAGTTGGCCAAACAAAACCCAAATATTGGAGAAGAAATACGAGGCTATAAGCAATCATGCATATAAGAGATCAAAGAAACTCAAATAACTTTCATGGATATAAAAAGATAGATCTGATCATAAACTCAAAGTTCATCCGATCCTAACAAACACACCGCAAAAAAAAGTTACATCGATCATATGGATCTCCAAGAGACCATTGTATTGAGAATCAAGCGAGAGAGAGGAAGCCATCTAGCTACTAACTACGGACCCGATGGTCTACAAAGAACTACTCACGCATCATCGGAGAGGCACCAATGGAAGTGGTGAACCCCTCCGTGATGGTGTCTAGATTGGATCTGGTGGTTCTGGACTCTGCGACGGATGGAATTGATTTTCATCGACTCCCCTAGGGATTGTGTAATATTGGGGTACTTATAGAGAAAAGAGGTGGTCCGTAGGGCACCGGAGGTGGGCACAAACTACCAGGGTGCGCCTGGGCCTCCTGGCGCGCCCTGGTGGGTTGTGATCTCCTCGGAGCACCCCCAGGCGCAACCTTCGCCCATTAGGTGTCTTCAGGTCCATAAAAAAATCTCTGTAAATTTTTGTTGCATTTGGACTCCGTTTGGTATTGATTTTTTGTGATGTAAAAACATGAAAAAAAACAGCAACTGACACTTGGCACTATGTCAATAGGTTAGTACCAAAAAATGATATAAAATGATTATAAAACATCCAAGATTGATAATATAATAGCATGTGGAACAATCAAAAATTATAGATACGTTGGAGACGTATCATAATTCACGTGAATACCCCATTGTCACCACAGATAAGCACATGCAAGACATATGTCAATTGTTCTCAAATCCTTAAAGACTCAATTCGATAAGATAACTTCAAAGTGAAAACTCAATCCATTACAAGAAGGTAGAGGGGGAGAAACATTATAAGATCCAACTATAATAGAAAAGCTCGTGGTACATCAAGATCGTGCCAAATCAAGAACATGAGAGAGAGAGGACAGAGAGATCAAACACATAGCTACTGGTACATACCCTTAGCCCCGAGGGTGAACTACTCCCTCCTCGTCATGGAGAGCGTCGGGATGATGAAGATGGCCACCGGTGATGATTTCCCCCTCTGGCAGGGTGCCGCAACAGGGTCCCTATTGGTTTTTGGTGGCTACAGAGGCTTGCGGCGGCGGAACTCCCGGTCTAGGTTCTGTTCTGGAGGTTTGGGGATATATAAGAGGTGTTGGCGTCAAGAACAAGTCATGGGAGTCCACAAGGATCCCACAAGGTCGAAGGGTGCGCCCTCCACCCTTGTGGAGGCCTCGTGGCTCTTCTGGCCCAACTCTTTTGCTTCGGGGGCTTCTTCTGGTCCAAAAACAATTGTCATGAAGTTTCAGGTCAATTGGACTTCGTTTGATATTCCTTTCCTGCGAAACTCAAAAAACAAGGACAAAACAGAAACTGGCACTGGGCTCTAGGTTAATTGGTTAGTCCCAAAAATCATATAAAATAGCGTATAAACACATATAAAACATCCAAGATTGATTATATAATAGCATGGAACAATAAAAAATTATATATACGTTGGAGACATATCATACACGAGATGGCGGTAAGGTATAGGGGCGCGCCCAAGGGGGTAGGGCACGCCCTCCTGCCTTGCCGCTTCCTCGTGCACTCTTCAGACTGCTTTTAATTTTCCTAATTTGTTAAATATTCCAAAACAGAGAAAAATTGCCATTGGAAACGTTTATGAGTCGGTTTACTTACCATACCATAGAACTATTCCTTTCGGAGTCTGAAACATTCTGGAAAGTGTCCCTTAGGTACTCCTCCGACATTATGGTATTAATTATATTGGTCTCAACATTTATGGGAGTACCTGAGATATAATGTCTGATTCTTTGACCGTTTACCACCTTCGGATTTGCGCCTTCAGCGTTGTTGATTTTGATGGCACCAGAACGATAAACCTCCTCGATAATGTAAGGACCTTCCCATTTAGAGAGAGGCTTTCCTGCCAAAAATCTTAAATGAAAGTTGTATAGCAAAACATGATCACCTACATTAAACTCACGCTTTTGATCCTTTTGTCATGCCATCTTTTAACCTTTTCTATAAACAACTTGGCATTCTTATAGGCTTGGGTTCTCCATTCATCAAGCGAGCTTATGTCAAATAACCTCTTCTCACCAGCAAGTTTGAAATCATAGTTGAGCTCTTTAATTACCTAATAAGCTTTATGCTCTAGCTCGAGAGGCAAGTGACATGCTTTTCCATAAAGCATTTTATGCGGAGACATACACCGGTGCAGCGACGTGCTATACCAATGGCTTTTAACCCCTTTTCGCTACAGCGTTTGGAACCGTCGCCAAATGAGTGTTGGTGATGGGGGGGTCCTTCCCACATGACCCAGAAACTGTCGCGGGTAGGCCCTCCTGGCACACAAGCTGGGGCAAAATGAGCTTGTGTGCGATCTGGCGAGGCATCAAACCCAATCGTTGTCATTCATATGTACATCCCACACGGTGAATCCCAGAAAAACATTTCCGTTCATATGTATATCACACACATTTTTTGTGTGGAAACGTTTGTGCAAGGTGGCCTAACGCAAACAGTTCTCTACCGGAAGCTATGTGTGATTGTTAGTTGATCGAACACGCCTACTTTCTAGACACTGTGTAGGTTGTTTCAGTTCATCACCCACGGTGTTGTCTGAGTAACTGTCTGCAATAGAAAACCCCAATAAGCAGGGTAGTTAGCCTATTATTGATAGTCCATGTAGTAATCAAATTGATATTTCTTATAAAACACACCAGATATTTCATATCCGTATAACGGCAACTAGGATTTCATAATCTAATTACATCTGATGGCTTCAGCACTCAGTTACGCCATTACACAACAAGACCAAGTATCACATGCAACATCAAAAACCTTTGGAAAGTAGCAACATACACGATAAATAGACATATGAATCTCATCTGGGAAACTGCAGAAGCGGAAGGCAAATAGTGAGGCTTCATCAATATTGTATTATGGGTGTTGAATGAATACCTTCCTCGCCTCTTGACCATGCAGGTGGTTTGAGAGGTAATCCTCGGTGAACTGCTTTGAAAAGTACTGAAAACAAAGGTATGCATAAATCGCTGTTATAAATTTTGAAATGGAGCAAGGGGTAAAAACAAGGTAAAAGAGTTAGTACCATCCTATAGTTGACTGATGTCTTCTTCATTGTGCAAACAAAGATCTTGCTTATTCATTGCAAGTTTCTCATGCTAACGATCTTTCTGAGTTTCTTGACTTGACTGATATTCATGGATATCTCATTTCCCCATATGCAAAATGGATCGAATAGTGGGTCTAAGCCTCTGGCAGCAGGACCTACATGTGCAAGACCAAATTGTAAGAAACCCAAATATTAAAATGATTCCTACAATTACACAATAATGTGCTATTAGCGAAAGGACTATGCATGCGCAAACCTCGATGGTAAACCGCAGTGTCTCCCATTGTTTCCCTGCAACACACATAAGGAAGATCTTCATCAGGTTAACTGAGATACTATCAGTAGAATATTTATTGAGTACAACCAAATTTGATTTATTTCTCACGTCCATAACAATACAGAACTGTACCCGCAGCAAATGAAAATCAAATTGCAGAATTGAAGCAAATAGTTAAATGGACAACAGACCAAATGAACCAACGCAGTTAACTGAGCACGACATTGTAGAATAGATACATGTACTCCCTCCATTCCCTTATACAAGGCCACACATTCAAATTACAGGTACCAAGGTAAAAATTAATGACTGCTTTGCAAGCCAACTTTTCTTTTTGTTAACCAGGATCATTAATACACCCGTAGGCATGCAAGGAAGGAATAAGAAGGAAGTAGCATAGTGTAGTTATGACTACATGCATGCAAGTATTAAACAAGTTGGTAGTATGAGGAAACATCATTAATTTTTCCTCAATTACTGTTAGTGGCCTTGTATAGATGCAAAATGTATTTTTCATAGTGGCCTCGTATGAGGTAATGGAGGGAGTACTAGAAGATAAGACAGTTAAGAAAACAAACAATGCTTGAGAACAATACTACAAAATATAGCAATATTTGGACCAAACTGTTAAGTGAACATTACATTTCATAGGACCAAACTATTAACTGAACATTACATTTTAGAGGACCAAACTGTTAACTGAACATCAGATAGCATACTAATATTATAGAGGACAAATCACTAGAAGGCACTGGCGGTGGCCTCGAGAAAACTTCACGAACTATATTTTAATGTAGACAACCGCATGGCGGTGTCGATGGTGGCCTCGAACATGAGGTGCTCCTCCAAGATCTGGCGGTTGTCACGCATGGCAGCCATCGCGACCTCGTGCGTGCGTGCAGCCAGATGCTACTGAGCTCATGTTATACTGCACGCAAAATGGCTGTGGGCGGCGCTTAATTGGAGGACGGGGCAGTGATTTCGGCGGAAGGTGTCACGCCGTCGGTTGGGGCATGTGGCACGGGGAAGGAGAAGGATGGTGTGGGTGGGGTGTGGATTACCTGACCATATCGATGAGATCGTGCAGCTAGAAGAAGGGTCAGCAACGAGGAGGCCGCGCAGCAAGAAGAAGATTCGCCGACGAGGGGGCGAGAAGAAGGGTCTCCGGCGAGGAGGCGGCGCTGCAAGAAGAAGGGTAGCCAGCAAGGAGGCGACGCTGCAAGAAGAATGGTCGCCGGTGAGGAGGCTGAGCTACCAGTAAGCAGCAGTGAAGGTTTGAACTTGGAAAGCAAGGAGGAACAGTGGAAATGTGGCTTTTGGTGGGAGGGAGGGGGCGAGGAGATAGATATTTTTGCCATGGGAGAAAAATTTCCCTCGGTGCCGTGAGAAACTGGCATGCAAGTGTGGTTCAAGCACAGGCGATAGACTGTAGACGACGAAGCTTCCCGCGTAAGCCAGACAAGACAGTGCGCCAAGATATTTTATATCACATCCCACAGGATTCTTTCTAGTAAACTATTTGTGGTATACTTGATTTTTTTCATTATGTTTTGAAAGACAAATTGGTGTTACAGAGGGAAAGGATGGTGTTTGAATTGCTAGAACATTTATGTACAGTGAACATGCAACTACATGAGTGTCCTGTTTAAATTTGGAATTATTCCGGGTTCGTTAGGCATTTTTATGCATTAATTGAGTTTCTAGGCATTTAATGTGCATAATTCAAATTTGAACTACAAGCACATGCTCTAGTGCAACAAAATTTGTTGAAGAGTCACATGTGTCTCTTTGGGTGAATTTATAGGTCCCGTGCAAGAAATGGGAATGAAATTCAAACATATGGGCATTGTGGCTCGGCCAGGAACATTGAGAAACTTGGTTTTTAAATTCCTGGAAATTCAAAACTCACCTGAAAATCATGAAACTTGGCATGGTGTCATTTCATGGCACCAACATGATGTGGTAAAAAAATTGGCCGCATTTGGACAAGTTTTGGTATATGCTTCTTGCAAACCAGAGCTTCTCTCGAGAAGACTCGCAGTTCCCAAGGGGGACGCGTCACCTTTGTGTGCGATATGATATACGCTGCCTCCCCCCTTGAGTTTTTACAGAGGCGACGTAGAACTATATGAGTGTCGTGTTAAAATTTGGAATTATTCCGTGTTCGTTTCGCCTTTTTTATACATTAATTGAATTTCTGGGCATTTAATGTGCATAATTCCAATTTGAACTACAAGCACATGCTCCAGTGCACCAAAGTTGGTTCAAAAATCACATGTGTGTCCTTGGGTGAATTTGTAGGTCACATGCAAGAAATGGTAATGGAATTCAAACATCTGGGCGTCATGCCTCGGCTAGAAATATTGAGAAACTTGGGTTTTTAATTCCTGTAAATCCAAAACACGCCTGAAAATCATGAAATTTTGCATGGTGTCATGACATGGCACCAACATGTTGTGGTAATTTTTTTGGCCAAATTGGTAAAAGCTTTGGTATAAGCTTCTTGCAAACCAGAGCTTCTCTCAAGAAGGCTCATGGTTCCGAGAGGGAACGTGTAACCTCCGTGTGTGAAACGACATACACTTCCTTCTCCCGCCTTGATTTTTCTACACACACAGCTTAGACAAAATATGAGTTTCATGCTAAATTTTGGAAGTATTCCGGGTTCATTTGGCCTTTTTATACATTAATTGATTTACAAGCATTTAATGCACATAATTCCAATTTGAAGTACAAGTGCATGCTCCAATGCACAAAAGTTAGTTGGAAAATCATTTATGTGTACTTGGGCGAACTTATAGGTCCCATGGAAGGAGTGGGAATGGAATTCAAACATCTAGGCGTCTTGGCTCGGCTGGAAACATCGATAAACTTAGTTTTAAAATTCCCGTAAATCGAAAACTCGCCCGAAAATCATGAAACTTGGCATTGTTTCATGACATGGCACCAACATGTTGTGGTAATTTTTCTGTCCGATTTGCGAAGGTGCACACATTAACAATCAACAAAGTCATTTTGGAACAAGTGTTGTCACATTACAAATCGGAAACACAAGTTTTATTGGCTAGGAGGTGCCGTGCGGGCTAGCTATTTGAGTACAGGAGGCATGCGACCAGACCCATTGCGCGTGCTCATCAGGAGGAGAGCCCTTTGACCTCTATCCGACGCACACCTCCCTCCCAACGTCTCCATTAATGGCGCCCGAGCCCCTGTTTCACGGCATGGCTATGTCTCACTCGACTGAGATTTAACAGAGAAAAAAGAAAATATGAAAAGAAAGTTTTGCATGGATCTTGATGTAAGATCCGACGGACCTATATAGCATCGACTACGACTTATAGCAAGACTGGTGAATATAAGGACGATGGCCGTGGATAATAATTATCTTACATATTTAGGAAGATAATTAAAAAAGCCACATGCGGCAACGCCTGAAATACACATGGGCAAAAGAAGAAGGAATACAATGATCTGGCTCGCTGATATCTACTTTCTTGATGCATTGCTGCAGGCCACGGGAACTAGTCTCCACAGCGAGCGGTGATGAGCTCTGTCGTGTCCTCAAGACGCTTCTTGAGAACATCCACATATTCATCCACCAGCCTTTGCGCTTCATGCGGAGCATGACATTCTCATCCATAAGTTTCTCGACGATGATGCCGGTCCTCTTCAACAAGGCAGTGGTCTCCTCCTGCTGCTCTGCCCTTTCGACGATCTTTGCCCTCAGCAGGTTGCGCTCGACCCTGACCTTCGCATAGCCCTCCCTTAGTTGCCGGATGATGCTGGTAGCCTGTTCAAACAAGGCTTTCATGTCGTCCTGCAACCTCGCCCAGCCAGAGATCTGGTCCATTTGGGTATGGACGATTGCATGTGTGCGCCTGTAACAGCCCTCGCCTGCCCGCGAGACACTTTCCCAGGCCGTCGTGGTGCGGGAGGACATCTCTGCTGCATTCATGGTGCGGCGGGACATCTCTGCTGCTTCCGCGGCGTGGCCGAACTAGTCTGCTGCATCGACGGTGTGGCGGAACCTCCGTGATGTTTAGGCGGCACGGCGGGACCTCTATGCTGTTACGGCCGTGCGGCGGGACATGTCGGCAGCTTTCGTGGTGAGGCAGGACATCTCTCGTGTTTTTGCTTCCATGCTCTCCTTTCCCTGGTGGCAATCTCTCAACCCAGAATTCACGCTGGCCATGGTAGATGGAAGGGAACGATGATGAATGACTTGTTTGTTTTTGTGGATGAGGAGTTGAGGAGGAATGTGTAGTCATCTTGGAGTAGTAGTATTTATAACCGAGTACTAGTATGCTCCTAAGTGGGATACCGTTTAGGTTTTGATTGGTGTAAACAGGTTTGCAATTAAATATAGCATGGTCGTAATTTCGAATGTGACGGGACACAAGCTCAAAATTTATTGACGGTTCTATAATTTCCAAATGCGACACTATTCTCGGACGGGGTAACATGGGCACGCTTTCTCATCCGCGTACATGGTGTTTGCACCATAGGGTGCACCGCAATAGGCAATGACAGCACACGTCTTGTTCCAACAACCGTGCGCGCTCGTTATTACCATCGTGCACACTTCTTTTAATTAGAATATGTGCCCGTCTAGTGCACACATGTTGATCTGTCTAACTGTTTCTGTTTGTTGTGGCTAATCGCAAACAATTCATCTGTGTGAAGCGCATGCCGTCAGTCGCAGACACTTTGATTTGGCTGACCATTTCTATTGTGTTGCCTAATCGCAAACAGTTAATCCTTCTGAAGCTATGCCCTCAATCCCACACACCTTCATCTGGCTGCCCATTTCTATTGTTCCTTCTCATCACAAATAGTTAATCTGAGTGAACTGTATGCCATATATCTCAAAAGCCTTCATCTGGCTGCCCATTTAGGTTCTTCTTCCTCATCGGAAATAGTTAATTAAACTTAACCATATGCCCTACATTGGAAACGCAACTAAAACTGGAACCGTGTTTGATGACTCCGCCATGGCAAACATTTTGCATCATTTTTGACGATTATTTTACATCACCTTCTGCGATTAATGCATCGCACACAGTTTCATCAAAGGGTCTCTGATCGTAGTGTCGCGTTAGCAACATCATGTAGTAGTGATACCCATAGGGTTCTTATAAGCAGTCCTATAAGCCCATAAAGCACCATCAAGTTTCTTAGACCAATTCTTTCTAGATCTATTGACAATCCTTTGCAAGATTAATTTAATTTCTCTATTGCTCAATTCTACTTGACCACTAGACTGAGGGTGATAAGTAGATGCAATTATATGATTAACATCATACTTAGCAAGCAATTTTTCAAAAGCACCATGAATAAAATGTGAACCACCATCAGTCATCAAATATATAGGGACTCCAAACCTTGGAAAAATAACTTCTTTAAGCATCTTAATAGAGGTGTTATGATCAGCACTACTAGTTGGAATAGTTCTACCCACTTAGTAACGTAATCAACAACAACTAAAATATGTGTATACCCATTAGAGGAAGGAAAATGCCCCATATAATCAAAGCCCCAAACATCAAATGGTACAATAACAAGTGAATAATCCATAGGCATTTCCTGATGTCTACTAATATTACCAATTCTTTTACATTCATCACAAGACAAGACATACTTACGAGCATCCTTGAAGAGAGTAGGTCAATGAAGACCAAATTGTAATACCTTGTGTGCGGTTCTATCTCCAGCATGATGTCCTTTGTAGGCCTCGGGGTGGCACTTGCGTAGGATCTGTTCCTATTCATGCTCAGGTACACAACGTCTAATAACACCATCTACTCCTTTGTAAAGGTGTGGGTCATCCCAAAAGTAATGCCTTAAATCATAGAAAAACCTTTTCTTTTGCTGGTATGTAAAACTAGGTGGTATAAATTTAGCAACAATGTAATTATCATAATCAGCATACCATGGAGTATTACGAGAAGCATTTATGATAACTAATTGTTCATCCGGAAAGTTGTCATCAATAGGCAGTGGGTCATCAAGAACAATGTCTAACCTAGACAAGTTGTCTACAGCGGGGTTCTCAGCTCCCTTTCTATCAATAATATGCTAATCAAATTCTTGTAACAAGAGAACCCATCTAATTAGTCTAGGTTTAGCATCTTTCTTTTCCATAAGATATTTAATAGCAGCATGATCAGTGTGAACAGTTACTTTAGAATCAACAATATAAGATCTGAACTTATCACAAGCAAAAACAACTGCTAAGAATTCTTTTTCAGTAGTAGCATAATTTCTCTGGGCACTATCTAGAGTTTTACTAGCATAATGAATAACATTAAACTTTTTATCAACTCTTTGTCCTAGAACAACACCAACAACATAATCACTGACATCACACATAATTTCAAAGGGTAAATTCCAATCAGGTGGTTGAACAATAGGTGCAGAAATCAAGGCTTTCTTAAGCATTTCAAATGCTTCTACACAATCATCATCAAAAACAAAAGGAACATCTTTTTCCAAGGCATTAGTGGGAGGCCTAGAAATTTTAGAGAAGTCTTTAATAAACCTCCTATAGAGACCAGCATGACCAAGGAAACTTCTTATACCTTTGATATCTTTAGGACATGGCATCTTTTCAATAGCATCTACTTTAGCTTTACCAACTTCAATACCTCTTTCAGAAATTTTATGCCCCAAGACAATATCTTCATTAACCATATACTGGCACTTCTCCCAATTCAAAACAAGATTAGTTTCTTCACATCTCTGCAGAACTCGATCAAGGTTTCTTAAGCAATCATCAAAGAAGTTCCGTAAACGGAGAAACCATCCATGAAAACCTCAACAATCTTTTCACAAAAGTCAGAGAATATACTAGTCGCACATCCTTGAAAGGTAGCAGGTGCATTGCATAAACCAAAAGGCATACATCTATAAGCAAAAGTACTGAAAGGGCAAGTAAAAGTGGTCTTTTCTTGATCCTCTTTTGACACAGGTATTTGAGAAAAACCAGAATAACCATCTAGAAAGCAGAAATGTGTATGTTTGGACAGTCTTTCTAGCATTTGGTCAATAAAAGGTATAGGGTAATGATCTTTTCTAGTAGGTTTGTTTAATTTTCGAACATCAATTACCATTCTATAACCTGTAAAAATTCTTTGTGGAATCAATTCATTCTTATCATTAGGAACAACAGTAATACCTCCCTTCTTAGGGACACAATGAACGGGACTTACCCATCTACTATCAACAATAGGATAAATTTTACCTGCCTCCAAAAGCTTTAGTATTTCATTCCTTACCACTTCTTTCATTTTTGGGCTTAACCTTTGTTGGTGATCAACAACTGGTTTAGCATCAGGCTCCATATTAATTTTGTGCTGACATAGAGTGGGACTAATGACCTTATGATCATCAAGAGTATATCCAATAGCGGCACGGTTCTTCTTCAGAGTTTTCAATAATCTCCTTTCTTCATTCTCTGAAAGGTTAGCACTAATAATAACATGATGTATCTTCTTTTCATCAAGATAAGCATATTTTAAAGTATCAGGTAATTGTTTAAGCTCAAACACGGGATCACCCTTGGGTGGAGGAGGATGCCCAAGGATTTCAACAGGCAAATTGTGTTTCAAAACAGGCATTTGATTAAAGAATATTTCATCTAATTCCTTCCTCTCATTCATAAACATATCATTTTCATGGTCTAGCAAATATTCTTCTAAAAGGATCAGTAGGAGGCACGACAATAGAAGCAAGACCAATAATTTCATCCTTACTAGGCAATTCTTTATCGTGGGGTTGTCTACGAAATTTAGAGAAATTAAAATCATGAGACACATCCCCAAAACCGACAGTAACAATATCTTTCTCGCTGTCTATCCTAGCATTAACAGTGTTCAACAAAGGTCTACCAAATATGATGGGACAAAATTCATCTTGTGGAGAACCAAGAACAAGAAAATAAGTAGGGTATTTTATTTTCCCACACAAGACTTCAACATCTCTAACAATCCCAATTGGTGATATAGTATCTCTATTGGCAAGCTTAATAGGAACATTAATATCTTCTATCTCAGCGGGTGCAATATCATTCATAATTTCTTGATATAAAGTAAAAGGAATTGCACTCACACCAGCATCCAGATCACATAAGCCATGATAACAATGATCTCATATTTTAACAGAAACAACAGGCATGCCAACAACATGTCTATGCTTATCATTATCATCAGGTTTGGCAATTCTAGCAGCTTCATCACAGAAATAAATAACATGCCCGTCAATATTATCGACCAAGAGATCCTTAACCATAGCAATACTAGTATCAACTTTAATTTGTTCTGGGGGTGAACATGTTCTAGTATACCTCTTACAAACCACAGTTGAAGCTTTAGCATAATCCTTTATCCTAACAGGAAAAGGTGGTTTCTCAATATAAGCAGTAGGAACAACAGGATCAACATTATAAGTAATAGTTTCATATTCAACTTTAATAGGTTCCACTACTTTTACTTCATTAAGGATGATATTTAAACCACTTATCCTTAGGGAGATCAACATGGGTAGCAAATGATTCACAAAAAGAATCTACTATCTCAGAGTCAAGTCCATATTAACACAATCAAACTTATGGTTTATAACTGACTCCTTACCTTCGTCGAGTTCACATTCTTCAGAGTTGCGTTTAATTCTTTCCAATAAATCCCATTTGAATTCAATAGTCTTCTTCATAAAAGAACCAGTACAAGAAGTATCGAGCATGGATTGATCATTACGAGAAAGCCGAGCGTAAAAGTTATGAATAATAATTTCTCTTGAGAGCTCATGATTGGGGCATGAATATAACATTGACTTAAGCCTTCCCAAGCTTGAGTGACACTTTCTCCTTCACGAGGCCAAAAATTATATATGTAATTCCGATCACGATGAAAATAGATGCATAGGATAAAACTTCTGATGAAATTCCAATTTCAATTGATTGTAGTTCCATGTCCCAATATCATCGCATACCCTATACCATGTCAATGCCTTCTCATTCAAAGATAAAGGGAAGACCTTCTTCTTGACTTCATCCTCGGGCAAACCTGCAAGCTTAAACAATCCACAAACTTCATCCACATAAATTAGATGCATATCAGGATGTAATGTTCCATCTCCTATATAAGGGTCGTAATAAATATTTTCAGTAGGTGCACGTGGTTGTGGGGCAACTCTTTGCTCTTAAGGTCGGGGTGAAGATACCCTGAAAAAACTCCTCAAAGGATTATTTGCCATAGTAACAAGTGACAGTAAATTTCAACACACTATATAAATGTTTCCTTAGCAAAGACGCTTCACTCCCCGGCAACGGCGCCAGAAAAGAGTCTTGATGAACCACAAGTATAGGGGATCTATCATAGTCCTTCCGAAAAGTAAGAGTGTCGAACCCAATGAGGAGCAGAAGGAAATGACAAGCGGTTTTCAGCAAGGTATTGTCTGCAAGCACTGAAATTATCGGTAACAGATAGTTTTTTGGTAAGACAATCCGTACCGAGCAACAAGTAATAAAAGTAACTAAGGTGCTGCAAGGTGGCCCAATCCTTTTTGTAGCAAAGGACAAGTGTCGGTGTCAAAACCGGCAGATCTCGGGTAGGGGGTCCCGAACTGTGCGTCTAGGCCGGATGGTAACAGGAGGCAGGGAACACGATATTTTACCCAGGTTCGGGCCCTCTTGATGGAGGTAAAACCCTACGTCCTGCTTGATTAATATTGATGATATGGGTAGTACAAGAGTAGATCTACCATGAGATCAAGGAGGCTAAACCCTAGAAGCTAGCCTATGGTATGATTGTCGTATATGGAGTTGATTGCCTACGGACTACAACCCTCCGGTTTATATAGACACCGGATAGGGTTAGGGTTACATAGAGTCGGTTACAATGGTAGGAGATCTTGAATATCCGCATCGCCAAGCTTGCCTTCCACGCCAAGGAAAGTCCCATCCGGACACGGGACGAAGTCTTCAATCTTGTATCTTCATAGTCCGGGAGTCCGGCTGAAGGTATAGTCTGGCTACCAAAACACCCCCTAATCCAGGACTCCCTCAGTAGCCCCCGACCAGGCTTCAATGACGATGAGTCCGGCGCGCAGATTGTTCGGCATTGCAAGGCGGGTTCTTCTCCAAATCCTGTGTACCTGTAGGAATAATGTCCGATTTTTGTAATGTAGCGCTCCTCGGCTCCCATGCCCAATAATGGCCGTCTTCCATGTGTCAAATGAATGCGCAAAGCCGAGGCATTTTTACATCCACACCCCTAGCCGTATAAACGAGCCGCCTATTTAACGGGATGGGGATTTAGGTCCAAACCACATCTTCTCCTTTCCGCGAGTTATCATCAGAGTGCTTCCAGCAAAGGTCCATTCCAACATGACCAGCCATCGCAGCTCCTCCCCTCGCCCCTCCGGTCCCAAACCCGGGGACTGGGAGAGTTGCACCATCCCGCATAGCGAGTTAGTGTCGCTTTAGGCCAAGGGATTTATCCATCAGGCATACATGGTCCCGGTCCGAGCCGGTCTCGCCACCTACAATGGCGGAAAACAAGCGGAGAGCACCCCCAATCCTTCTAAAGGAGAGTGGGTGTGCCTCGTCCCCTATCTAATAACGGGACTGGGATTTCGAATTCATCCATTTCTCCGCGGGCTTCTGGAGTTCTACGGCCTCCAGCTGCACAATCTCACGCCCGCCTCCGTATTGCATATTGCGGGTTTCGTCGCCCTCTGCAAGCTATTTTTAGGCGTTGAGGCTCATTTCGCGCTGTGGAAGAGGTTATTCTGCCTCGTGCCCCGTTCTCAAGAGGGGTCTATATACCAAGTGGGCAGAGCCGAAGTATGGCGCATCGCCGGGATCGGATACCTATCCGGAACCCCAAATAAGGCGTCCGAGGACTGGCCTTCGGAATGGTTTTACATAGATGATGTCCCGCTACCGGACCCTATCTGGGTTGGTCTCCCTGAGTTTAGCAGTGCTCCATTGAAGAAACGCTTGAGCTGGCGTCCGCGGAGCTCTCAGAGAGAAAGTGACAGAGACGTCCTTTACCTAATGGGCCGAATAAGACTGTTGGCTCATTCTGGACTAACCATGATTGGAGTCATAGCCGCATGCATTATGCGGGGGGTGCAGCCGCTTCAATATAGAGGCCACCCCATGTGGGATTTCAACGGGGAGGATGACGCCACACGTTACGGTCGTAAGGGGCCGGCCTCAGCTGCCGCTCTAGTAAAGATCTTATCCTCTTTGTACAAGGGAGAAAAGGAGGAATTCCTCCGCGTCAACCCGCAGGCCGGATTTGCTATGTACGATCCTTCAAGTTGGGTAAGTGAACAATTGCTCTTTCCCATTTGTTTTATACTCCCACGGTTAGATATGTTGTCTAACGACTTCAGTGCAGGAACTGCGACAGGAGGTAAAGGATATAAACAGCCGCCCTCCACAGCCCGAGGACCCAGAACGGTCCCTCGATCCGGACTCCGAAGAGGATTCGAACATATCGGTGGAGCTTATCGACGGGGTGTTCCATCAGCTAAGCAAGGACAATACCTTGGTAGCCATCACAGCTGATTACCCAGGGTTAATCCCGGCCTCCCAGGTGACAGAAACCGGAGTCTCATTCCCTTGAGAGAGATTCCACTCTCACGTATTCCGGTGTTTCTGATGACAACTGTGTTTTGCAGGGGAGATTTCCGAGGCAGGAGGCCGAACCTGTGGCGGCTAGCCAACGAGGGGCCGCAGGGCCCCATGGGACAAAAAGGAATGCAGTCCGGACTGAGATGCCGGTGCAAAGGTATAGCGCACCCTCTGTTTCCCTGGTGTTATTCTGTCAGGGCATATTAATGTTCGTGCTATCTTCAGAACGAAGAGACCTCGCCGGACTACATCCGGAGAGGTTGCCAATCGCGCCTCCACCAGCTAGGCTCCAACGTCTGGCCAGGAAGCGGAGGCAAGCACAAGGCGCGCATCGGACGCTCCTCTGACAGAGGATGCGGACAGGCTGTCTGCCACAAATTCTGAAGTGGAGAGTGCCATGAACCACAGGCGTCGCCGGACATTTCTACGTGACGCTTGTTTCTCCCAAGAGGCTTTAGATGCCTTTAATTCGGGAGATGCGTACCTCTGTGCCGCTCAAAATGGTTTAGCCAGAGCCACGGAGCATTATGTAAAAGACATACGGGTAAGAAAATTTTGGTTAAACATATATATGCCAGTAGCCCCCGAGACTTGAAGCAGTTAGAGCAACTGATTTAAGGATCATGTAATATGCAGCTTCTTACAGAGAAGAATACCGTACTGTCCCAGGAGCTGGAAAAGTGCAAGGCCCAACTAGAGGCCGCACTAGCCGCAGCAGGGGAGCCCAAAGGGACCCCCTCAGGTAAGATACACTTCGAAAGATTAGTATTGTCAGGACCCCGACTCAATGCCACATCGATCTAGCATGTAACACCTCATATCACTTTGCGGCCTCACGCACGGTATTCCCACGGTGTCGCCTTACCTTTGCCCGGGACCGTTTGCGCCTTTTGGCACACGTATATGACAGTGTCGCTAGCATCCATATGATAAGGAGCCCGGGGCTGACATGGCTAGTCGTAAACCCAAAGTGGCACAGACTTACAGGGACAGGCATCCATGACCCAGCATCGAACGTGTCGGTCATCAGCGAGTGAATCCAGGCTGTAGCACTGGGCTAGCAGGACTCCGGTGAACCGGGCTGTAGCGGGCTAACAGGACTCCGGTACCCAAAGCGTGACATTTCCCCGAAGGGACAGACACAGGAACGAAGAAGGACACATGCTGGCCAGTCTAAGTGTTCCGGAGCAGTAGCAAGCTACCATGGCTCAGTGAAACACTAGGAGACATTTCCCCGTAAGAGAGGCTACTAAAGATAAACAACTAGATGGTCAGATCCCACACATACCAAGCATTTCAATAACATACACACAATATGCTCGATATGTGCAAATACAACATGGCATCACAACATGACTCTATGACTCAAATAATTTATCAATAGGCTCCGAGGAGCGAGATATTACAACCATGGGTCTCATGACCCAACAATCAGAGCATACAAATCAAAGCACAAGCGGAAGCTATCATGTCTGAGTACAGACATCTATAAATGAAAAAGGCTGAGAAGCCTGACTATCTATCAGATCCTGCCGAGGGCACAAGATCGTAGCTGAGGTATCAAGCTAAACGTCGAAGTCCACGCGAAACTACTAGTGAGACCGAAGTCTCTCTGCAAAAACATAAAATAGGCAAACGTGAGTACAAATGTACCCAGCAAGACTTACATCAGATCTATCTACATATGCATCATTATCAACAAAGGGGATGGTGGGGTTTAACTGCAGCAAGCCAGCTTTGACTCGATGGCTATCCTAAACTACGACTGCAAGCGACTCTTTTGAGGTGGCGCACACGAGTCCACATATTCACCATATCAATACACCACTATGGATCCGCTCCCATCTCCCTACGAGAACGCCATCCATAGCACTCACGCTTATCTTGCGTATTTTAGAGTATCCACTTTCACTTGTCTATGAACTGATATAAGCAACCCAGAAGTCCTTTTCCGTGGACACGGCTATTCGAATAGATCATATTAACCCTGCAGGGGTGTACTTCTTCACACACGCTCTCACCACTTACCGCCGTTTACACGACATGTACTCGGCAACCTTCAAGCGGAAGCCCAACGTGGGTGTCGGCCACGGCCTACCTAAACACTCAAGTCTCTAGTCCAGGTTTATCGCCTATTCGGGTTCCATCCATGAGGAGATCCGGCCGGAGTTTCGCTCACAGCCCCAAACGATGTGAACAGGGTTCCCGAGACACCAAACGGGCGCCCAGTACACCGTGCCACGTGCCTACCGCATCACAGCCCACCCCTACGGTCAGCGCTGCGCACGGCCTCCAGCATACTACAAACACCAGAAACTACTTGCAACTCCTGGACAGAGGACAAGGGTGATCAAGAAGCCGAGAGGGTCCATTGGTTTCGGGCCCAATGCGTGGTAGTAGCTGAATCATGGATCACAAACACAGAACTCAGTTCCTGAGGACGGCTACAATGAGACAACCCACCATGTACTCCTACATGGCCTCTCACCGCTACCTTTACCAAATCGTGTTCACACGCTTAGCTCACACACCGTAGGACATGTTCACACACCTCTGATTCATCCCCGATGAATCAGACCTGACTCAACTCTAAGCAGTAGCAGGCATGACAAACAAACATGAATGAGTAGGCACAACAGGGCTCAAACAACTCCTACTCATGCTAGTGGGTTTCATCTATTTACTGTGGCAATGACAGGTCATGCAAAGGATAAAGGGGTTCAGCTACCGCAGCAAGTAACAAATATGTCATTGTTGTCCTAATGCAGTAAAAGAGAGCAGGAGCGAGAGAGTGGGATTTTATCGGAATGAACAAGGGGGTTTTGCTTGCCTGGCACTTCTGAAGATAACATTGAGTCTTCATCAGTGTCAACGATCACATCATCGGTATCACGTCTATCGAGAGGGGACAAATACCGGCAACACAGAAGGGAACACAATCAATGCAATGCACAATATGATGCATGATCATGACATGGCAAGATGAATGTGTTTTGAGCTAATGCAACTAGCAACAGATTAAATGAAGTTGGTTTGAATACAAGATTCAAATTCAAACTCCATATGTGATTATTTAAATGCCCTTCACTTCATTTGCCCTAAACAGTAGTGATAAGTTGTTCTAACATGCATGAAAATGGTACAGATGGATTCCTTGAATTTTTCTGATAATTTTTCATATATAAATTATTTAATTTGGAGTTACGGTTAATTTTCTATGAATTTTAGAAGTTTTAGCTATTTTCTGGAATTTCAGAATTAAATTAAATCTAGAAATGATTTAATTGCTTCAGCCTGACGCCAGCATGACGTCAGCGAGTCAACGACCAGGTCCAGGTCAAATCTGACACGCGGGGTCCACACGTCAGCGGCACAGGGGCTAATCCCGCGTTGACTCGGCTTTGACCCGCTACGGGGCCCGTTGTCAGTGTCTGTGGGGGGGTGTTTAGCGTGGTCATTAGTGGCTAATGACAGCGCCACGTCACTGGCCACCGGAGTTCGGCCGGCGGCGACCCGAAACGCGGCGGAAGTTCACCGGGGTTGCGCTACGGGCGGCGGCTGGACGCGCGAAGGGCACCAGAAGGTAGCCCGTGCCCGTGCGCATCTAGGGGGGCCAACGGGAGGTGCGGGGGTGGCCGGGGTTCGCCGGAATGGAGCCCGAGGCGGCGGCCGGAGCTCGGGTGGGTGCGGGGTTAGTGCTGCGGCTTGCAAAACAAGCTAGCTGCCACGCTAGCGTTGCTCCACAGGTCGTTGCGAGTGCAACGGACGCACGCGCGGGGCCATTTGGTCACCGGGGCTTCGTCGGCGACGAGTCCGTGCGGCGGAGCGTCTCGGCTCCGGTAGAGGGGGCGGCTAGAGCTCGAAATCGGACTTGGGGTTAGGGGGAAACGAAGCAGGGACTCACGGGGATCGTGCAGGGAGGGTCAGCGAGCTCGGGGGCGCGCCGGAGTGGCCGAATTCGACGGAGAACGGCGCCGGGGCCGAAGCTTGGGGATGATGACGATGGCGGCTGCTCGGGGCCCTTCTGGTCGAGTGAGACGTCGAGGAGGTCGAGGGAGGCACTGCGGAGCTCTGGGAGGCGTCGGGGAGGCGAGAGGGGGATGGTGGCCGCGGCGAACGGCGTCGGTGGCGACGGCTCCGTTCGGGTCCGAGGTGCGGAGCGAGAGGGAGAGCAGGAGAAGGGGATGAGCACGGGAGGGAGTTGAGAGAGGCCTGAGGGAGCCGCGTGGCGTCTCCAGGGAGTAGCGGAGGCAAGCAGGGAGGCAGGAGGTGGCCGAGGCGGCATCGGCGCTCGCCACCGAGCTGCTTCGGTGCGAGGGGAGGAAGAAGACAAAGGGGAGGAGGTGGGCTGGGCCGGCCAGGTGGGGGAGCTGGGCCGGCTGGGCTGCACGGGTGAGGCCAAGTACTTCCTTCTCTCTCTCTCTTTTATTCCTATTCTGTTTTATATTTTTCTTCTGTTTTTGTTTTATTTAATTTATTTTGCCACTGTTTTGAATTTTAAAACTAATTCAAACAATGCCAAAAACTCCTCTGAATATTTTATAGTGCTAGATGGACTTTTCCAAAAGCTTATAAAATATTTTAGGGGTATTTAAATTATATTCTAATTATATGAATATAATTCAAATTCAAATAGCTAAAGATTTAAATTCAAAGTCCCAAAAATAAATCCTTAAAAATGTTCAATATTTTGGTTGGGACCAGAACCCTTACCAAAATTATCAAACATTTATGAAGAGCCCTTTTTGAGCAATGAATGAGATTTCTAGGGGTTTTGCCCCTCTTTTATTTAGGGTTTTGAGGCTTCCAATATTCCTCAATTCAAGTTTCAAAAATATAGACATGATGCACACATGAAGCTAACCTAGAGCAATGCCTGAAGCTAGGGATGTGACAACTCACCCCCACTAAACAAGAATCTCGTCTCGAGATTCAAGCGTAGGGTAGGATGAAGGGGAAACGCAAACTAGTACAATCTTCACGATCCAGGGTGCACTTCAGTTGAACGTTGATTCGATCACCATCATTGTCTTCAAGTCTTGCTCTGAGAAATCCTGCCAACATGACATGGAGGGAAGAAGGAGACTCTAGAAGGGTCGATCTTCTTGAAGAACGAGCAACTCAGGATTAACTCACGGAATGAGACATAGAACCATCTCTCGGGTTGAGACACGAAGCACACCTCTAGAGAGATGGAGTGGAATAGATGACGAGGGTTCACTAGGTAGACAACAATTCCACACCTAAGAAGGTGGTAAACGATTGCCAACGTAGCGAGGATTTGAGTTGCCATGATACCATAACGATGCACCTTAGGGAAGGTGACTCATAGAAATATCCCCTTAAGTGGCAAAAAGAATTACTTTTGATTCAAAGATCATTGAAACTCTTTATACCAGCCTAAGGCAATCACAAGCGATCATTTGGAGGGGGTCGGTAGAATGGCATACTCGGACTTGGATGATGTGGATTACCTTGTTGAAGACAACGTAATGGATGAACTTGCTTATCACCGGGAATGGAAGAGACCCATGGTAGAATGGCACATTGGTGGTGCAAGCTGGGAACAAAATGCAAATGCTGGGAATGATTCTGGTAACTGGGGAAGAACCCAACAATAGAGAGTGAATTCACTGTTTGAGTAGGTCATAGCATGTCGAGGAAACGGAGAGGATCCCCAGTTAGTGCCGAAGATAACACCTAGCGCTTGAGCGTGCTCTCAAGAACTTGAGCATTTCCATAATCATCAAGGTTTTACCAATATCCGTGTCAAGGATCCTGGCAACACAACTTGCTACCATGATGAATGGTGATGGAGGATGCAGATGCAAAGGAAGATAATACCTTCTCAGATTTCACCTTAGCGAAGCCAAGGAACAAAATCTGGATGATCGATCGAGAGCCATTTAGCACTCCGCTTCTAATGTTCTCCTTGACGTGCTAGTGTAACCCATTCATAGATATGGTTTGATAACTAGAACATCAAGTAAAGGTCGGACTTCGGGAGCAATAGAATCCATAAGGAATAGTTATGGAGGTAAATCCTACGAAATCCCTATGGGGAGGTGGCCAACTTCTTCAATCAAGATACTACAATAATAGGTCTTTCGGCTGGGTGGTGCTGGCCACGACATCCACTTTACCGGTTATCGAGGGACCAATATTATAGTTCTTGGGAAATGTTCCAACCATCATAACTGCCTGAGATTCAGATCTGGTTGGTGTCAGGATATTCCAGACTCATCGAGTCTAGGAAGGAAAACGAAAGTTTGCAACACAAATCGACGAGGTGACGTTGCGAGATACTCGGGAAGTGAACTACGATAGTAAGCTCCAAAACATGAGCTGGTTCTGCTACAAACATGTGAACACGTTGTCCCAGACAAGCATGACCACGTGGTAGTCTTATAATAAAACACTACCGAGTTCAGGTGGGGAACCATCAACGAGGATATCAAAATCCTTGCATGAGGTATACTCTTAAGAAGGAACTTCTTCTCCTTGAACAAATCAATCAGTGGCTTGGTGTGCTAGGATATACGTATGGAATGAAGATGATCAGTCTAACAGACCACAGAATTCTTCGCACGTGCATGACCGACTTGGGATGATTCCAAAAGAGCAAAAACAAACTTTCTCGAATTCACGACGGCAACTTACATCAAAATGCACGTGAATCAAAGGAAGTCACTCCTTTCATCAAACAAGTACTTCATGAGCTAGCATGAAGAAAATGCTTTCAAAAGTTTCCAACACTAACTTAATGTTCAACAACATCATGGAGGAGATAAGGATGTTGTCAATGGGCTCAACAACAACTCATTGGAATTTCCATATCACTGAACTTCCACCATCATGTGAACACGGTGATAGCATTGGTCAGAACCAAAAGATATAATGGTGTATGCTCGAGGGATCAACCACGAGGAAGACAACATTACGAACATCGTTGGTTCTGACTTGATTTGACGATAGCCCACACTCAAATCAAAGGATTGATAAGACAATAGGTCCAGCAACTGATCACAGGGACCAATCGATGAAGATATCATCTTTCTTCAATACACACTACACAAGAATATCCTTTTGGGACGAACTAAGTCAGGCAAGCTTTTATCTTCCAACTCTCCAAGTTGTTGTCTAGCTTAACCAACTAGCTCAGGGATATCTAACACCGATTCTTGGAGAGAAGGTGGTTCACAAGAAACCAACTTGATCACGAGCTCAACATAGCGGTCAGGTGACAACCTGGTAATACTTCCGAGAAGATCTTCGGAAATCACGAACCACCGATATGTTACTAAGCTCGAGAACAATCTTGCTTTTTAGGGCAAGATGATATGATCAAATGAGCGAGGACTTAACAAATCCTATCTCATCAATCGAGGAGTGCACCAGGAAAATGGACTAGGTAGCACAATCAACCTTAGGGTGATGATTCAATAGTCAACTCGCTAAGGATGACGTTATTGTCCATTTAACTACCAAGCAACGGAGTTGCTAGGAGTATTGATTTCACACATCATGATTCACTTGTCGGCACTCCGGCTGCAACAACACGGAACCGAGGAATGAAAAAGGATGGCGTGAAGTATCACTATGTCAAGAATTCACAAAAGGTGGTGCAATTCTCATGAAATTCCTGTCATAAAGAAGGTAATACTTCAGGGTAGAGCAGACCAGAAGCTGGATTGTATCTTGATCTGCGGAACACAACTACTTTGACCCAATCCTAAATATGGATGAGGTACTGGAGTTTGTTTCTCCTAGTCATTCTGCGATAGAATGGCTTGACGGACCACAAGAGTAATAGGCATCGATAAACGAACGCACGCATACTCTTGACTATCAATTGATAGACGAGGGTCAGAATGCAACTAAAGAGAACAACTCAAAGGAACATATAATTTTCTGAGTTGTGGATGCATAGATTAGTATGTCGAACCAAGTTCAACATATTTCTTCCGGATAACCCATGCAGAAAGGTAGAACTGGCAGAGTCACGATTTATGAATGGAGGACTCCTCAAGGATAATCCTGTTGTGATATTTCAGTTCAACGAGGAACTTCTGCCATAAGTAGTTCATGGTAATTGGAAGAAGAAGATACCACGGACTTCAAGGACTATCGCAAAGGTTACTAATATACTAAAGGAACTAGCAATTACTATCAACATGAAGTAGGTAGAGTGAATCTCGGGTTCAGAACCCAGGAGTAGAATACCTACTACTAAGTAGCATCACGGGATGCTTTCGAGAATGATGGCCAGAATCATCACACTGAGAACACAAATCATGGCTAAATTACTAGATGATCCCCTAATACACCTAGGGTCATAATAATATCTCCAACATATATGTCAAGGTAACGGAGTACCTCAACTCACTGACTAGTGTGGTTAATCTGGCCCATGGGAACATTGAGACGGGAAGAAAGGATTTGCAAATGCATCAGACTACTTAGAAACCTGAGATGACTCGGACAGCATAACGGCTGTAAATGCTCAGAAAAGATTTGAGACATTCACAAAAATGGTGGCATAACCACTCAGAAGCACAATATCAAGGTTTCGAGATCAACAATTAACATATGGAGGTAGTAGGAACTGAACTCAAGCTTAAATCCAACAATCTTATAAGTCCACTGATTAGTAACACGTGATCCTGATAGAAAGAGGAGATAGCCTAGTTCTTAATCCCCGTAGAAGAGAAGATGATGACTCAGATCAGAAGGCCATGAGGTACAAGGAGTAAAAAGAGCCTTACGTTCCCTCCCACAATCAATTCCCTTATATAACTAAAGAATTTCTAGACTCAACTTCGACCAGTTTGGCTTGGTAATCCTACAGGCAGTCAAGCTCTGATACCAACGCTGTCAGGACCCCGACTCAATGCCACATCGATCTAGCATGTAACACCTCATATCACTTTGCGGCCTCACGCACGGTATTCCCACGGTGTCGCCTTACCTTTGCCCGGGACCGTTTGCGCCTTTTGGCACACGTATATGACAGTGTCGCTAGCATCCATATGATAAGGAGCCCGGGGCTGACATGGCTAGTCGTAAACCCAAAGTGGCACAGACTTACAGGGACAGGCATCCATGACCCAGCATCGAACGTGTCGGTCATCAGCGAGTGAATCCAGGCTGTAGCACTGGGCTAGCAGGACTCCGGTGAACCGGGCTGTAGCGGGCTAACAGGACTCCGGTACTCAAAGCGTGACATTTCCCCGAAGGGACAGACACAGGAACGAAGAAGGACACATGCCGGCCAGCCTAAGTCTTCCGGAGCAGTAGCAAGCTACCATGGCTCAGTGAAACACTAGGAGACATTTCCCCGTAAGAGAGCCTACTAAAGATAAACAACTAGATGGTCAGATCCCACACATACCAAGCATTTCAATAACATACACACAATATGCTCGATATGTGCAAATACAACATGGCATCACAACATGACTCTATGACTCAAATAATTTATCAATAGGCTCCGAGGAGCGAGGTATTACAACCATGGGTCTCATGACCCAACAATCAGAGCATACAAATCAAAGCACAAGCGGAAGCTATCATGTCTGAGTACAGACATCTATAAATGAAAAAGGCTGAGAAGCCTGACTATCTATCAGATCCTGCCGAGGGCACAAGATCGTAGCTGAGGTATCAAGCTAAACGTCGAAGTCCACGCGAAACTACTAGTGAGACCGAAGTCTCTCTGCAAAAACATAAAATAGGCAAACGTGAGTACAAATGTACCCAGCAAGACTTACATCAGATCTATCTACATATGCATCATTATCAACAAAGGGGATGGTGGGGTTTAACTGCAGCAAGCCAGCTTTGACTCGGTGGCTATCCTAAACTACGACTGCAAGCGACTCTTTTGAGGTGGCGCACACGAGTCCACATATTCACCATATCAATACACCACTATGGATCCGCTCCCGTCTCCCTACGAGAACGCCATCCATAGCACTCACGCTTATCTTGCGTATTTTAGAGTATCCACTTTCACTTGTCTATGAACTGATATAAGCAACCCAGAAGTCCTTTTCCGTGGACACGGCTATTCGAATAGATCATATTAACCCTGCAGGGGTGTACTTCTTCACACACGCTCTCACCACTTACCGCCGTTTACACGACATGTACTCGGCAACCTTCAAGCGGAAGCCCAACGTGGGTGTCGGCCACGGCCTACCTAAACACTCAAGTCTCTAGTCCAGGTTTATCGCCTATTCGGGTTCCATCCATGAGGAGATCCGGCCGGAGTTTCGCTCACAGCCCCAAACGATGTGAACAGGGTTCCGTGACACCAAACGGGCGCCCGGTTTACCAGGCCATGTGCCTACCGCATCACAACCCACCCCTACAGTCAGCGCTGCGCACGGCCTCCAGCATACTACAAACACCAGAAACTACTTGCAACTCCTGGACAGAGGACAAGGGTGATCAAGAAGCCGAGAGGGTCCATTGGTTTCGGGCCCAATGCGTGGTAGTAGCTGAATCATGGATCACAAACACAGAACTCAGTTCCTGAGGACGACTGCAATGAGACAACCCACCATGTACTCCTACATGGCCTCTCGCCGCTACCTTTACCAAATCGTGTTCACACGCTTAGCTCACACACCGTAGGACATGTTCACACACCTCTGATTCATCCCGGATGAATCAGACCTGACTCAACTCTAGGCAGTAGCAGGCATGACAAACAAGCATGAATGAGTAGGCACATCAGGGCTCAAACAACTCCTACTCATGCTAGTGGGTTTCATCTATTTACTGTGGCAATGACAGGTCATGCAGAGGATAAAGGGGTTCAGCTACCGCAGCAAGTAACAGATGAATCGTTGTTGTCCTAATGCAGTAAAAGAGAGCAGGAGCGAGAGAGTGGGATTTTATCGGAATGAACAAGGGGGTTTTGCTTGCCTGACACTTCTGAAGATAACATTGAGTCTTCATCAGTGTCAACGATCACATCATCGGTATCACGTCTATCGAGAGGGGACAAATACCGGCAACACAGAAGGGAACACAATCAATGCAATGCACAATATGATGCATGATCATGACATGGCAAGATGAATGTGTTTTGAGCTAATGCAACTAGCAACAGATTAAATGAAGTTGGTTTGAATACAAGATTCAAATTCAAACTCCATATGTGATTATTTAAATGCCCTTCACTTCATTTGCCCTAAACAGTAGTGATAAGTTGTTCTAACATGCATGAAAATGGTACAGATGGATTCCTTGAATTTTTCTGATAATTTTTCATATATATATTATTTAATTTGGAGTTACGGTTAATTTTCTATGAATTTTAGAAGTTTTAGCTATTTTCTGGAATTTCAGAATTAAATTAAATCCAGAAATGATTTAATTGCGTCAGCCTGACGCCAGCATGACGTCAGCGAGTCAACGACCAGGTCCAGGTCAAATCTGACACGCGGGGTCCACACGTCAGTGGCACAGGGGCTAATCCCGCGTTGACTCGGCTTTGACCCGCTACGGGGCCCGTTGTCAGTGTCTGTGGGGGGGTGTTTAGCGTGGTCATTAGTGGCTAATGACAGCGCCACGTCACTGGCCACCGGAGTTCGGCCGGCGGCGACCCGAAACGCGGCGGAAGTTCACCGGGGTTGCGCTACGGGCGGCGGCTGGACGCGCGAAGGGCACCAGAAGGTAGCCCGTGCCCGTGCGCATCTAGGGGGGCCAACGGGAGGTGCGGGGGTGGCCGGGGTTCGCCGGAATGGAGCCCGAGGCGGCGGCCGGAGCTCGGGTGGGTGCGGGGTTAGTGTTGCGGCTTGCAAAACAAGCTAGCTGCCACGCTAGCGTTGCTCCACGGGTCGTTGCGAGTGCAACGGACGCACGCGCGGGGCCATTTGGTCACCGGGGCTTCACCGGCGACGAGTCCGTGCGGCGGAGCGTCTCGGCTCCGGTAGAGGGGGCGGCTAGAGCTCGAAATCGGACTTGGGGTTAGGGGGAAACGAAGCAGGGACTCACGGGGATCGTGCAGGGAGGGTCAGCGAGCTCGGGGGCGCGCCGGAGTGGCCGAATTCGACGAAGAACGGCGCCGGGGCCGAAGCTTGGGGATGATGACGATGGCGGCTGCTCGGGGCCCTTCTGGTCGAGTGAGACGTCGAGGAGGTCGAGGGAGGCACTGCGGAGCTCTGGGAGGCGTCGGGGAGGCGAGAGGGGGATGGTGGCCGCGGCGAACGGCGTCGGTGGCGACGGCTCCGTTCGGGTCCGAGGTGCGGAGCGAGAGGGAGAGCAGGAGAAGGGGATGAGCACGGGAGGGAGTTGAGAGAGGCCTGAGGGAGCCGCGTGGCATCTCCAGGGAGTAGCGGAGGCAAGCAGGGAGGCAGGAGGTGGCCGAGGCGGCATCGGCGCTCGCCACCGAGCTGCTTCGGTGCGAGGGGAGGAAGAAGACAAAGGGGAGGAGGTGGGCTGGGCCGGCCAGGTGGGGGAGCTGGGCCAGCTGGGCTGCACGGGTGAGGCCAAGTACTTCCTTCTCTCTCTCTCTTTTATTCCTATTCTGTTTTATATTTTTCTTCTGTTTTTGTTTTATTTAATTTATTTTGCCACTGTTTTGAATTTTAAAACTAATTCAAACAATGCCAAAAACTCCTCTGAATATTTTATAGTGCTAGATGGACTTTTCCAAAAGCTTATAAAATATTTCAGGGGTATTTAAATTATATTCTAATTATATGAATATAATTCAAATTCAAATAGCTAAAGATTTAAATTCAAAGTCCCAAAAATAAATCCTTAAAAATGTTCAATATTTTGGTTGGGACCAGAACCCTTACCAAAATTATCAAACATTTATGAAGAGCCCTTTTTGAGCAATGAATGAGATTTCTAGGGTTTTTGCCCCTCTTTTATTTAGGGTTTTGAGGCTTCCAATATTCCTCAATTCAAGTTTCAAAAATATAGACATGATGCACACATGAAGCTAACAGAGCAATGCCTGAAGCTAGGGATGTGACAAGTATTGTGCGGTGTGGGTGCAAATCTGAAAAATCATTTTGCATATGGCGCCGGGCTCAATCCGGACAAGCAACAACTCTTACGCCGGCTAAAGGCCGGTGAGAGTATGTTGACAAAGGTGAGGTGAGAGAAGAACGATCTTCAGGATGCCAACACCAAGCTGGACGTCGAACTTAAAGATGTTCGTGGCCAGCTGTCGGATTCCACGAAGGAGAATCAACGGCTTCGACGCGGCATTTTTAGTAAGTGCTTGAACGAACTTTGAAAAAATAGTTCGGCGAGGAAGTCGACTAACAGAGTAATGTCTGTAGGTATGCTCACAGGTCGTCCTGCAGAGGAGATGCCCGGTTCTACGCGTGATCTTCTTCCCGAACTCTTGCAACTGCACGAGCGAATTCGGCAGGCGATGCGGGGTATTGCCCAAGCCTTATGGCCTGCCCACTCCGTGCCCGAGGGCCTTGGAGAGCTTGTGGAGAAGCTGAAGGGAGCTCGGCGGCGCTTCCCATTGTGGAAGATATCGGCCTGCCGACAAGGCGCTAGGGAGGCCTGGGCCATGGTGAAGACCCGTTTTACGAAGTCTGATCCAAACCACATGGCCGAGGTCGGACCAGTGGGGCCTGACGTGAAGGAGATCCCTGTAAGCTTAGTATACGGCCAAGTAGAGTTGGCCGCGAAGTATTCCCAGTAGGACTGTAAGTTAGACAGCCTGTTAGATGGTATAGAAGAGGAATACAATCAGTCAGAATGACTATGTAATTTTGAATTGACATGTGTAATGCCTTCTAGCCGGATTGTAGATCATTTGTCGTTGCCGACCTTTTCGCTTCAACCTCGGGACCTGACGGTCCGGAGTGTGTCCGAATACCCTAGCGGTTATATAAGAACCGGGGTATGCGTGGAGACCAGGCGTAGGGGTCATCAGTGCTTTATCAGACAAGTGCCCAACTAGTTATGTTATATTACATGGTTAGTAAGAAACATCTTCCAGAGAGAATAGTTCCGTTAAGGGTTCCTTTCGCTGGGAGGCATGCCCTAAGGTGCATGTCCGGACTGCGTGAAGAGACGCAGAAAAAAAAAGCATCTGTGGGCGCATAAAATGAGTAAAAAGATCATCTTTTATTTCACCGACCGAATATTCCCTTAAGAACACTAGCTTTCGGCTTCACCCAGTCTGAGGTACACATCCGGCTGACCCGGCAGTAACAATCGCAGAGGTGCTCCCTTTACCGCCTAGCCGAACAATCGGGAACGTAGGGGTAAGCACAGGAGCCAGGCAACCCAGCTTGGCCAAAACTTAAGTCATATCGATGCATATAATGGTGAATAAAAAGGGTACATGCGGAAGTTTGACGCATGTGTTGGGCGTGAAGCCCGTATAAATAAGCTTCTGTTAAAGAAGCCCCCGGGTTTAATGAGCGCGAGTGGCGCGTCACTAGATGAGCCTTTAAGGGCTATAAAAGAAAAGAGGGGAAGGAGAGAAATGTAAGACAGAAAAAATGCAAAAAATGGACAGAGGAAGGATACGAACACAGAGTCCGGCGCTAGGCATAGAATCTTCGGAGACGGGTGGCGTTCCACGGGTTCGGCTCGAGTCGGTTATCCGACGCATCTCGCAGGCGGTACGCCCCACCAGTAAGGACTTGGTCGATTATGAATGGACCTTCCCACTTGGGCTTGAGTTTGTCCTTTTTCTTATCCGGCAGGCATAGAACTAGTTCGCCAACATTGTAATTTTTGGCCCGTACTTCTCTGCTTTGATATCTTCGGGCCTGCTGTTGATAAAATGCGGAACGGGCTTTTGCCACGTCACGCTCCTCCTCCAAGGCCTCCAAGCTGTCCTGCCAATCGAGCCTGGATTCTCTTTCTTCGTACATGCGCACTCTAGGTGAGTCATGAATTATGTCGCAGGGCAGAACTGCCTCTGCGCCGTACACCATAAAAAAGGTGTGTATCCGGTGGTGCGATTTGGCGTGGTCCGCAGCCCCCATAGCACGGAGTCGAGCTCCTCTACCCAGTGCGTGTTAGATTCCTTGAGGGACCGCAGCAGTCTGGGTTTAATGCCGCTCATGATAAGACCATTTGCATGTTCGACCTGGCCGTTGGTTTGTGGGTGATAGACGGAAGCATAATCGAGCTTGATGCCCATGTTTTTGCACCAGAGTTTTACCTCGTCGGCGGTAAAGTTTGTACCGTTATCGGTTATCATGCTGTGGGGGACACCATAACGGTGGACAACCCCGGATATGAAGTCTATTACAGGTCCGGATTCGGCCGTTTTAACAGGCTTGGCTTCTATCCATTTGGTGAATTTATCCATCGTGACCAGTAAGTATTTTTTCCTATCAGTCCCACCTTTAAGGGGTCCGACCATGTCAAGCCCCCAGACCGCAAAAGGCCAGGTGATGGGTATAGTTTGGAGTGCGGTGGGTGGCATATGGCTTTGGTTGGCAAAAAGTTGGCAACCTGCGCATCGTTGGACTAGGTCCTGAGCGTCTGCCCGGGCCGTCGGCCAATAAAAGCCTGTACAGAAAGCCTTGCTAATAAGGGACCGAGCAGCGGCGTGGTGACCACCGAGTTCGGCATGAATTTCAGCCAGAAGGTTCCGCCCTTCCTCTTCGGAGATGCACCTTTGAAGGATTCCGGTAGTGCTTTTCTTATAAAGCTCTCCCTCATGGACTCTATAGGCTTTAGATCGCCGCACTATGCAGCGGGCCTCATTTTGGTCCTCCAGGAGTTCCTGCCTAGTAAGGTACGCTAGGAATGGTTCTGTCCACGGGGCGATAACCGCCAATATTACGTGGGCGGAAGGTGTAATTTCATTGGTAGAGCCTCCAATTGTGTCAGATTGTTCGGCGTCGAGTGGTGCGGCTGGGTCCAGGCTGTTATTTGCGGGTTCCCCCTCCCATGCTACGGATGGCTTGAACAATCTTTCCAAAAGTATGTTGGGGGGACTGCATCGCGTTTTGCTCCGATGCGTGCCAGGACGTCCGCTGCTTGATTGTTTTCTCGGGCTATATGGTGAAACTCCAGCCCTTCGAACCGAGCTGACATTTTTAGGACGACGTTGCGCTAAGCTGCCATTTTTGGGTCCTTGGCGTCGAAGTCTCCATTTATTTGGGATATCGCGAGGTTTGAATCCCCGCGTACCTCTAGGCGCTGGATACCCATGGATACTGCTATCCGGAGACCATGTAGGAGGGCCTCATATTCGGCTGCATTGTTGGAATCCGTGTACATGATCTGGAGCACATATTGGACTGTGTCTCCTGTGGGGGACGTCAGGACGACGCCAACCCCCAGTCCGGCCAACATTTTGGAGCCGTCGAAATGCATAATCCAGTTTGAATATGTGCCGTACTCTTTAGGGAGCTCGGCCTCCGTCCATTCTGCGACGAAGTCGGCCAAAACTTGCGATTTAATAGCTCGCCGTGGCTTATAGGTTATATCGAACGGGAGAAGCTCGATGGCCCATTTTGCAATCCAGCCCGTTGCATCGCGGTTGTTGATAATATCGTTGAGTGGTACTTCCGAGGCTACTGTTATGGAACACTCTTGAAAGTAGTGTCGTAGCTTCCGGGATGCCATGAATACCGCGTATGCAATCTTTTGATAATGCGGGTACCGTGATTTGCATGGAGTGAGGATAGTGTATACGTAGTAGACCGGCCTTTGAAGGGGGAATTTGTGTCCATCCATTTCCCGCTCGACAACGAGCACTGCGCTGACAACTTGATGTGTTGCTGCAATGTACAATAACATTGGTTCGCCGGTGTTTGGTGCGGCCAGGACTGGGTTTGTTGCCAATATGGCTTTTATTTCATCAAGTCCGGCCGTGGCGGCATCCGTCCACTCGAAGTGTTCGGTGCACCGAAGGAGGCGATAGAGGGGTAGTGCCTTTTCTCCCAAGCGGGAGATGAAGCGGCTTAAAGCCGCCACACATCCGGTTAATTTTTGTATTTGTTTGAGGTCCTTTGGGATATCCAATTGTGACAAAGCTCGGATCTTGGCTGGATTTGCTTCAATTCCTCTACCGGATACAATGAAGCCCAAGAGCTTTCTGGCTGGAACGCCGAAGACGCATTTTTCCGGGTTGAGCTTGATGTCATATTTTTGGAGGGTATCGAATGCAAGCCTCAAGTCGTCTACTAGAGATTCGACATGTATTGATTTGACGACCACATCATCCACATACGCCTCCACTGTTTTGCCGATCTGGTTTGCCAGACATGTCTGGATCATGCGCTAATATGTTGTGCCGGCGTTTTTCAGCCCGAAGGGCATTGTGTTGAAGCAGAATGGGCCGTATGGTGTGATGAATGCTGTTGCAGCTTGGTCTGATTCTGCCATCTTGATTTGATGGTAACCGGAGTATGCATCGAGGAAACACAACGAGTCGTGTCCTGCGGTGGCATCGATAATTTGATCGATACGGGGGAGGGGGAAGGGATCCTTTGGGCAAGCCTTGTTAAGGTCTTTAAAATCGACACACAGGCGCCAGGATTTGTCCTTCTTTGGTACCATCACCAGGTTTGCTAGCTAGTCCGGATGTTTTATGTCTCTAATGAATCTGGCCTCCAATAGCTTGGCTAGCTCCTCTCCCATAGCCTGTCTCTTGGGTTCGGAAAAACGCCGAAGGGCTTGTTTGACAGGTTTGAATCCTTTTAGGATATTTAAGCTGTGTTCGGCCAGCCTGCGTGGGATCCCTGGCATGTCTGAAGGGCGCCAGGCGAAAATGTCCCAGTTCTCTCGTAGGAACTCTCGCAGTGCGGCGTCTACATCAGGGTTCAGTCGTGCCCCGATGGAAGCTGTTTTATTGGGGTCCGTTGGATGGACCTGGAATTTGACTATTTCGTCAGCTGGCTTGAAGGATGTGGATTTGGATCTCTTGTCGAGTATCACATCATCCATGTTAACCGTGGAGCGCAGCGCAGTCAGTTCCTCGGCCGCTAAGGCTTCGGATAGTGCCTCAAGGGCTAATGCGGCAGTCTTGTTTTCAGCGCGGAGTGCTATGTCCGGATCACTAGCTAGAGTGATAATTCCGTTCGGCCCGGGCATCTTAAGCTTCATGTACCCGTAATAGGGTATTGCTTGGAAGATTGTGAATGCTTCCCGCCCTAGTAAAGCGTGATATCTGCTTTTGAACGGGGCCACCGGAAACGTGACTTCTTCGGACCTGTAATTATCCGGCGTGCCGAACACCACATCTAGTGTGATTTTTCCTGTGCAGCGCGCTTCCCGGCTGGGGATTATTCCTCTAAAGGTTGTGCTGCTTCGCTTGATGCGGTTCGAGTCTATTTCCATTTTTTGAAGGGTTTCCTCATAAATGAGGTTCAGCCCGCTGCCTCCATCCATGAGCACCTTGGTGAGGCGAAAGTCGTCCACTATGGGACTGAGGACCAATGCGGCTGGTGCTCGGGCTGTTCGGAATCTAGGTTCATCACTTGCGTTGAAGGTAATGGCAGTGTCGCTCCATGGATTTATTGTTGCAACTTGATAGACTTCGGCGAGGCTGCGGAGTGTTCTTTTTCGCACATTGTTTGATGCGAAAGTCTCGAAGACTGTGAGAACGGTACTGGTGTCCTTGGGCTGGCTTTCTGCGGCCTCCGGAATTAAGAGGTCCTCGCCAATTTTGGCCACCTGCCGGAGTATCCAACATGCTCTAAGGCTGTGAGTTGGTGTGGCGTCCTCTGTACTATGAATTCTACAGGGTCCATCAAGCCATCTTTCTAGTACGGTTCCATGCCCTGTAGAGGGTTTTGTCTTTTTGGTGTTTATCCCGGGTGTCCTGTGATAATGCACCCTCTTAGTTCGGACGGGATTACTATTCAAGGCCGGATTATCCCAAAAATTTATTTCGGTTTTCCAGGCGCTTTCCATCGCACAGTATTTTTGTACTATGGACGCCAAGTCAGCGAAGCGTGTGATATCACGACGACTTACGGCGTTAAGGATTCCCTTGTCCGTGCAATTACTGCAGAAAATTGAGATTGCATCTTCCTCGCGGTAATCCTTTATCCTGTTCATAACCAGGAGGAATCTGGCCTAGTAATGATGTACTGTTTCCTCGGGCCTCTGCCTGATTTGGGAGAGATCGCTTATGATCGGGTGGGCGGGTGTCGTTGAATCTGAAACCTCACCCAATCCAAGATTCGGAGGCCGAAGAGTTTCCGAACTTTGAAGTTCAGATTCTTGGATGTTGTCCAGTGAATCTGGCCCGTTGCCTGATCCTAAGCTCAGGTCTTGAGTTACATCTCCCCCTCCGCGGGTATTTGGGTTGGAGGGGTCGGGAATTCGGACGTAGCTAGTCCTTAAAATAGATGAGGGGTCGCCGCACTGTGTCTCTACCACGGCAACATGATGGGTGACTTGGGAAGAGTTAATTTCTCTTAGATCGGGTTTAAGCCCAACCTGGATGCGATCCAAGAGCTTGTTTACGGAAGAGAGCTCCATTGTATCTAGCTGCTCGACGAGCTCCGAGCTGACGTGTAGGTTGCTTTTGATGACCCGAGAGGTCACCGTCGGCGCAACAGCCGAACATGCGGTCATGAGGAAACCACCTAGCCGGAGGGTTTGGCCGATAGCCAAGGCTCCCTTAGCAGCGGCGCCGTCTTTAAAGACGGGAGGAGGCATCCTTCGTGATTGTGACGACACAGAGGAACTCTCAATGAAAGCACCAATGTCGGTGTCAAAACCGGCGAATCTCGGGTAGGGGGTCCCGAACTATGCGTCTAGGCCGGATGGTAACAGGAGGCAGGGAACACGATGTTTTACCCAGGTTCGGGCCCTCTTGATGGAGGTAAAACCCTACTTCCTACTTGATTAATATTGATGATATGGGTAGTACAAGAGTAGATCTACCACGAGATCAAGGAGGCTAAACCCTAGAAGATTGCCTATGGTATGATTGTCGTATATGGAGTTGATTGCCTACGGACTACAACCCTCCGGTTATATAGACACCGGATAGGGTTAGGGTTACATAGAGTCGGTTACAATGGTAGGAGATCTTGAATATCCGCATCGCCAAGCTTGCCTTCCACGCCAAGGAAAGTCCCATCCGGACACGGGACGAAGTCTTCAATCTTGTATCTTCATAGTCCGGGAGTCCGGCTGAAGGTATAGTCCGGCTACCTGAACACCCCCTAATCCAGGACTCCCTCAACAAGCCCGGACAAACTCTTATACAAAGCAAAGCGCTCCCGAGGACACATGGGAATTAATGTCAAGCTAGTTTTCATCATGCTCATAATATTCGCGCTCGTTACTTTGAAATTTTGATATGTGGGTGGACTGGTGCTTGGGTGCTGTCCTTTCTTGGACAAGCCTCCCAGTTATGATTAATCCCTCTCGCAAGCATCTGCAACTACGAAAGAATAATTAAGATAAACCTAACCATAGCATGAAACATATGGATCCAAATCAGCCCCTTATGAAGCAACGCATAAACTAGGGTTTTAAGCTTCTGTCACTCTAGCAACCCATCGTCTACTTATTACTTCCCAATGCCTTCCCCTAGGCCCAAACAATGGTGAAGTCTCATGTAGTCGACGTTCACATAACACCACTAGAGGGGAGACAACATACATCTCATCAAAATATCAAACGAATACCAAATTCACATGATTACTTATAACAAGACTTCTCCATGTTCTCAGGAACAAACATAACTACTCATAAAGCAAATGCATGTTCATAATCAGAGGAGTAATAATTATCATTAAGTATCTGAACATATGATCTTCCACCTAATAAACCAACTAGCATCAACTACAAGGAGTAATCAACACTGCTAGCAACCCACATGTACCAATCTGAGGTTTTGAGACAAAGATCGGATACAAGAGATGAACTAGAGTTTGAGAGGAGATGGTGCTGGTGAAGATATTGATGGAGATTGACCCCCTCTCGATGAGAGGATCTATGATGATGATGATAAGGATGATTTCCCCCTCCGGAAGAGATGTTTCCCCGGCAGAACAGCTCCGATCCACGGGAGCCCTAGATTGGTTATGCCCAAGTTCCGCCTCGAGACGGTGGCGCTTCATCCCGAAAGCTTCCTCTTGATTTTTTCCAGGTAAAAACCATTCATATAGTAGAAGATGGGCACCGACAGCCTGCCTTGTAGGCGGCAAGGCAGGGGGCGCTCCCAGGGGGGTAGGGCGCACCCCCCCACCCTTGTGTCTGCCTGGTGGGTCCACTCAGGTGCTTTTTATATATTCCAAAATAGTTCTCCATGAAGTTTCAGGACTATTGGAGTTGTGCATAATAGGTCTCTCAAATTTGCTCCTTTTCTAGTCTAGAATTCCAGCTGCCGACATTCTCCCTCTCATTAAACCTTGTAAAATAAGGGAGAAAAGGCATAAGTATTGTACCATAATGTGTAATAACAGCCCATAATGCAATAAATATCAATATAAAAGCATGATGCAAAATGGACGTATCAACTGGCTAGGACCCGAGGACTCTTAATCAATAACCCAGGCCAGTGCTCCTCATGAGTGTTGGTCCAAACCGGGTAGACTGCGGGGCCACCACAGGAAAATTCGAGGATTGGCTTTACTCATAGGATGTCCCATCCGATCGTGGCCTGAGACAAAATACGCGTGGCTCCTATCGGGGTGTCGGCACATCGGGAGGTCTTGTTGGTTTTGTTTTACCGTTGTGGAAATGTCTTGTGCACCGGGATTCTGAGTTTGATCGGGTTGTCCCGGGATGGAGATTTTCCTTCACAGATCATGATAGTTTATAATGGACTAATTTGGGACACTGGTGTAGGGTTTAATCTTTTCGAGAGCCGTGCCTGCGGTTATGTGGCAGATTGGAAATTTATAATTTCCGATTGTAGAGAACTTGACACTAAACCCGAATTAAAATACACCAACCGCGGGTGTAATCGTGACCGTCTCTTTTTTAGAGGGAGTTTAGGAAGAGAACATGGTGGGGTTATGTTTGACTCGTAAGTAGTTCAGGATCACTTCTTGATCATTACTAGTTGCGACCGTTATGCGTAGTTTCTCTTCTTATTCTTGTACTCGTAAGCTAGCCACCATACAATGCTTAGTGCTGCTGTAATATCACCACTTATCCATTCCATACCCATTAAGCTTTGTTAGTCTTGATACCCATGGTAATGGGATTGCTGAGTCCTTGTGGCTCACAGATTATTACAACAATAGTTGCAGGTGCAGGTAATGCGATGCTCTAATGTTAGAGCGATGCTTGCTTGTTTGGAGTTCTTCTTCTTCTTCTTCTTCTTCTTTGACCAAGGGATAGGTTCTGGGTCGGGAGCCTAGGATTAGCAGGGTGAATGTCATTCCTTTTTTTGTTTGCCTTCATCTGTAGTCGGATCCTGCTCTTCTGGATCATGATTGCTATGTATTGATGTATTCATGTTGTAGCTTGTGGCGAGTGTAAGCCTTTATCTTGTATTCTCATCTATTAAGTACATGGTATGTTGTAATGATATCCACCTTGCTACGCGCTCGAAATGCGATTGTGCCCCAATCATGAATTCATCACGTGATTGGGATAGAATCACATCTTGGGCACTAGAAGTTGGTATCAGAACCTTACCGACCACAGGAGCCACCTTGATTCATCGAACCGTTGCCGTTGTCGAGTCTAGAAAAAAACTATTTTTAGTCTAGTTATATATCAGAGAGTAGGAATTCTATTTACTCCTTATCACCTTCGTCGCTCTGGTGAGGAATTATGACATAGGTGTTTTGATTCCATTACTCTTCCCACTCAATTTTTTTAGGATCACGCGAGTATTGTTAGAATTGTTGTGAGATCATTATGACGGGAACTCTGTTCTTGGTGCCTCCTGTTATTTAGGGGTTTTGGCAGTGTCCCGGGGAGTTGATCTCCAAGGTGTTTTCATCATAGTTCTTATCATTTCAGTTTCAGAGTACTAGAGGATGCCGGCATCGAAAACACTTCTATACTCTTTGTGGTGAGAGTAGTTTGGCGCCACCCAGTACTGGGGAGAGCTATCAGATGTATTGCCACCGCTAGTATAACTGCTGTCTTTTGAAGGTCTGAGGTACACAGTTCCCAAGGTTCTTGGTTATGTATTGATGGAGGCAATACATTTGGAGTGTAGAATTCTGCTAGGAGTTGTGTGATGATATTTTGCTCCTTGTACTTGTTGTACCAGATTTCATAACCAAAAATTTTGTGAGTTTTTAGGTGGGAATTCAAGTAGTTACCTAGAATATCCTTCCAATTGATGCATGCTATGGGATTGGGTAAATATCTATCATATGTATTTGTTTTCGGCTTATTCTGCAAGCCAAATCCTTTGTTTTGTTTCGAGTTGTGGTGTTCGAGTTGCTTCAATGTCAAGTGTTGATTCCATACCTTTTTCTGAGTAGTGTTCTCATATTTTTATGGGAGTGCTAACACTTCTGGATCATCGAGATTGTCATATCAATTCTTTTCCAACCGGTGCACTTCTCTTCAAGATGATCCTAACCTTTTCCCCATTTGCAAGATCAATTATCAGTTTTTCTCAACGGTGTCTTTCATCCATCCCAAGTTGTCTTTATTTTTCCCACCCTCCCACCCTTCTTATTCAAGAAGTCAAAATTCTCAAATCAAGTATCCATTTTATTGATGTGAAGTCTCTTCATTATTTTCCTCCATTGCTTCAATCGGTGGATTCTCGTATAGTTCATCATTCTTCGTTTTTGTTTTCTTCTCCGGTGAATTCAAGATTTTGATGTTAATCTTTTCCCTTCTCTATTGGCTACGTGCTTTCCCATGTTGGAAGTTCTTATACAAGCATCTCTTGATCATTAACCTCGCGATATTCATACGAGGAGTGCCAAATATATCTCAGAAGTCTTGTGTTTCCATTCTTATTCTGTTCAATCTATTTTGAGGTTGTTACCTCATTCAAGCTATTTAATTCAACCGGTGTGATCTCTCTTTGAAAAATTGTTCAATGCTGTTTTTTTCGAGTGGGACCATAACCCACAAGTCTTTTCCCAGGATCTTACCTGACTCTTCTAATTTATCCAGAGCGATTCTCAAATTATTCAAAGTTTGATTTAAGAATGAATTGTCATTAGTCAAATGTCTTCTTTGAGTTTTCCTTTAATTCCTTTCATCTTGATCCCGATCTTCATCTTTTCATCATTCCGGAGTGTCTCAAGTAATTTGGTGGTGTTCCTCGTCGTCTTTCTCAATGTTGAAGACCGAATAAGAGTTTCTCTTAAATCTTGGTACTTTCTCTTGATGGTTCGTGGTTTTAGCTTCATGCCATCCTCATAATTATTTTCGATTCTGAGAATTATTTTCATACCCATATGAAGCATTTCATGAGTTGTTTCCATTTTATTCCTCCGAAGGCCATCATTTCAGAATTCTTCATTCTCAACTTTCAGCTCTCATTCGTCAATTCTTCTCGTGCTTCGTTCTAGTATTCTCCAGTAAGCTTGTGATCTCTTTGATCTCTGGCGATTCGATCTCTTCTCCTCAATCATTTTCAATTGTTACAATGGTTCGTTCAAGATTCCTCTCCAATGCTATCGGATCAATTCATTCTTTCTTCCAAAATCCTACCAGTGATTCATTGATAACCTTCCCAAGTTTGCGCTAAACCAATCCTTTTTCAATGAGAATAAGTAGTATGCCAAATCTGTTGCTTGTCATCAATTTAAATTGATGAAGTAAATGCATAAAATAATTCTTATTATTCATTCATCCAAGTGACTAATTCCTTCTTTCGGAGTTCGTTCATGATATCAATTTCTCGGGCCTAAGTTGTTCATCTTTTCTTTTCGGGAGTTCTAGGTCTTCTCAAGTATCTCATCACGAAAATCCATATCAATCATTGCAAGGATTCATCTTATTCTTTTCAAACTTCCTTTCTTTGTGACCATCTTGTTATCTATCCGGAGTTCTTCAAGAGTTTCTTCATGGTGGTTCATCAAGGATTTAATTCATTATCGAAGTGTTCTCCAAGATTCTTGTTGGAGCTCAAGCATTCTTCATCTTGCATCCCAAGTGCAATTCTTTCTACCTTATCATTTGAGGTGGTGTTATGCCATCCTTGACAATTTCTCTTCGTGTTTCATAATTCACAAGTCGTCAAGAATGAGATGTTTTAAAACCATTGTTTTGTCTTCGTTCATGAGTTGTTTCAACCCATCATAAATTCTTCATTGGAGGTTATCTTGGTATAGATTTCACCTAAAGCCTTTGGGAATGTTCCTATTGTGGTGCTTATCAATGTACAAGTTATCTCTTTATCATCTTGATGGAATAAGTATTTCATATCTTTCTTGCTCTCAATCAAATCAATTTTTTCCATCAGTGGTAGAATTTCACCTCAAGTTTTGAGATGATTTTCATAAGCCCACAACAACCTTACGCTTTTGATGTTGATTTTCCAACAACTTCGTTCAATCCTTCTTTGTAAGGATGCTTTTCTAATTCAATTGTGGTAGAAGTTGTCATTTTCTTCTTTGTTCTTTTCTCCCAACCATCTAACTTTTATTCTTTCTTCTGGAGGCATTGTGTTATTGCTCTTGTTAATTATCATCCCATCTTGTCAAGTTCATGTTCTATTCCTTTCTCCTCTTTTCAACTGGAGTGCTATCCAAATTCTTTCTTCTCATTCTCTGTTTTTCTCGTTTCTACTAGAGTGGTTCCAAATTCCATCTTGTTCATTGAACTCTTGGTTCATGTCTTTGCAACCTTCAATGTTCACCTTGTGTTCCTTGATTCTATTCTCTACCAAAAGGCTTTCAACTTTGTTCATCTTCGTCATGTCGTTCTTCAAGTCCTTTTTCAACCTCTCAAGGTTCTTTGGTCTCACTTGTTTGTCAAAGAAGCAACTTAGCATTACCTCTTCTCTCCGTTTTTCATCCCTAGATCACGGGGCGAGATCTCTTATTAGTGGGGAAGTGTTGTGATAGCCCAAGACCGACGCTCCAAACGCCTTCCATGTTTTTCATTATCACCGTGTGTTTTATTTGTTTGTTGCATTTCATCATGGCATGATGAGCATTTCAATCACATGTTTTCATAGAACATGCATCCGCTCGTAGTCGCCGCTTCTTCCTTATCTCCGTTGACCTTCTCTCGGATCAACCGGACCACTCTCCTCTCTCTCTTATTTGAGCCCATCAAACCCCCTTGCCTCCATGGCCTTTTGTCAAACCCCTCGCGCGCGCCAAAAGTTGTCCCGAACCCGACCCTGGCAGCCGTGACCGATGAATCCGGATCATCCCCGAACATCCTTAAAATATCTTCAATTTATTGCTTAAAATCTCCTAACATATTTATTCTCGACCATACAATTACGATAGGAGGGTCTGAATAGCCCCAAAGCTATCCCACCTGCTATATATATACAGATGGAACCCTAATCTTCAGGAGGGTTGTCTCATCCTACTTGTTGCCCGCCGCCACCTTCCAAATCCTCCTCGGGATCCCTCTCGATCCACCCACCTACCTCTGTTGTTTTCCTCAATGGCTCAACCAAACCAGAGCCCCGCTTGTTTGATTCGGAGGAGAGGAGCTCCTCCATTCCCAACCTCACGCCGATGGCCGCCGGCCACCCAAGTAGCAGCAGTAGTCTCGAGTGCCGCCCTCCACCTCGCATCCAGTCGATGCTCGATCTAGTTTGGTATCGAGGCCACAGCCTCGCTGTGCCCGAGACCCTCGTGCCTACTTCATCGCCCGCAGTCCCAAGCGCCTCCTCGCCTATTAGCTCGCCGCCATTGGTGACTGGAGACCTCTCGCGCTCGCTCCATAGTGCCCGACCTCATCGGAGCCCCAGCAGGACTTGATACGTCTCCAACGTATCTATAATTTTTTATTGTTCCATTCTATTATATTATCTGTTTTGGATGTTTTATATGCACTAATGTGCTATTTTATATTATTTTTGGGACTAACCTATTAACCTAGAGCCCGGTGCCAGTTTTGTTTTTTCCTTGATTTTTAGCTTCACAGAGAAGGAATACCAAACGAAGTCCAAATGGAATAAAACCTTTGCAATGATTTTTCTTGGACTAGAAGACACCCAGGAGACTTGTAGTGCAAGTCAGAAGAGCCACGAGGCGGCCACAAGGGTGGAGGGTGCGCCCCTACCTTGTGGGCCCCTTGGTGACCCCCCGACCTAGATCTTCCTCCTATATATTCACATATATTCCCAAACCACCAGAAGCATCCATAAAAACACTTTTGCACCGCCGCAACCTTCTATTCCCATGAGATCCCATCTAGGGGCCTTTTCCGACATCCTGTTGGAGGGGGATTGGATCATGGAGGGTTTCTACATCAACTCTATTTCCCTTCCGATGAAGCGTGAGTAGTTTACCTCAGACCTACGGGTCCATAGCTAATAGCTAGATGGCTTCGTCCCTCTCTTTGATTCTCAATACCATGTTCTCCTTGATGTTCTTGGAGATCTATCCGATGTAATATTTTTTTGCGGTGTGTTTGTTGAGATCCAATGAATTGTGGATTTATGATCATCTTATCTATGAATATTATCTGAATATTCTCTGAATTCTTTTATGCATGATTTGATATCTTTGTAATTCTCTTCGAACTATCGGTTTAGTTTGGCCAAATATATTGGTTCTTCTTGCAATGGGAGAAGTGCTTAGCTTTGGGTTCAATATTGTGGTGTCCTTTCCTAGTGACAGTAGGGGCAGCAAGGCACGTATTGTATTGTTTCCATTGAGGATAAAAAGATGGGGTTTACATAATATTGCTTGAGTTTATTCCTCTACATCATGTCATCGTACTTAATGCGTTACTCTATTCTTCATGAACTTAATACTATAGATGCAGGCAGGAGTCGGTCAATGTGTGGAGTAATAGTAGTAGATGTAGAATCATTTCGGTCTACTTACAAGGGCATGATGCCTATATTTCATAATCATTGCCTTAGATATCATCATAACTTCGCGCTTTTCTATCAATTGCTCGATAGTAATTTGTTGACCCACCATATTATTTGCTATCTTGAGAGAAGCCTCTAGTGAAACCTATGGCCCCCAGGTCTACTTTCCATCATATAAGTTTCTGATCTACTATTTGCCATCATATTAGTTTCCAATCTACTATTTTTCAATCTTTTACTTTCCGATCTATAAACCAAAAAAACCCAAAAATATTTACTATATCTTTTGTTTAGTTTCGTCTATCTCTATAAGATCTCACTTTTGCAAGTGACAACCCCTTTATCACGTTGGGTGCAAGTTGTTTGATTGTTTGTGTAGGTATTGGTGATTTGTGCGTTGTCTACTACTAGATTGATACCTTGGTTCTCTAACTGAGGGAAATACTTATCTCTACTTTGTTGCGTCACCTTTTCCTCTTCCAGGGAAAAACCAACGCAAGCTCAAAAAGTAGCAGGACCCCCTACGCCCCTTTCCCTCTCCTTCTCCTTTGTTCCTACTCCCTCTATTTATCTCCCTTGTCTCTCATGTGTCTCTCTCTCTCTCTGTACCAGGGTGCGACCGCCACCGCCGGATGTCTCTGATGCGTCCAAGTCCTCCTCTCGGTGGATCTGCCTCCTCCCTGCTGTCTCCTTGCCCCGACGCCGCCTTCCCTTGCCTCGCCGTCGTCAAGTCCCACCACTCAAACCCTCACCGTGCCATGGATGGGTTTTCTTCAACCACCTCGACGCCTCATGCCGCAAATCAAGCCACTGCCCTGGAGCTTCTCCGCCACCCCGCCAAGTCCCTCTGCTGTGTCGCCTGCCTGTGACCTCCTCTGCTTCGAGCCCCGTCCTGCATCGAGCAGACGCTCATCCTCGAGCATTGACCACACCTCCCCCACCTCCTCGCTCAATCCAGCTTCATCGCCCCGAGCCGACCTCTCTGCTCGTGGGCCTCCCAAGCCGCAGCCCCGTCAGCCACTACTTCTCAATTGGGCAAGGCCCATGCTAAGTACAGATGTGGCCCATATCATGTTTTTCCTAGTTCTGCGAATTTAGGACTTATCCAGAGTAAAGTAGTTTTATAGAAAAATCCTCAAACAACATGCATCTAATAATTCACAAACCGTGCATCGGAACTAAATGAATTATATACGTAAAATGCTTAGAATTTCATAATATCCAACTTTTATCCATGAGAAAATGTCTAAAATTGATTTTTGCATTTATTTGCATAAATGACATGTTAAAATGGTTTATTTCCTAACTAATTAACCATAGCTCCGAATCAAATAAAATTTATATGTAAATGGTCCATAAAAATGCATAGATTAACATGGTGCACTTCCTTTTTCTGTTTAACAAATCTAAAATTGTGTTTAGGGCAGAACAGTACCAAATTCGAAATTGCATATGAGGATTTTCTGGAATTGTTGCTTGTTGCTTCTAGCCTCATTTAAACTTGCCTAAATAGGTAGTTTGCATATGCTTCACCTCTTGCCATGTTAACCAACATTTAAATTTCATGAGTAGCATAAATGAGAGTGAACTAAATATTTCAAATGTGGTGTTTCGTCGATATGCAACTCATTCCATATTGAGCCCCACTTAACTTGTAGTATTGTTTGTTGCACTTTGACATGCCATGCATCATTAAACTGGACATGCATCATACTTCGTTGCGCATCATGCCATGTTTATGCTTGTTGGTTTACCATGTTGTTTGCTTCTTTCCGGTTGTGCTTCTTATTGATAGTTCCGGTTATGCTGCGAATGTGAGGATCCGTTAGACTAAGTTGGTTTGTCTACTTCATGGACTCGGTCTTCCTCCTAGCGGGATTTCAGGAAAGATGATCATTACCTTGGATACCACTACTATCTTTGCTTGCTAGTTGTCTTGATGCTATCGCTATGTCGCGCTACCTACCACTTGTTTATCAAGCTTCCCTAATTGCCATGATAAGCCTCTAACATTTCCACCATCCTAGCAAACCCTTGTTTGGCTATGTTACCGCTTTGCTCAACACCTCTTATAGCATTGCTAGTTGCAGGTGCAGTTTTAGGTGGTTCCATGTTAGGACATGGATATCATGGGATACCACAATATCTCTTATTTAATTAATGCATCTATATACTTGGTAAAGGGTGGAAGGCCTGGCCTTTTGCTTGGTGTTTTGTTCCACTCTTGTCGCCCTAGTTCCGTCATACCGGTGTTATGTTCCTTGATTTGTGTTCCTTACATGGTCGGGGTTTATGGGCCCCCCTTGATAGTTCGCTTTGAATAAAACTCTTCCAGCAAGGCCCAACTTTGGTTTTACCATTTTCCTAATAACAAGTAAAACTTGCATAGGGACCGACTAGCACCCAAGGAATCCTAATCAACAACCCGGGCCAGTGCTCCTCATGAATGTTGGTCCAAACCACCACGGGGAAACTCGAGGATGGGTTTTACTTGTAGGATGTCCCATCCGATCATGGCCTGAGACGAGATATGTGCGGGAGGCCTTGTTGGTTTTGTTTTACCATTGTCGAAATGTCTTGTGCACCGGGATTCTGAGTTTTATTGGGTTGTCCCGAGATTGAGATTTTCCTCCGCGGATCGTGAGAGTTTATAATGGACTAAGTTGGGACATCCCTGCAGGGTTTAATCTTTTCGAGAGCCGTGCCCGCGGTTATGTGGCAGATTGGAAATTTGTAATGTTCGATTGTAGAGAATTTGACACTAACCCCGAATTAAAATACACCAACCGTGTGTGTAACTGTGACCGTCTCTTTTCAAGGGAGTTCGGGAAGAGAACACGGTGGGGTTATGTTTGACTCGTAAGTAGTTCAGGATCACTTTTTGATCATTACTAGTTGCGATCATTATGTGTAGTTTCTCTTCTTATTCTTGTGCTCGTAAGTTAGCCACCATACAATGCTTAGTCCTGCTGCTACCTCACCACTTATGTTTGACAAAATGGAACAATGAGATGATCGTGCAGTTCTACTCCACTGCCCACTTTTACCCTGATGGAAAGATTGTCTGGATGACTGAGGGAACCAGATACCAGTCCTCAATTTCTGAATGGGCCATGCTTATCAATGCTCCAAAGGAAGGAGAAGATGATCTTGATGTTTACAGCAAACCCAGGAAGGATCACAACTCAATGGCCAACATGTACAAGCCTATACCTAATGCAGCCCTGGAGACACAGAAGCTAGGTTCTATATACTATTTGCTTGCAGGACTGACCACAATGAACACTATCTTGAGGCATACTCTGTTACCCAAGTCTGGAGATCATAGGATGATACGTGGTCACTCCATCAACTTGCTTCATCTATTTGACATTCCTCAGGAGTTTAAAGTCACGAGCATAATCATTGAGACAGTGAAGAGGACAACAGCCGACCAGAAGAGGTCTTGTTGATATGCCCCACACATCCAGACGTTGATCAACTCGAAGGTTGGAACTAGGACATGTATGCTTAACAAAGAGCACCTACCTCTTAGGCCTGATTTTGAGGACAACGACGTTTTCATGGATCGATCTCATCCTACATCTATAGAGGCCCAGGAGAAGATCGAGAAAACAAAGGCTGCAAAAGTAGCAAAGGCAGCAAGTGATCCAGATGCTTCAATAGTGAATCTCAAGACCAAGAAAGATCATCTTAGTTATCTGCTTGAGGCTACCATGAGGATTGAGAAGAGCTTGGCCACCTTATCTCAGAATCAGGAGAGTCTCGAGAGGATCATTGAGACCAAGATGTATGACCTTGATGTGAAGGTCACAGAGATTCAAACCATTGTGGAGAAGTTAAGGGATGATGCTGAGGACAATGATCCTAGATCCACAACCGACAGATTCCAGAAAGTGCTCAGGGCACAAAGGTCATCAGTTGTGCTAGTTGCATACTCCATGACTACCATCTTAGCACCCCGTAGCCACTTCCATGGTTGCTCCTCTAGTATCCACTCCGCCAGTTCCACAGACTTCAGCAGAGGCATTTGCAGATGGACTCCTCTCCACGCCGTCTACGCACACCGGAGCTAGAAGCCAAAAGACCCCTTCAGGAGCTCTCAGAGGTCGTGCTTGGAGTGTCTTATAGCACTATACGTTTTCAAACTTTTTGGTAATTTGTTGCCAAAGGGGGAGAAAGTGTATAGGTCATAGGCTTCAAGAGAGAGTGCCTTTTGCCTTTTGTTGGTTTGGTTTTGTTTGCCTTGATACTTTGGTTGATTTGGTTGTTGCTACCTATGCTACATTTGTGTTATGCTCGTGAGATACTTATGTGATCATGTATTTGATCATACTACGCTTAATATGTGCTTGCATGATTATATCTATGAATGTTTGCGTATGATCAATCACTTGTATCTTTGGTGATGAGTGCATGTTATTTAATTCTTATCATTTTGAGCGCTCCACCAAGATGTATGTGACATGGAAGAGTGACCCACGATCCTAATCAATTGTGCATTTGCATTCAAATGCAAATTTTAAATAATGCACAAATTTAGGGGAGCTCTTACCTATCACATACTTCTCAAAGCGACGATGTATTTCATTCATATTATCGTTTATCGAAGCTAAGATCTATATGTTGTCATCAATTACCAAAAATGGGGAGATTGAAAGTGCAACTAATCCCCAGGTGGTTTTGGTCATTCATAACAACATATAGCTCATTGAACTAATATCCATTCAAGTTTAATATTTCAAAAAGTTTAATGAATGGCATGGCAAGGACTATAGATGTGGACCCCTCAAAATGCTAAGGACACATATTGGCAAAAGCTCAAGACTCTTCATTTCTATTTTAGTGATCCAAGATCACATTGAGTCCATAGGAAAGCCAATACTATTAAAAGGGGATGAGGTGTTGCTTAATGGTCTACTTGCTCAAATGCTTAGTGATATTGCTTCAAAACCCTCAACCACTTTCTCATTCCAAATATTTCAAAATCCCAAACTCCAATTCAGCCCCACCGATTCATTCTATCCGGCACCACCAAGTTCATATGACATAGCCACAGCCAGAAACCCTAAACAGTTCGGTCACACCGATATGGATCTCGGTCTCACTAATATGGCCTTACAAACGCTCTATGACTTGTTGCATTATTTCGATCTCATAGAGTCACGCAATAGGTCCCACCGAGTTTGCTTGACATTCTCTTTGTTGCCTTATTGCTTCACTTTGGTCTAACCAAGTTGATGCAATTGGTGCCACCGAATTGATGTTTCCTCTAAGCCCTATTACATTGGTCCCACCGAGTTGTTCTAGTCGGTCCCACCGAGATTCCTAATGTTCACATTTTGAACTAAATCGGTCTCACTGAGTTCTTCTATGTTGTCTGACCGAGTTGGGTCAAATGTGTGTAATGGTTGGATTTTGTGTGGAGGTTATATATACCCCTCCACCCCCATCTCCATATGTGAGAGAGCCATCATATCGTGCCTACACTTCCAGCATACATTTTCTGAGAGAGAACCACCCACTCATGTGTAGAGATCAAGATATTCCAATCCTACCAAAAGACTCTTGATTTCTAGCCTTCACCAAGTTGCTTTCCACTCAAATCATATTTCCACCAAATCCAAATTTGTGTGAGAGAGTTGACTGTTGGGGAGACTATCATTTGAAGCACAAGAGCAAGGAGTTCATCATCAAAACATCATCTATTACCTTTTGGAGAGTGGTGTCTCCTAGATTGGTTAGGTGTCGATTGGGAGCCTCCGTCAAGATTGTGGAGTTGAACTAAGAAGTTTGTAAGGGCAGGGAGATTGCCTACTTCATGAAGATCTACCCGAGTGAGGCAAGTCCTTCGTGGACGATGGCCGTTGGGGGATAGACAAGGTTGCTTCTTCACGGACCCATCGTGGGTGGAGCCCTCCGTGGACTCGCGCAACTGTTACCCTTCATGGGTTGAAGACTCCATCAACGTGGACATGCGATAGCACCACCTATCAGAACCACACCAAAAATCTTCATGTCATCATTGCGTTTGCACTCTCCAAACCCTTCCCTTTACCTTCATATGCAATGTTTTATTTTTTGCTGCTACACTCTTAGAATTGCATGTGTAGGTTGATTGCTTGACTTGTGCTAAGTTGCTAAAATCTGCCCACAACTAAAATTGGGAAAAGGTTAGATTTTTATTTGGTCAGGTAGTCTAATCACCCCCCTCTAGACCTTCTTTCGATCCTACAAGTGGTATTAGAGCTTTGGTCTCCATTTTCCTTGATTTCCATAGCTTTGGTTATCATAGCCTTGGTTTCACAACCTAGGGGAGTATGGCATCTAGCGAGGGAAATTACCACCGTAAAGGTCCTTACTTTGATGGTACTAATTTTGCTAGTTGGAAGCATAAGATTAAAATGCATATTCTTGATCATAACCTCGCCGTTTGGGCTATTGTGCTCATTGGCTGGAAGGTGATTTCTTCGAGGATGGAAAAGAATCGGATCGTGAAGCGTCCACGGAAGAAATGAAGATGTTGCAATAAAATGCTCAAGCTTGCGATATTCTCTTCAACGGATTCTGCCCTGAAGAATTCAAAAAAATCAGCCGCCTTGAGAATGCAATGGAAATTTGGGATACTTTGGTTGATATGCACGAAGGTACCGAGTCAGTCAAGGAATCCAAATTGGATGTGCTTCAAAGTCAACTTGACAAGTTCAAGAAGAAGGATGGTGAAGGAGTCGTCGAGATGTACTCTAGACACGCTCTCATCACAAATGAGATTGTCGGCTTAGGAAGCGAAGAGATGACCGACAAATTCATCATCAAGAAGAACCTAAGAGCCTTGGATGGAAAATAGGATATCGTGTGCACCTTGATTCAAATGATGCCCAATTATAGAGATCTCAAGCCCATGGAAGTCATTGGTATAATTATTGCTCATGGGATGTCACTCAAGTCAACTGGTGCTTACAAAGCTTCTTGTGATGCTCCTACAACATCAAGTGAGAAACAAATCTTCAATGAAGAACTGAGCTTAATGGTGAAGAACTTCAATAAGTTCTACAAGAATAGAAGCAAAGAGAGAAGCTCCAAGTCAAGATCCTACAATGACAAGTGATCTTCTAGTCGTGATCGCAATGGCTACAATTGTGGAAGACCTGGACACTATTCCAATGAGTGTACGGCTCCCTACAAGAAAAGAGAAGATTCACCAAAAAGGAGAAGTAAAAGAGACGAATCACCTCCAAGAGAGACAAGGAGTAGAGATGATCGTTATGAATGAAGACCCTCTCATAGAAGTGAGGATTCGGAAAGGATGGACAAGTCATCAAAGAGCTACACAAGACGAAGACAGCAAGCTCACGTTGGTGAATGGGTATACGGTTCCAACTCCGACAACTACTCCGAGAGAAGTTATCACTCCGACTCTGAATATACTCAAGATGAAGGTGTTGCCAGACTTGCACTTGTGTCAACCAACTCCTACGACATATTTGACTCACAAAATGAAGGAATTGGAAGATTCTTCATGACTGAAGTCCCTAAGGTATCAGACCCCGAGTATGTTGATTTCAATAGTGATGAAGATGGTTTTCTAGGTGATGATGATTTACTTGTTGACAACAATAGTGATGAAAACTATGATGAACTTACTATTAATCATGATAATCAAGGTGAAACAAATGAAGATGATAAGAAGGAGATTGAGAATCTAACTAAATAACTAAACACTCTTAAGTTAGCTCATGAAACAACTCTAGAGGATCATAGAGAGCTCAAAAGAACGCATGAGAAGCTATGCTTCGAGAAGCTAAATTTAGAGTAAGAGCGTGAGTTCCTAAAATCCATCAATGATGATCTTCAAAAGAAGATTTCTTCTTATCTTGCCAAACGTCTCCTCTTGTCTACTTTTATGCCTCAAGTAGAACCTAGCAACAAGAACAATAAAGATTCTTCCTCTATTATTTACAATAACAATGTTAAATCCAATATTGTTGCTTCTAGTAGTTCTCTTAATTCCACTAATGATTCTCTTAGCCAAGTCACACTTGAGCAAGAAAATAGCTTATTGAAGGGAATTATAGAGAAATGTGTTTACAAGAGCCTTGCCGAATAAGAAATTTGAGGAAATTGTACGCAAGCAAGGAAGGCACGGGAAGAATCAAGGTGTTGGTTTTGAACGAAAGTTCAATGCCAATGGAGTTGAGTGGGAAGAAGATCAATATCCCAAGACAAAGTTTGTTCCTCAATAAGAGAAGTATGACCCCACTTCTTTCAAGGGAACACAAGCTCAAGATGATCTTCCACCACAAGACCACAAGCTAAAAGGCAAGGACAAGCTTCAAGAAGAGATTGATTCATTTGAAGAAGCTCCTAAGGCCATAGTAAAGTGGGTTCCCAAGACTACGTCAAGTTCTACTTCATCAAGTACGACTACAACTCCAAGGATTCCCATCAAGTTGATGTGGATTCCAAAGAAGAAGAATTAGAGTGTTCTTAAGGGTGGCTCCGCCAACATAGTTCACTCATATTCATTTTGGCAAGGACATGTGCAATCAACTTTCATATCTTGCACTAGTTCATGGAGTCACAAACCATCTTGTTGGTAAGACAAGGGACAAGGTAACCTAATGCTTTCATGGACATCATCATATATGTGCTTCACTCTATGTCTATGGATATCCTTGTGTGTTTCCTTGTGGGACTAACTCATGTAGGTATTGAAAGTGCAACACTCCAATGGATTGCTCCAAATGATCTATATCAACATTGAGCATCCACGTCTTCAACATCTACATGAAGTCATCATTGACAAAACCCAAGGTTAGTTCATCCCTCTTAGGGGGGATATCACATCTAGGGGGAGCTTTGCTCTAAAAATTGAGCTAAAGCAACTCTAATTGTTTGAATACAACAACACTTTATGTAAAAGTGGTAGCCCAACTTGTGCTTAAACGATGGGTATGACCTACGACCAAATGTTCTCATTTGACTCCTCGGTCAATATACTCACATGTAGATGACCTAGTCATCGCCAATTTCTTGATAGATGCTAGAGTGTATGTGCATGCTTTTCACATGTTTCATTTGCTATCTTATTGTGTGAGCAAGTTGGTTGCATGATTTTCTCCATTTGAGGACATCCATTTGTAGTTTTGATTGTTTGGTTCTTGTTGGCCAAATGGATGGACAAGAATGCCTAAGTACCCCCTCTATCTATCTATGCTTGTTCTCTTCTCAAATTCCATTCATGCTACATTACAAAATTTGAACAAGTCACTTTCGGACCCTCCGAGTGAGGAGCACTTGGAGCCACCGATCCGTCAAGGGTTGACATCCAAAACCTCTTAGTGAATTTCGGTCAGACCAACTCACTCCTACTCGGTCCCACCGAGCCACTAAGTTGATCTAGGTTTTCACCTCGGTGCCACTGATTAGAACAATTCGGTCTCACCGAGTTGCAGCAACTAGAAGAAGTTTTGCATCTTGGTGCCACCGAACCGTTCCACTCGGCGCCACCGACAACATATGGGTATATATATCGCGAACCGAAAGTTTGGAAATTTCTGCATACTCCTCGCTCCCGCACCCCATTGCTCCCACTCCCTTGGTCTTTGGATCATCGTCGTCTCCACCTGTGCGCCGTCGTTGCAGGTCTCCATCTCTGTCAATGGGATTCACCCCCGCCGTTGCCACCATAGTGAACCACTACCAATTTAGGGTACGGTTCAGCCCCTTTGTGCTATCTCTTTACTCTGATTCAATGCACAAAGCAAATGCCTTTATTCTTGCGACGATTGAAAGCTTTTTATCCACACAAATCATCCTCTAGATTAGATTTGACGCAAATTCTAAGGTTAGGTTTCCGCCGAACCCATCTTGGACCGACCGATCTGAAGTTTTCGGTCACACCGATTGGCCTTGGTCATTGCACTAAGTACAACTCGGTCTGACCGAAGTGTGCTGATTGGTGAGACCGAAAGCAATTTCTCAGTGAAACCCTAGCATCTTGGAGTCACCGAACTGCAACTCGGTCTGACCGAAACTACATGTTTAGACCCTGTTAGTGCTTCGGTGTCACCGAGATTATCAAATCGGTAGCTCGGAAATGCTTTTTGCAGAAAACTAAAGTTAAGGTTTTGTCTCATTTTTTGCAAAAACCTTCTATATTTTGTGATGCTCATCCCCTCTACCTACACACATCTATTCACAGGGTCAGTTGCAAAGATGTCAGAGGCCAGTGATAGTCAGAACTAGTCTGAAGAGCAAGTTAACCTCAGTGAGGGAACAAGCCCCCACTACAAAAAATACACTTCCGTGATGATACATGTTTGTCATAGTAGACCATGTTTTCTTTCATGCATGTACATCCATGACGATTTTATGATAGAATCAAGATAGTCATACCTGTGCTGTCATAGAAGTGTTCCATGACAATACCAAAATTATCATCACGGAAGTGTCCACTTCCATGACGATAAATGGTGCATCATGGAAGCGCTTTCATCAAGGGTAACTGACACGTGGCATCCTCCATAACAGGTCGCCGTTAAGATATCGGGTTCCGGTTTGGATCCGTAAACCATTAACAGCCCAGACCAATGGAGATTTCCACGTGTAAAATTCTCATTCGCTGGCGGATCCATGTCTCGGCCCAGCGTTGTGATAGTTGTCATCCAGCGAATGGATGGGACGCACCTATGATACTTTGACATGTGGCCCAGCCCAACAGTGGCCCATTCAGGTTAAAAGGCCAGCCCATTTGACCTGGACAAAAGGTAACGACCGACCCACTTAAAGCCTATTAGCGGCATGTTTGCATATAGCCCATTTACAACCCACTAACTCACGGCCCATTATAGCCTATCTAAATTAGGCCCACTAGTGTCATCTAGGCCGTCCAATATGATTCCAGCCCATTGTAACTTTCGGCCCATGTATGGCCCATGACATCTTTCGGTCCATATGAGGCCATTTGTAACTCTTGGCCCATTAATGGCCCGTGGTGAAATTGGCCTGTAATGAACATTGTATCGCATTATACCCATTAACGGCCCATTATTCCATTGGGTCGTTTCCAGCCCGTGTTATCTTTCGGCCTTCTCAGGGTCCATTTATTCTTGGGCTGATTTGCAGCATTCGATTACTTACGGTCCAATAATGGCCTGTTCCGGTTGTGGGCCAAATTCAGCCTGTGGTTAAAGTCGGCCCTTTTGTGGCCCGTTAATCCATTGGGCCATTTTCATAACATCGTCAAATACGGCCCATTAACGACCTGTTATGCCTGTCGATAGAAATAAGCCTATTATACTCATCGGCCTATTAACAGCCCGTTATGGTTGGTCCATGAACGAACGATTCCCACTCTAGCCCGTTTACGGCCCATAAAGCGGTCCGTTATTGGCCCATGTTTGGCCAACCGATCATACGACACATAGAGGGCCCATTGATTCTATGGTCCATAGAAGGCCCATTGTTTCTACAGCCCGTAGGAGGCCCATGGTCACTATAAAAGATATGTAGCCCATGGTTATGGTGGCCTAGTTTTAAAAAATAGGTTATTGAGGCAACTAGCAAACCAGGGAAAAAGAACTGCACTGACTACAAGCAAACAAATAAACAAGACAACAATGAAATAAATAAGCAAGAATCTTACGCTAGGCTATCACGGCTATTAGACATATTTACATCCACTAGGCATCAAAGTTCGTCACCGATACAAATATGGGGAACAAAGCAGCATATTACATACACTGGTTGTCAAAGTTCGCAACCAGTGCAAATAAATGCCACAACAAAACAAGTCCAACACTCAAACCACTTCACAAGAGCTCAAGAAACAATATCTTGGGTATCCACCATGCTGGCAAGATGCTTAGCAAGATTATTAGATTTCTCTTGTTTGGCGCTTAAATCCTCTAGCACTTGCTTTTGCACCAGAAAGTATGCATCTGAATTTTGTAGGGACTTCCTTAGTCCTTTGGCTTCCTGTCGTAGTACATCTGATCGATGTCTTTCAATTGAAGTTGAGACTCAAGAAGCGGAATTGATTCAGGCAACAAGTTCGAAGAGCTGGTGCCAGCAGTAGTGGCTAGTAATTCGAACACTACATCAATACAAGACTTTGGGGTTGTCTCATTGTCTTCAAGATAGTTTTAATCAGCTTTCTTGAAGACCAACAGGGATGTTTGCTACCTCTTGAGCTTGCGTTGGTTTTTCCCTTGAAGAGGAAAGGGTGATGCAGCAAAGTAGAGTAATAATTTCCCTTAGTTTTGAGAACCAAGGTATCAATCCAGTAGGAGACAACGCACAAGACCGAATACCTGCACAAACAAACACCAACTTGCACCCAACGCAATAAAGGGGTTGTCAATCCCTTCACGGTTATTTGCAAAAGTGTGATCTGATATAGATGGATAAACGATAAAGTAATATTTTTGGTATTTTCGTTTATGGAACGGAAAGTAAAAGATTGCAAAGGAAGTGAATAGGAAACTAAAATTGTAAATCGGAAACTTATATGATGGAAAGTAGACCCGGGGGCCATAGGTTTCACTAGAGGCTTCTCCCAAGATATAAAATATTATGGTGGGTGAACAAATTACTGCCGAGCAATTGATAGAAAAGCACAAAGTTATGACGATATCTAAGGCAATGATCATGAATATAGGCATCACGTCTGTGTCAAGTAGACCGACACCTGCCTGCATCTACTACTATTACTCCACAGATTGACCGCTATCCAGCATGCATCTAGAGTAATTGAACACCGCATCTACTCTTGTTTGCTCTGAAGATGTTGTTTTCACTCTAGATTTTTCCATGAGCGTGTCGAATGGCTGATGCACAGGAAGAGTAATTGAATGTACTATAATTGTTGACACATTTAATACGTAATAAAAAAGGATGGCATGATACAATTCAGATATAAGATGATTGGCTAACCAGGATGGCATTGCAAAATTCACATATATGATGCCTGGCTAAACAAGATGGCATTGCATGATTCACATATATGATATAGAAACTAAACATATGGCATTCACACAATGCATGTCTAACTAAGAAGATGACATATTTTATGTATAAAGTAAGCAATGAAAGGCACCATATGCATGATATTACCAACATTAGCATGCCAAGTTGGAGCGAAGACCTCAAGGGGTAAATAGGAGTGGTCTAGTCCCTCTGAACCCCCCTCTAAACAGTTATCTTCCTATTGATTATAGTTTGGAATGGAGGGAGGGGGTTGCTTTTGCGCCCACCATGGAGCAACGTCTTCTTGAAATTTTATTGCCACACAAGGCTCGTCTCTTTTGATCTACATGTTCAGCACCATTGTGTACAATAACTGACATGCATAGGAATAAAACATAGTGATATTATGAAAGGAATGCATGCACAAATCTAGAGTGATGGTAGCAAACTGTGGATAGACCCAAAACCAATGATAACAGGCATATAATAGCGTTAGTTAAAAAAATACAGACAATGGCTCCTTTAATGTTTGTTTCCACCCAACATGAAACTCATAGTAGACACCCGAGAATAACCAGATAGTAGATAGATAGTATTGATTGTTGCTCCAATATGTAGCCCACAACCATTGAAAAACTCAAGTTTGAGCATTAGTTTGGACCTGACTCGGAGTCTAATAGGTGAACATGACGATAAAGTAGCATGCCATCATATTAAGCGATGCATAACATAAGGAGACATGAAAGAGAGCGACCTCTCTTGCAGACCCATGTAGTCCTCAAGGTCATCTGCTCAGGTGATGATGGTAATGCAGTTGTCTTGGCTGCCGACGGTGGGGAAGATGATCTGAGGTGGCGAAAGACAGTCTGGAGGGAGGATTCCTACTGTGGTGAACCCTTCCGCAATTGGAGCAGCTGGGCTGGGGTGCACCATAGTGCAGCAGGAGCAGGACAAACCACACAAGGTTTTCATTGACACATATTTGTAACATAAGTAATTCTGTAAGGGCTTCTTTGAGTTGGAGTATTTTCTAACGATGCAGGGATATGAAATACACATGAATAGGATAGGAATGCACGTGCAAAACAGAGAATTCAAAAACACAAGATTTTTGCCAATCTTGGTGTTTGGTTCACAAGAATTGGAAGATCACATGATGCAAAGTAGCATGGCCCCTTCTCTCTTTTTCTCTCATTTTTTGGGCCTTCTCATTTTTTGCCTCCCATTTTTCATTTTTCGTCTAGAGTCTCATCCCGACTTGTGGGGGAATCATAGTCTCCATCATCCTTTCCTCATATGGCACAATGCTCTAATAATGATGATCATCACACTTTTATTTACTTCACAACTCCAGAATTACAACTCGATACTTAGAACAAAATATGACTCTATATGAATGCCTCCGGTGGTGTACCAGGATGTGCAATGAATCAAGAGTGACATGTATGAAAGAATTATGAACAATGGCTTTGCCACAAATACGATGTCAACTACATGATCATGCAAAGCAATATGACAATGATGGAACGTGTCATAATAAACGAAACGGTGGAAAGTTGCATGGCAATATATCTCGGAATGGCTATGAAAATGCCATAATAGGTAGGTATGGTGGCTGTTTTGAGGAAGCTATATGGTGGGTGTATAGTACCGGTGAAAATTATGCGGTACAAGAGAGGCTAGCAATGGTGGAAGGGTGAGAGTTCGTATAACCAATGGACTCAACATTAGTCATAAAGAACTCACATACTTATTGCAAAAATCTATTAGCTATCAAAAAAAAGTACTACGCGCATGCTCCTAGGGGGGTAGATTGGTAGGAAAAGACCATCGCTCGTCTTCGACTGCCACTCATAAGGAAGACAATCAATAAATAAATCATGCTCCCACTTCATCACATAATGGTTCACCATATGTGCATGCTACGGGAATCACAAACTTTAACACAAGTATTTCTCAAATTCACAATTACTCACTAGCATGACTCTAATATCACCATCCTCATATCTCAAAACAATCATAAAGAATCAAACTTCTCATAGTATTCAATGCACTTTATATGAAAGTTTTTATTATATCCCTCTTGGGTTCCCATCATATTAGGACTAAATTCATAACCTAAGCAAATTACCATGCTGTTTAGAGACTCTTAAAATATTATCAGTGAAGCATGAGAGTTCATCAATTTCTTCAAAATAAAACTACCGTCGTGCTCTAAAAATATATAAGTGAAGCACTAGAGCAAATGACAAACTACTCTAAAAGATATAAGTGAAGCACAATGAGTAGTTGAATAATTATTTAACTATGTGAAGACTCCTCTCCTAAATAAAATTCCATATCTTAAGTTGTTTATTCAAACAACAATCAAAATGAAATAAAATGACATTGCAAGTATAGCACATATCATGTGAAGAAGCAAAAACTTAGGCTCAACCAAAACTGACCGATAATTGTTGAAGAAGAACTGCGGGATGCCTACTGGAGCATCCCCAAGCTTAGGTGCTTGAGGCATCCCCAAGATTGAGCTTTTGTGTCTCCTTCATTCCTTTGTTATCACGGTTTCCCAAATTCTTAAAAACTTCATCCACACAAAACTCAACAAGAACTCGTGAGATAGGTTAGTATAAATCAACGCAAAACCTTATCATTCTCTACTGTAGAAAATCACAAAAATTATTATTTGATATTTCCTACTAAATGCCTCTACATATTTGACACTCCTATCCTCAAATAGAATCATTAAATAAGCAAACATATGCAAACAATGCAATCATAACAGCAGTCTGTCTAAACAGGATAGTCTCTAAAAAATGCATGAGGAATCATACTTCCCTTACTCCAAAAATTCTAAAACTTACCACACTGTAGACAATTTGTTGTTACTCATTGTGTAAAAATTTCAAGATTTTATCATATTCTGACTATTCACCAATATTCAAAACATAACAACAAACTTTCTATTTTCAAACACCAACATATACACTTGCAAAATAAGCATAGTAAAGGCTATACTTGACCTTTTTATTAAACTAAAAGATGCAAAACATTACTCTAAATAACAGCAAGCAAATCCTAATAAAAGAAAATGATGCTCCAAGCAAAACACATATCATGTGGTGAATAAAAATATAGCCCCAAGTAAGGTTACCGATGGATTGAAGACGAAAGAGAGGATGCCATCCGAGGTATCCTGTAGCGATCCGACCTCAAACGGTCAAATCTCGGTGCATATGTGTCATCCCTGGATAGGTAATGCTGACACACACAGTACTCAAGGATTTATAACAGAGTGCAATCACACACTTATTACATCGAATATCCCAAAGAGAATAATTATTACAATAATATGGCTGCAGTCCATCTAAATAAGATAACTATGGAAGCTTTGAGGGTAAATGAGTCCATCAACTCCAACGGCATAGTTGAGTGCATGACAACGACCTAACGCACCTTACTCTTCGTCTTAAAACTCTGCAACATAATATGTTGTAGCCTGTGTAGGTCAGCACATGGAATATGCTGGCAAGATAACACTATAGAGCAATGAACAAGTAACAGCTAAAACTATATGCATATATGGCTGGTGGAGGCTCTATGGTTATCATTTTGCGTAAAGTCGGTTTTTCCCTACAACAATGGAATATATTTTATTTAACTACAAAGTTGGTTGAAAACATTGAGAATGGTAACCCCTTCTCAATCCCAAATTAAAAGTTAATAACCTAACAAAATTAATTAAGTAGAGTGATGAGATCAACATAGTAGTTCAAGCACCAGATAGTCAAGATGTCCATAACCGGGGACACGGCTAACCATGGTTAGTTTGTACACTCTGCAGAGGTTTGCACACTTTTCCCCACAAGACTCGATCTCCTCCATTGTATTTCTCGCACAGCATGATGTTTGAGAAACGGATGATCGAGACAGAGTCTTTCTGAAGAGGTCCCTTTAACCGATAGATAGGCCGATACACCTACAATTAATCCCCTACATTTGCTAGCCGATCATGGAAAGGTTTCACACAACTTAGATCATGGAAAGGTTTCACACAACTTACTCAACTATGCCAGAGCCCATAATGGCTTGTGGCTCCACACGGAAGTTTCCAGCATGAATAACATAATGATCCCTTTGAGCTTGGGTGGCAAACCATAGGAAAATCGCATGGATACCCCGGGATTCTCCTTGGACAACACTGGATTCCCTAGGTGCCCACAAACCAATCCACCCAGATGTGTATTAAATTAGCCACCTTAAGTTAAACCTTAATTAACAATAATCTCTTGCATCAAACATGAATTCTCTCAAAACCAAACCATGTTTACGAGCATAGCCTAGCAGTATAAGCATACGTAATAATATCCAGGGTTTGAATAAAAGACAATACATTTTACCTCATCAACTACTTCCCAATACCCACAAGTATTCAAGTACTAACCATGCAGTGTTTGAGGATTGAAACTAATGCATAAAAACTGGGTAATAAGGGATATGATCAAAGTGTTACTTGCCTTGCTAACGATCTGAAAACCCTAGTGACTCGTAGTAGCACGCTTCGCACTCCGGAAACTCTATCGTGAACAAAAAATAGCATACATAAGCACTCAAGCATAAGATGCAAGGGTAAAACTCAAGAAAAGATCCAAATTGAAAGTTCAACTGAAGAGCTTCGATTTGCAAAAGGAATCAATCGAGTCGGAGCTACGAAACTCAAACTGCAATCAAAAGAAATTCGAACTCAAATCTGCTTGAAACAAAATTTTAATTTGTCAAAACCATGTTCAAGTTGATTATCCGGAAAGAGGGGAACAAGACGAAGATTTTGGCGTTGGTTTCACTGGATTTGGACGAACGAGCAAAAAGTAGCGAGGGTTTGAAGATAAGGGACTAATCTGTGGTAAAAGTATTTGCGGATAGGTCCTTGGCCGAAAAAATTAAAATAAAAAGGAAAACCTATAGAATGAACATTCGCTAACAGAACTAAACGAACGAAAACCGTTCGCTAAAAGAAACTAACCGATGAACGTTCACTAATTAATGAACTAAAATAAAAAACCGATCTAACCTAAACCGAAAAATACGGGAGAAAAACCGAACGGGTTTTTGCGGTTTTTACCGGTTTTCGAAAAAAAACCCGGTGACGAGATTCGATTGTCGGCGGCGTTGGGAGAGGCGGCGACAGCAGCTCCGGCAGCAGCGGGGAGTCGGCTACGCGGGGAGGCAGCAGCGCGGCGTGGCGGCGGCGACAATAGTGGCGGCGACGGCAGCAACGACATCGGCGGCTTCTAGCGGCGGTAGTGGCTTGGGGTGGAGGAGGAGGCGGCGGGCGCAGCTATATAAAGGCCCGTGGGGCGACTTGGGCGAGGGGGTGGCAGTCCGACCCGGACTCCTCCTCGCCGGAGTTCGGAGTCCTTACGGCGGCGAAGGCAGCGGCGCGGCTAGGCTTGGGCCGGCTCGGCTTGGCCTTTGGCCTAGTTGAGTGACAAAGATTTAAAACAAAATCGCCCGAAAGAAAAATCATATTAAAATATTAAAAATCATAAAAATACTAGAAATAATTTTCACCGTCCAAACCTAATATTTAGGACAAGGTGAACATTTTTCTGGCCTAAAATGCAATTTTCAAAAATGCATTTTTTCTAATTCAAATGAAATAGCAAATAAAATATTAATTTGATTTTAAAATTTCTTCTCCAATATTCCTCTCTTTTGAAGAAGTCATATTATCTTCTCTCTTTTATTTTTAATATTAGAAATAATTGGAGAGAAAAATATTAAAATCAAATTGATCCTCTTTTCAAATTTGAGAAAAATTCAAATATGAAAATTTGTGAAATCTCCAACTCTCTCCTTGGGTCCTTCAGTTGCTTAAGATTTCTATGATCACAACCAAAATGCAAATAAAATATGATATGCATATGATGACCTATGTATAACATCCAAATTGAAAATTGGGATGTTACAAACCTACCCCCCTTAAGATGAATCTCACCCTCGAGATTCGGGTTGGCTAGCAAATAGGTGTGGGTGGTCCTTCCGTAGGCCTTCTTCTCGCTCCCAGGTGGCTTCATCCTCGGTATGGTGGCTCCATTGAAATTTGCAAAACTTGATAACCTTGCTGCATGTAACTCGGCTGGCAAACTCACGAATCTTGACGGGTTTCTCCTCGTAAGTTAGGTCACTCTCGAACTGAATTGGTTCCAAGGGCACTGTATATTTTAGAGGAATATCGGCCATTTCAGCATGGCACTTCTTCAACTGGGAAGCGTGAAACACATCATGTACTCCAAACAATCCTTCAGGTAACTCCAACTTGTAGGCAACTTCTCCCATATGTTCCAATACTCGGTATGGTCCTACAAATCTCAGGGCTAACTTTCCCTTAACTCCAAATCATTTAACTCCTCGGAGCGGTGACACACGAAGATATGATGTGTCTCCAATCTCATAGACTACCTCCTTGCATTTGGTATTGGCATAACTCTTCTGCCGGGGCTGAGCTACCATCAGTCTATCACGAATCAACTTAACCTTCTCTTCAGACTCCTTAATCAAATCTGGTCCAAACAACTGACATCTCCAACTTCATCCCACATCAACGGTGTCCTGCACCTTCTCCCATACAAAGCTTCGAAATGGGCCATCTTCAAACTAGTATGATAACTGTTCTTGTATGAGAACTCTGCATAGGGCAAATTATTGTCCCAACTAAATCCATAATCTAGCGCACAAGCTCTCAACATATCCTCGAAAATCTGATTGACTCTCTCGGTCTGTCCATCTGTCTGTGGATGAAAGGCTGCATTGAACTCTAGCTGGTACTGAAAGTCTACTGCAGCTGATTCCAAAACTTCGAGGTAAACTGGGTTCCTCTATCTGATACGATGGTCCTCGGAACTCCATGCAGACATACGATCCTGGTCATATATATTTTGGCCAACTTCGCACTCGTATAAGTAGTTTTCACTAGGATAAAGTGATCTACTTTGGTCAAGTGATCCACTTCTACCCAGATGGAATCATATCCCAATCTGGTTCTGGGTAATCCGGTGATAAAGTCCATGCCAAGTTTGTCCCACTTCCATTCTGCCTTAACTCTCTGACATACGTCACATACTGCTACATACTCGGCAATATCCTTCTTCATACCTGTCCACCAGAAACGTTCCTTCAAATCCAAATATGTCTTGCTGTTTCCAGGGTGAATCGAGTATGGCGAGTCATGAGCTTCCTAAAGTTTTAACTTCCTGATCTCTGCATTATTGGGTACATATACACGATCCTCAAACCATAAAGTTTCGTGCTCATCCTCAAGAAAACCCTTGGCTTTTCCTTTGCTCATTTTCTCCTTTATCTCAACAATTTCTTTGTCATCCTTTTGAGCTTCTCGAATGTTTCCCAATAACGTGGACTAAACCTCCATTGTTGCAACAAAACCTCTTGGAACTATCTCCAAACGAAGTTCCTTGAGATCGTTGACTAACTCCTGCGGTAATCCTCCACTTACGAGGGTATTGGCATAACTTTTGCGGCTCAAAGCGTCTACTACGACATTGGCCTTTCCTGGATGATAATGCAGCTTCATATCATAATCCTTTATTAGCTCCAACCATCTCCTCTGCCTGAGATTCAACTCCTTATGCGTGAAAATGTACTTCAAACTCTTGTGATCCATGTACACATCACAACGGTTTCCAATAATAAAATGTCTCCAGGTCTTGAGCGCATGCACTACGGCTGCTAACTCCAAATCATGCGTGGCATAATTCAACTCATGAGGTTGAAGCTGATGTGAGGCATATGAAACAACTCTTCCGTCTTGCATAAGTACACCTCCAAGTCCCAAGCGAGAAGCGTCACAATACACTTGAAAATCCTTGTGTATATCCGGAAGAATCAGCACTTGGGCTGTAACCAAATGTTTCGTCAACTCCTGAAAACTGGCCTCACATTCCTCGGTCCATTTGAACTTGGTGTCCTTCTTCAACAACTCCGTGATGGGTTTCGCAATTTTGGAAAAATTCTCAATGAATCTCCTATAATATCCTGCGAGTCCTAGAAAACTGTGGTGGGTGCCAACCTCTAAGTGACAAACTATACCTTGGTAGGGTCTACTACTATACCTTCTCCTGATATAACATGCCCAAGAAATCCAACTTCCTTCAACCAAAATTCTTATTTGTTGAACTTGGCATATAGCTAATGTTCTCTAAGCTTCTCGAGAACTAAGTGCAAATGATCCTTGTGTTCCTCTTCATTCTTTGAGTACACCAATATATCATCAATGAACACCACCACAAACTTATCCAAAAACTCCATGAACACCTTGTTCATCATACTCATAAAAAGGCGGGGGCATTAGTCAATCCAAATGACATGACCGTGTACTCATATAGCCCATACCTTGTGGTAAAAGTTGTCTTAGGTAGATCCTGTTCTAGGATCTTCAACTGGTGGTATCCCAATCGAAGACTGATCTTGAAGAATACTTTTGCTCCCTGCAGCTGGTCGAATAGATCATTGATCATTGGGAGTGGGTACTTGTTCTTGATCGTCACCTCATTCAACGCTCGATAATCAACAACCATTCTTAAAGATCCATCCTTCTTCTCCACTAAGAGCACTGGGGCTCCCCACGGTGATGAACTTGGTCAGATATAAACTTTCTCCAATAACTCCTTAATCTGCTTCTTAATTTCCTCCAGATCATTTGCGGGCCTCCAATACGGTCTCTTCGATATTGGTCCGGTGCCTGGCAACAGCTCTATCAAAAATTCTATGTCTCGATCTAGCGGCATGCCTGGTAGTTTCTCTGGAAATACATCCGAGAAATCCTTCACAACAGGCACTTCTTCCTGAACAACTCCCGAGAGGGAATTTACTTGAGTCCTCCTTGGCACATGTCGTGACACTTACTTGATCCATTTACCCTCCGGGGTGGTGAGTCAAATTGACTTACTAGCACAGTCGATGTTTCCTCCATACATCGATAGCCAATCCATGCCTAGTATCACATCCAATCCTTGCGACTCCAAAATTATTAAGTCTAAGGGGAAAACATGCCTACCTACGGTCAATGGCATATGAAAACATCCTCTGCTTGCCATATACTCTGCTCCTGGCGAGCTTACTAACATAGGTGTCTTAAGGGCTTTGGTGGACAACTTGAACTTATCCACAACTCCCCTTGATATGTATGAATGTGATGCACCAGTGTCGAAAAGAACAATTGCAGTAAATGACTTAATCAAAAACTTACCGATTACTGCATTCGGCTGCTCTTCAACTTCCTCCACATTGACATGGTTCACCAAACCTCTGGTGAAGGGGTTGGGCTTCTACCCAGAGTTTCCATTTCCATTGCCATTCTTCAACTCAGAACAATCATTGGCATAGTGTCCAGTCTTCCCACACTTGTAACAGGTGACATGGCTCAGGTCTTTCTTAGCGAGTGTTGCTGGGCTGGAACGGTTCTGGCTGCTGCTTCCTCCATTCCCATTTCCATTCTTAGAGCCATTGTGGTTATGTTAACTTCCTCCATTGTGAGTATGGCCTCCATGTTTGTGGGTGTATCCTCTCGAGTTTGTGGTAAAACGGGGTTTCTGTTGGGCTCCAGAATTGTACTTCCCCTGTCCATACTTCCTTTTGTAGCTCTCTATCTGTTGCTGCTTCCCTCCTATCATAAGAACCCTGTCTACCAACTCCTGGTAGTTGGTGAATGTTTCAACCATCAATTGCATACTCAGCTCATCATTCAGCCCTTCCATAAACTTCTCCTGTTTTGCGGCATCTGTGGCCACATCATCTGGGCATAATGGGCTAACTTGCTGAACTCATCCACGTACTGCCCCACAATATGATTTCCGTAGCGTAAGTTGTGAAACTCATGTTTCTTCATACTCATAGCTCCGGTTGAGACATGGGCTGTGTGGAAAGCTTGCTAAAACTAATCCCATGTGACATTGGCTATGGGGAAAGTGGTTGTGTAATTCTCCCACCATGAGACTGCGGGTCCATCCGATTGTTGTGCGGCAAAGTGCACCTTCTCAGCATCTATGCAACCTGCGGTGGTCAGCTCCCTCCCAATCCTGTGGAGCCAGTCATCAGCAACAATCGGCTCGGTGCTAATGGAAAACACTAGAGGATTCAACCTCAGAAAATGGTATAAGTTGTCCACTAGAGGTGGTGGCGGTGGGTTGTTGTTGTTGCCTTGGTTTTGGACTAGCAACTGCATCAAGGCATTCTGTTGTTCGATCAACTGAGTGAGCTCCGGTGGGAAGACAAATCCGGGGTCACATCTCGGAGGCATCTGATAGGTTTAGAGGGGTGAGAATAGAATAGAGCGAGGTCTAAAGGGAAATCACTACCCATATGCACATGAGGCAAACACATTCATTCACACCACTCAATGCAAACAAGATCATACAATCGATCTAGGCTACCGTTACAAAATACTCGGACTACTACTATATATATGGGGAAATTACTACTGATAATATGGTGGTCGACTAAAAATTTTGATCGGAGGAAGACAACATGATATCTGCTCCAGCTTTGTCTTCATAATCATCATCACTATCGGGATCGGAGTCGGTGTCGTTGATGATGATGTAGTCTTCGGGGTGGTTGTCTTCCTCGGGTTTGGGATCTCCCATGAATATTCCTAGCTTCTTCTTCATGTCTTTATTCTTCTCCAGTAGTACTGCAATTTCCTCTTCGTATCCATCGTGTGTAGACTTGAGTTCCTCTTCAAGCTCCATGTTCCTGGTCATCACCTTCTTCAGGTTTATCATGCTGGCGCACATCTGGTTCTCCTGACGAAGAATGTGCTGGTTCAACTCCTGGATGTAGGCTGCAATGGACTTGTCCTTCTTGGTGCAAATCATCTCCCATTGCTCATCTCGGCATCCACATATCTGGTAGATGGTGTCCGTAAGATCCTTGTGGTATACTTCGCTGATGCGTCCCATGGCGATGTGGGCTGCCATGCTCTTTCCTAGACTCCAGGTTGGTGCATCAAAAGAAAAACTCTATGGGCTTAGTAACTCGTGTGAATGTCCTTCCTGGTACATGTACTCAAATTGTCCAGCGCTCTTCTTCAGGTAGAGTGGTGATACGTCCATTTTGCATCATGCTATTATATAAATATTTATTGCATTATGGGCTGTTATTTCACACTATGTCACAATACTTATGGCTATTCTCTCTTATTTTACAAGGTTTACATAAGGAGGGAGAATGCCGACAGCTGGAATTCTGGGCTGGAAAAGGAGCAAATATTAGAGACCTATTCTGCACAACTCCAAAAGTCCTGAAACTCCACGGAACACCTTATAATAAATAATGAAAAATCCTCGCCAAAGATGAAGACCAGGGGGCCCACACCCTTCTCACGAGGGTGGGGGCGCCCCCCCCTAGGGCGCGCCCCCTGCCTCATGGGCCCCCTGGTGGCTCTCCGATGACCATCTTCTCCTATATGAATTCTTTCGTCGAGAAAAAAATAAAAAGCAACCTTTCGGGACGAAACTCCGCCGCCACGACGCGAAACCTTGGTGGATCCAATCTAGAGCTCCGGCAGGGCTGTTCTGCTGGGGAAACTTCCCTCCCGGAGGGGGAAATCATCGCCATCGTCATCACCAACGCTCCTCTCATCAGGAGAGGGAAATCTCCATCAACATCTTCATCAGCACCATCTCATCTCAAAACCCTAGTTCATCTCTTGTATCCAATTCTTGTCTCCAAGTCCGGAATTGGTGCTAGTAGGTTGCTAGTAGTGTTAATTACTCCTTGTAGTTGATGCTAGTTGGTTTAATTGGTGGAAGATCATATGTTCAGATCCTTTATGCATATTAATACCCCTTTGATTATGAACATGTTTATGCTTTGTGAGTAGTTACGTTTGTTCCTGGGGACAAGGGAGAAGTCTTGCTATTAGTAGTCATGTGAATTTGGTATTCGTTCGATATTTTGATGAGATGTATGTTGTCTAGCCTCTAGTGATGTTATGTGAACGCCGACTACATAACACTTCACCATTATTTTGGCCTAGAGGAAGGCATTGGGAAGTAATAAGTAGATGATTGGTTGCTAGAGTGACAGAAGCTTAAACCCTACTTTATGCGTTGTTCGTAAGGGGCTGATTTGGATCCATATGTTTCATGCTATGGTTAGGTTTACCTTAATACTTTTGTTGTAGTTGCGGATGCTTGCAATAGAGGTTAATCATAAGTCGGATGCTTGTTCAAGTAAGAACAACACCCAAGCACCGGTCCACCCACATATCAAATTATCAAAGTACCGAACGCGAATCATATGAACGTAATGAAAACTAGCTTGACGATATTCCCATGTGTCCTCGGGAGCGCTTTTCCTTACATAAGAGTTTGTCCAGGCTTGTCCTTTGCTACAAAAAGGATTGGGCCACCTTGCTGCACTTTATTTACTTTTGTTACTTGTTGCTCGTCACAAATTATCTCATCACAAAACTATCTATTACCACTTATTTCAGTACTTGCAGAGAATACCTTGCTGAAAACCGTTTATTATTTCCTTCTGCTCCTCGTTGGGTTCGACACTCTTACTTATTGAAAGGACTACGATAGGTCCCCTATACTTGTGGGTCATCAAGACTCTTTTCTGGCGCCGTTGCCGGGGAGTGAAGCGCCTTTGGTACATGGAATTTGGTAAGGAAAAATTTATATAGTGTGCTGAAATTTACTGTCACATGTTACTATGGAAAGTAATCCTCTGAGGGGCTTGTTCGGGGTATCTTCACCCCAACCAGTAGAGCAAAGATTTGCTCCTCAACCTACTGAACCTATTGAAAATGAAATTCCTTATGAGTATCCTTCGAGTATAATAGAAAAACTGTTAGCTAATCCTTTTACAGGAGATGGAACAAAGCATCCTGATGAACACTTAATATATATGGATGAAGTTTGTGGATTATTTAAGCTTGCAGGTATTCCCGATGATGTTGATAAGAAGAAGGTCTTCCCTTTATCTTTGAAGGGAGACGCATTGACATGGTATAGGCTATGTGATGATATGGGATCATGCAACTATAGAAGATTGAAATTGGAATTTCATCAGAAGTATTACCCTATGCATCTTGTTCATCGTGATCGCAATTATATATATAATTTTTGGCCTCGCAAAGGAGAAAGCATCGCTCAATATTGGGGGAGGCTTAAATCAATGTTATATTCATGCCCCAATCATGAGCTTCCAAGAGAAACAATTCATCAAAAAATTTATGCTCGGCTTTCTCATAACAATCGCACCATGCTTGATACTTCTTGTGCTGGCTCTTTTATGATGAAGACTATTGAATTCAAATGGGATTTATTGGATAGAATTAAACACAACTCTGAAGATTGGGACCTCGACAATGGTAAGGAGTCAGGTATGACACCTAAGTTTGATTGTGTTAAATCTTTTATGGATACCGATATTTTCCATAAGTTTAGCACTAAATATGGACTTGATTCTGAGATAGTAGCTTCTTTCTGTGAATCTTTTGCTACTTATGTTGATCTCCCTAAGGAGAAGTGGTTTAAATATCATACTCCCATAGAAGTAAAAGTAGCTGCACCTATTAAAGTTGAAGAAAAGACTGTCACTTATAATGATCCTATTGTTCCTACTTGTTATGTTGAGAAACCACCTTTCCCTGTTAGGATAAAGGATCATGCTAAAGCTTCAACTGTGGTTCGTAAAAGCAATATTAAAACATATACACCTCCTGAGCAAGTTAAAGTTGAACCTAATATTGCTATTGTTAAAGAGCTATTGTCTGATAATATTGATGGGTATGTTATTCAGTTCTGCAGTGAAACTACTAGAATTGCTAAACCTTGTGCTAAAGATAAACATAGACCTGTGGTAGGCGTGCCTGTTATTTCTGTTAAAACAGGAGATCATTGTTATCATGGCTTATGTGATATGGGTGCTAGTGCTAGTGTTATACCTTATGACTTGTATAAAGAAATCAAGCATGAAATTGCACCTGCTGAGTTAGAAGATATTGATGTCACAATTAAACTTGCTAATAGAGATACTATTTCAGCAATGGGAATTGTTAGAGATGTTGAAGTCTTGTGCGAGAAAACTAAATATCCTGCTGATTTTCTTGTTCTTAATTCTCCACAAGATAGCTTTTGTCCCATTATATTTGGTAGACCCTTCTTGAATATAGTTAATGCTAGGATAGACTGCGAAAAGAATGTTGTTACTATTGGCCTGGATGATATGACTCATGAGTTTAATTTCTCTAAATTTAGTAAACAACACCGTGAAGAAGAATTGCCTAGTAAGGATGAAATTATTGGTCTTGCTTCTATTGCCGTACCTCCTAGTGATCCTTTAGAACAATATTTGCTAGACCATGAGAATGATATGTTTATGAATGAAAGAAGAGAAATAGATGAAGTATTCTTTAAATAGGAACCTATGCTGAAACACAATTTGCATGTTGAAATCCTAGGGGATCCTCCTCCACCTAAGGGTGATCCCGTGTTTGAGCTTAAACCGTTTCCTGATAATCTTAAATATGCTTATCTTGATGAAAAGAAGATATATTCGGTTATTATTAGTGCTAACCTTTCAGAGCATGAAGAAGAAAGATTATTGAAAACTCTGAAGAAGCACTGTGCTGCTATTGGATATACTCTTGATGATCTTAAGGGCATTAGTCCCACTCTACGTCAACACAAAATAAATTTGGAAGCAGATGCCAAACCAGTTCGTGATCCTCAACGACGTCTGAATCCTAAAATGAAAGAAGTGGTAAGAAAAGAAATACTAAAGCTTCTAGAGGCAGGTATAATTTATCCCGTTGCTGATAGTCAGTGGGTAAGTCCTGTTCATTGTGTCCCTAAGAAGGGAGGTATTACTGTTGTTCCTAATGATAAAGATGAATTGATTCCACAAAGAATTATTACAGGTTATAGGATGGTAATTGATTTCCGCAAATTAAATAAGGCTACTAAGAAAGATCATTACCCCTTACCTTTTATCGATCAAATGCTAGAAAGATTATGCAAACATACACATTACTCCTTTCTAGATGGTTATTCTGGTTTCTCTCAAATACCCGTGTCGGCTAAAGATCAATCAAAGACTACTTTTACATGCCCTTTTGGTACTTTTGCTTATAGACGTATGCCTTTTGGTTTATGTAATGTACCTGCTACCTTTCAAAGATGCATGATGGCTATATTCTCTGACTTTTGTGAAAAGATTTGTGAGGTTTTCATGGACGACTTTTCCGTCTATGGATCTTCTTTTGATGATTGCTTGAGCAATCTTGATCGAGTTTTGTAGAGATGTGAAGAAACTAATCTTGTCTTGAATTGGGAAAAGTGCCACTTTATGGTTAATGAAGGTATTGTCTTGGGGCATAAAGTTTCTGAAAGAGGTATTGAAGTTGATAAAGCCAAGGTTGATGCTATTGAAAAGATGCCATGTCCCAAGGACATCAAAGGTATAAGAAGTTTCCTTGGTCACGCCGGATTTTATAGGAGGTTCATTAAGGACTTCTCGAAAATTTCTTGGCCTCTGACTAATTTATTACAAAAAGATGCACCGTTTGTCTTTGATGATGATTATGTAGAAGCATTTGAAATACGTAAGAAAGCATTAGTCTCTGCACCTATTGTTCAGCCACCTGATTGGAATTTACCCTTTGAAATTATGTGTGATGCTAGAGATTATGCTGTAGGTGCTATTCCAGGGCAAAGAGTTGATAAGAAATTAAATGTTATCCATTATGGTAGTAAGACTCTAGACAATGCTCAAAGAAATTATGCTACTACTGAAAAAGAACTTTTAGCAGTTGTATTTGCTTGTGATAAGTTCAGGCCTTATATTGTTGATTCTAAAGTAACTATCCACACTCATCATGCTGCTATTAAATATCTTATGGAGAAGAAAGATGCTAAACCTAGACTTATTAGATGGGTTATCTTGCTACAAGAATTTGATTTGCATATTGTTGATAGAAAAGGAGCTGAGAACCCCGTTGCAGACAACTTATCTAGGTTAGAGAATGTTCTTGATGACCCACTACCTATTGATGATAGCTTTCCTGATGAACAATTAAATGTCATAAGTACTTCTCGTAGTACCCCTTGGCATGCTGATTATGCTAATTACATAGTTGCTAAATTTATACCACCTAGCTTCACATACCAACAAAAGAAAAAAATTCTTCTATGATTTGAGACATTACTTTTGGGATGACCCACATCTTTAGAAAGAAGGAGTAGATGGTGTTATTAGACGTTGTGTACCTGAGCATGAACAGGAACAGATCCTACGCAAGTGCCACTCCAAAACTTATGGAGGACACCACGCGGGAGATAGAACTGCACATAAGGTATTGCAATCCGGTTTTTATTGGCCTACTCTCTTCAAGGATGCCCGTAAGTTTGTCCTTTCTTGTGACGAATGTCAAAGAATTGGTAATATTAGTAGACGTCAAGAAATGCCTATAAATTATTCACTTGTTATTGAACCATTTGATGTTTGGGGCTTTGATTATATGGGACCTTTTCCTGCCTCTAATGGATATACACATATTTTAGTTGCTGTTGATTATGTTACTAAGTGGGTAGAAGCTATTCCAACTAGTAGTGCTGATCATAGTACTTCTATTAAAATGCTTAAAGAAGTTATTTTTCCAAGGTTTGGAGTCCCTAGATATTTAATGACTGATGGTGGTTCACATTTTATTCATGGTGCTTTCCGTAAAATGCTTGCTAAATATGACGTCAATCATAGAATTGCATCTCCGTATCACCCACAGTGTAGTGGTCAAGTAGAATTGAGTAATAGAGAACTCAAATTAGTTTTGCAAAAGACTGTCAATAGGTCTAGAAAGAATTGGTCCAAGAAACTTGATGATGCATTATGGGCCTATAGAACTGCATATAAAAATTCTATGGGTATGTCTCCGTATAAAATGGTATATGGAAAAGCATGTCACTTACCTCTCAAACTAGAACATAAGGCATATTGGGCTATTAAAGAGCTCAACTATGATTTCAAACTTGCCGGTGAAAAGAGGTTGATATTAGCTCACCTGATGAATGGAGAACCCAAGCTTATGAAAATGCCAAGTTGTTTAAAGAAAAGGTTAAAAGATGGCATGACAAAAGGATACAAAAGCATGAGTTTAATGTAGGTGATTATGTATTGCTATACAACTCATGTTTAAGATTTTTTGCAGGGAAACTTCTCTCTAAATGGGAAGGCCCCTATGTTATCGAGGAGGTCTATCGTTCCGGTGCCATAAAATTCAAAAACTTCGAAGGCACAAATCCGAAGGTGGTAAACGGTCAAAGAATCAAACATTATATCTCAGGTAATCCCATAAATGTTGAAACCAATGTTATTGAAACCGTAACCCCGGAGGGATACATAAGGGACACTTTCGAGAACGTTTCAGACTCCAAAAAGGAATAGGTATGTGGTACTGTAAGTAAACCGACTCCAAAACCATTTTTAAGGCAATATTTCTCCATTTTGGAATATTTAGAAAAATAGAAAATTAAGTAGCAGTCCGAGAAGGACACGAGGGCCCCATGAGGGTGGAGGGCGCGCCCTACCCCCTGGGTGTGCCCCCCTACCTCGTGAGCACCTCCTGTGCCTTCCGGACTCCGTTTTCTTGCACGATACATATTTTGGTCAGTAAAAAGTTCATTATATAATCTCTCGGCGGTTTTGACTCCCGTATCACGCAAAAATCTCCTGTCTTTGTTTCGAGCTGTTTTCTGTCAGGGTTTTCAAGGTCAGGCACTATGTCGTCTCCCTCCTCCTCCAATCATGAGGGCAATGATGCTTGGCTACTGAAGATAGAGATGAAGAGAGAAGAACCTATGGAGATCAATAAGGATGAAGGGATCAAGAAGGCTGTGGAGGACCAAGTTCCAGCAATAGAAGACACCCTTCAACTGGATCGTAATCTTCTTACCCCTACAGAAATCGAAGCTTTCAAGATGATTGAGTTGGCTCGTATACAAAATAAGTATCTCACACATGAAAATATTTTGTTGAAGGAGCATATCATCGCACTCAAGGGCATTATCCGCAAGTTAGAAGACCTTCTATGCTCGATGTGCGACTATCTATCATCAACAACACCTCCACCATCTCCTCCAACAAAGAAGAATTGAGTATCTGGGTATGGGCACTCCAATTGGCAACTGCCAAGCTTGGGGGAGTGCCCCGGTATCGTATCACCCTCAGCTTTATCTTTACCATTTTCCTTAGTTTGATCTTATTAGTAGTATTTTGATCTAGTAGAATAAAGTTTATGGCATGATCTAATTGTGAGTTTTGCTTTATTATCCTTCTATGTAATCGAGTCCGTGAGCTATATAATAAAGATTAGTGTTGAGTCAAGGACTTGATTATTTTGCCATGATCCTAAGTGAATAAAAGAAAGGAGAAAGAAATAAAAATAAACAAAGAGATCATATGGATCTCATGGAGAGTAACGAGCTCACATAGAAAAAGTATGATGAATAAAAGTTGTTGAGAGTTGACAAGCATAGTTTTGGTCATCGTTGCAATTAATAGGAAGTAATAAAGAAAAGAGGTCTTCACATATAGATATACTATCTTGGACATATTTTATGATTGTGAGCACTCATTAAAATATGACACGCTAAAGAGTTGACATTGGACAAGGAAGACAACATAATGGGTTATGTTTTCTTACATCTGAGATAAATTATATTGTCTTGGATCCTCCAACATGTTGAGCTTGCCTTCCCCCCTCATGCTAGCCAAATTCATCGCACCAAGTAGAGATACTACTTGTGCTTCCAAATACCATTAAACCAGTTTTGCGATGAGAGTCCACCATATCTACCTATGGATTGAATAAGATCTTTCAAGTAAGTTGTCATCGGTGCAAAGCAATAAAAAATGCTCTCTAAATATGTATGATTGATTGGTGTGGGAGAAATAAGCTTTATACGATCTTGTGATGTGGAAGTAATAAAAGCGACAGACTGCATAATAAAGGTTCATATCACAAGGGGCAATATAAAGTGACGTTCTTTCGCATTAAGATTTTGTGCATCCAACCATAAAAGTGCATGGCAACCCCTGCTTCCCTCTGCGAAGGGCCTATCTTTTATTATTATCTTCTACCTTATGCAAGTGTCATGGTGATCTTCACCTCTCCATTTTTCATTTTATCCTTTGGCAAGCACAGTATGTTGGAAAGATCCTTGTATATATGGCTAATTGGATATGAGTTTTCATGAACTATTACTGTTGACATTACCCTTGGGGTAAAATGTTGGGAGGCAAAACTATAAGCCCCTCTCTTTCTCTGTGTCCGATTAAAACTCCAACCCACAAGTATTGCATGAGTGTTAGCAATTGTGAAAGATTATATGATAGTTGAGTATGTGGACTTGCTGAAAAGCACTTATACATTGACTCTTTCCTATGTTATGATAAATTGCAATTGCTTCAATGACCGAGATTGTAGTTTGGTAGTTTTCAATGAAGTTTACGATTCATACTTGATATTGTGATTGAATTATTACTCTAGCATTAGAGATCATATGACAAAAATTATACAAGTTGCTGTTATAAGAATGATCATGATGCCCACATGTCCGTATTTTATTTTTATCGACACCTTCATCTCTAAATATGTGGACATATTTTTCGATTTCGGCTTTTCGCTTGAGGACAAGCGAGGTCTAAGCTTGGGGGAGTTGATACCTCCATTTTGCATCATGCTTTTATATCAATATTTATTGCATTATGGGCTGTTATTTCACATTATGTCACAATACTTATGTCCATTTTGCTAGTAGGTTGCTAGTAGTGTTAATTACTCCATGTAGTTGATGCTAGTTGGTTTAATTGGTGGAAGATCATATGTTCAGATCCTTTATGCATATTAATACCCCTCTGATTATGAACATGTTTATGCTTTGTGAGTAGTTACATTTGTTCCTGAGGACAAGGGAGAAGTCTTGCTATTAGTAGTCATGTGAATTTGGTATTCGTTCGATATTTTGATGAGATGTATGTTGTCTAGCCTCTAGTGGTGTTATGTAAACGTCGAATACATAACAGTTTACCATTATTTGGTACTAGAGGAAGGCATTGGGAAGTAATAAGTAGATGATGGGTTGCTAGAGTGACAGAATCTTAAACCCTAGTTTATGAGTTGCTTTGTAAGGGGCTGATTTGGATCCATATGTTTCATGCTATGGTTAGGTTTACCTTAATACTTTTATTGTAGTTGCGGATGCTTGCAATAGAGGTTAATCATAAGTGGGATGCTTGTTCAAGTAAGAACAATACCCAAGCACCGGTCCACCCACATATCAAATTATCAAAGTACCGAACGAGAATCATATGAACGTGATGAAAACTAGCTTGACGAGATTCCCATGTCTCCTCGGGAGCGCTTTTCCTTATATATGAGTTTTTCCAGGCTTGTCCTTTGCTACAAAAAGGATTGGGCCACCTTGCTGCACTTTATTTACTTTTGTTACTTGTTGCTCGTCACAAATTATCTCATCACAAAACTATCTGTTACCACTTATTTTAGTACTTGCAGAGAATACCTTGGTGAAAACCGTTTATCATTTCCTTCTTCTCCTCGTTGGGTTCGACACTCTTACTTATCGAAAGGACTAAGATAGATCCCCTATACTTGTGGGTCATCAAGTGGCAGTGTAGGTCCCCATGAAGCTTGGTATTTCGATGCTTAGGTACCTAGTGGCCTCCTTCCAGTGTCGTCCAAACAGGGTGTCGTCATCCGGTTGAGCAAACTTGTTCCTTGGGTCTGCCATCTATAGAGTAGAAAATGGAGAGGAGTCAGAAATGAGTAGATAAGAGTGTCCTATGGCTCATCTTAGTGGTCGCATCCTACAATTAGCGTGTGCTCTGATACCATCTTGTAGCGATCCGACCTCAAACGATCAAATCTCTGTGCATAAGTGTTAACCCTGGATCGGCAATGCTGACACACACAGTACTCGAGGATTTATAACAGAGTGCAATCAAACACTTATTACATCGAATATCTCAGAGAGAGTACTTATTACAATAATATGGCTGAAGGCCATCTGAATAAAATAACTGCGAAAGCTTCGAGGGTAAATGAGTCCATCAACTCCAACAGCATAGCTGAGTGCATGAAAACGACCTAACGCACCTTACTCTTCGTCTGAAAACTCTGCAACATAATACTATGCCGCGTGTGTAGGTCAGCATGTGCAATATGCTGGCAAGATAACACTAGACAACAATGAACAAGTAACAGCTATAACTATATGCCTATAAGGTTGGTGGAGACTCTATGGTTATCATTTTGCGTAAAGCCAGTTTTTTCCTACAACAAAGGAATATATTTTATTTAACTACAAAGTTGGTTGAAAACATTGAGAATGGTAACCCCATCTCAATCCCAAATTAAAAGTTAACAACCCAACAAAATTAATTAAGTAGAGTGATGAGATCAACATAGTAGTTCAAGATCTAGATACTCAAGATGTTTCCGCACTCTGCAGAGGTTTGCGCACTTTTCCCCACAAGACTTGATCTCCTCCATTGTATTTCTCGCACTGCATGATGTTTGAGAAACGGATGATCGAGACACAGTCTTTTTGAAGAGGTCCCCTTAACCGATAGATAGGCCGATACACCTACAATCCCCTACATCTGCTAGCCCATCATGGAAAGGTTTCCCACAACTTACTCAACTATGCCAGAGCCCATAATGGCTTGTGGCTGCACACAGAAGTTTCCAGCATGAATAACATAATGATCCCTTTGAGCCTGGGTGGCAAACCATAGGAAAATCACATGGATACCCCGAGATTCTCCTTGGACAACACTGGATTCCCCAGGTGCCCACAAACCAATCCACCCAGATGTGTATTAAAGTAGACACCTTAAGTTAAGCCTTAATTAACAATAATCTCTCACATCTGACAACAATTCTCTCAAAACCAAACCACGTCTACAAGCATAGCATAGCAGTATAAGCATACGTAATAACACCAAGGGTTTGAATAAAAGACAATACGTTCTAGCTCATCAACTACTTACCAATACCCACAAGTATTCAAGTCCTAACCATGCAGTGTTTGAGGATTGAAACTAATGCATAAAAACTGGGTAATAAGGGATATGATCAAAGTGTTACTTGCCTTGCTGACGATCTGAAAACCCTAGTGACTCATAGTAGCACGCTTCGCACTCCGGAAACTCTATCGTGAATAAACAACAGCATACATAATCACTCAAGCATAATATGCAAGGGTAAAACTCAAGAGAAAAGATCCAAACTGAAAGTTCAACTGAAGAGCTTCGATTTGCAAAAAGGATCAATCAAATCGGAGCTACGAAACTCAAACTGTGATCAAAAGAAATTCGGATTCAAATCTGCTTGAAACCAAATTTTAATTTGTCAAAACCATGTTCAAGTTGATTATCTAGAAAGAGGGGAACAAGACGACGATTTTGGCGTTGGTTTCACTGGATTTGGACGAACGAGCAAAAAGTAGCGAGGGTTTGAAGACAAGGGACTAATCTGTGGTAAAAGTATTCGCGGATAGGTCCCTGGCTGAAAAAATTAAAATAAAAAGAAAAACCTAACGAACGAACGTTCACGAACAGAAATAAAAAGAAAAATATTAAAATCAAATTGATCCTCTTTTCAAATTTGAGAAAAAATCAAATATTAAAATTTGTGAAATCTCCAACTCTCTCCTTGGGTCCTTGAGTTGCTTAAGATTTCTAGGATCACAAGCAAAATGCAAATAAAATATGATATGCATATGATGACCTATGTATAACATCCAAATTGAAAATTGGGATGTTACAAACCTACCCCCCTAAAATTGAGAAAACGGGCTAAGTTATCCACTTGAGGTGGTGGCGGTGGGTTGTTGTTGTTGTTTCCTTGGTTCTGGACTAGCAACTGCATCAAGGCATTCTGCTGTTGGATCAACTGAGTGAGCTCCAGTGGGAAGAAAAAACCGGGGTCACGTCTCGGAGGCATCTGATAGGTTTAGAGGGGTGAGAATAGAATAGAATAGAGCGATGTCTAAAGGGAAATCACTACCCATATGCACGTGAGACAAACACATTCATTCACACCACTCAATGCGAACAAGATCATACAATCGATCTAGGCTACCGTTACAAAATACTCAGACTACTACTATATACATGGGGAAAATACTACTGGTAACATGGTGGTCGACTAGAATTTTTTATCGGAGGAAGACTCCATGATATCTGCTCCAGCTTTGTCTTCATAATGATCATCACTATCGGTATCAGAGTCGGCGTCGTCAATGATGATGTAGTCTTTGGGGTGGGTGTCCTCCTCGGATTTGGGATCTCCCATGAATATTCCTAGCTTCTTCTTCATGTGTTCATTCTTCTCTAGTAGTATTGCAATTTCCTCTTCGTATCCATCGCGTGTAGACTTGAGTTCCTCTTCAAGCTCCTTGTTCCTGGTCATCACCTTCTTCAGGTCTATCATGCTGGCGCACATCTGATTCTCCTGACGACAAATGTGCTAGTTCAACTCCTGGATGTAGGATGCAATGGACTTGTCCTTCCTGGTGCAAATCATCTCCCATTGGTCATCTCGGTGTCCACGTATCTGGTAGATGCTGTCCTTAAGATTCTTGTGATATACTTCACCGATGCGTCCCATGGAGATGTGGGCTGCCATGCTCTTTCCTAGACTCCAGGTTGGTGCATCCAAAGGAAAACTCTATGGGCTCAGTAACTGGTGTGAATGACCTTCCTGGAACATGTACTCAAATTGTCCAGTGCTCTTCTTCAGGTAGAGTGGCGGTGTAGGTCCCCGTGAAGCTTGGTCTTCCGATGCTCAGGTACCTAGTGGCCTCCTTCAAGTGACGCCCAAACAGGGTGTCGTCATCCGGTTGAGCAAACTTGTTCCTATGGCTCATCTTAGTGGTCGCATCCTATAGTTAGCGTGTGCTCTGATACCATCTTGTAGTGATCCGACCTCAAACAATCAAATCTCTGTGCATAAGTGTCATCCCTGGATCAGTAATGCTGACACACACAATACTCAAGGATTTATAACAGAGTGCAATCACACACTTATTACATCGAATATCTCAAAGAGAGTAGTTATTACAATAATATGGCTAAAGGCCATCTAAATAAGATAACTGCAGAAGCTTCAAGGGTAAATGAGTCCATCAACTCCAACAGCATAGTTGAGTGCATGACAACGACCTAACACACCTTACTCTTTGTCTGACAACTCTGCAACATAATACGTTGCAGCCTATGTAGGTCAGCACATGGAATATGCTGGCAAGATAACAGCTATAACTATATGCATATATGCTTGGTGGAGGCTCTATGGTTATCATTTTGCGTAAAGCCAGTTTTTCCCTACAACAAAGGAATATATTTTTTTGAACTACAAAGTTGGTTGAAAACATTGAGAATGGTAACCCCATCTCAATCCCAAATTGAAAGTTAACAACCCAACAAAATTAAATAAGTAGAGTGATGAGATCAACATACTAGTTCAAGCACCAGATACTCAAGATGCATAACCGGGGACACGGCTAACCATGATTAGTTTGTACACTCTGCAGAGGTTTGCACACTTTTCCCCACAAGACTCGATCTCCTCTGTTGTATTTCTCGCACTGCATGATGTTTGAGAAACAGATGATCGAGACACAGTCTTTCTGAAGAGGTCCCCTTAACCGATAGATAGGCCGATACACCTACAATCCCCTACATCTGCTAGCCCATCATGGAAAGGTTTCCCACAACTTACTCAACTATGCCAGAGCCCATAATTGCTTGTGGCTGCACACGGAATTTTCCAGCATGAATAACATAATGATCCCTTTGAACCTAGATGGCAAACCATAGGAAAATCACGCGGATACCCCAGGATTTTCCTTGGACAACACTGGATTCCCCAGGTGCCCACAAACCAATCCATCCAGATGTATATTAAAGTAGCCACCTTAAGTTAAGCCTTAATTAACAATAATCTCTCACATTTGACATCAATTCTCTCAAAACCAGACCACGTCTACGAGCATAGCATAACAGTATAAGCATATGTAATAACACCCAGGGTTTGAATAAAAGACAATACGTTCTAGCTCATCAACTACTTACCAATACCCACAAGTATTCAAGTCCTAACCATGCAGTGTTTGAGGATTGAAACTAATGCATAAAAACCGTGTAATAAGGGATATGATCAAAGTGTTACTTGCCTTGCTGACGATCTGAAAAACCCTAGTGACTCGTAGTAGCACGCTTCGCACTCCGGAAACTCAAACGTGAACAAACAATAGCGTACATAAGCACTCAAGCATAAGATGCAAGGGTAAAACTCAAGAGAAAAGATTCAAACTGAAATTTCAACTGAAGAGCTTCGATTTGCAAATAAAATCAATCGAATCGGAGCTACGAAACTCAAACTGCGATCAAAAGAAATTCGAATTCAAATCTGCTTGAGACCAAATTTTAATTTGTGAAAACCATGTTCAAGTTGATTATCTGGAAAGAGGGAAACAAGACGAAGATTTTGGCATTGGTTTCACTGGATTTGGATGAACGAGCAAAAAGTTTCAAGGGTTTGAAGATCAGGGACTAATCTGTGGTAAAAGTATTCGCAGATAGGTGCCTGGTCGAAAAATTAAAATAAAAAGAAAAACCTAACGAACGAACGTTCGCTAATAGAACTAAACAAACAAAAACCGTTCGCTAAAAGAAACTAACCGATGAACACTCGCTAATTAACAAACTAAAATTAAAAAAACCGATCTAACCTACATTGAAAAAAACGGGAGAAAAGCCAAACGGGTTTTTACCGGTTTTCAAAATAAACCGACGGCGAGATCCGATCATCGGCGGCGTCTGGCGAGGCTGCGGTGGCCCCGGAAGCGGCGGGGAGATGGCGACGCGGGGACGCGGCGGCACGACGCGGCGGCGGCTTGAGGTGGAGAAGGAGGTGGCGGGGCGCGGCTATATAAGTTCGGGGGCGGCGGCTTGCGCGAGGGGGCGGCGGGCCGACCCGGAAACCTCCTCGCCGGAGTCCGGCATCCACACGGTGGCAAAGGCGGCGGCGGCGCGGCTGGGTCTTCGGCCCTGTCGGGCGACGTAGATTTTTTTAAAACAAACAATTTTCGCCTGATAGAAAAATCCTATTAAAATATAATAAATCCTAAAAATACCAAAAACAATTTTCACCGTCCAAATCTAATATTTAGGACAAGGTGAACATTTTTCTGGCCTAAAATGCAATTTTCAAAAATGCATATTTTTCTAATTCAAATAAAATACCAATAAAGTATTAATTTCATTTTGAAATTTCTTCTCCAATATTCCTCTCTTTTGAAGAAGTAATATTATCTTCTCTCTTTTATTTTTAATATTGTAAATAATTAGAGAGAAAAATATTAAAATCAAATTGATCCTCTTTTCAAATTTGAGAAAAATTCAAATATGAAAATTTGTGAAATCTCCAACTCTCTCTTTGTGTCCTTGAGTTGCTTAAGATTTCTAGGATCACAACCAAAATGCAAATAAAATATGATATGCATATGATGACCTATGTATAACATCCAAATTGAAAATTAGGATGTTATACATCCCCAAGCTTAGTTGCTTGGATATTACTTGAATATTACCTTGGGGTGCCATGGGCATCCCTAAGCTTAGGCTCTTGTCACGTCTTATTCCGTAGTCCATCGAATCTTTACCCAAAACTTGAAAACTTCACAACACAAAACATAACAGAAATCTCATAAGCTCCGTTAGTATAATAAAGCAAATCACCACTTAGGTACTGTCAAGACAAGATTCATAATTTTTATCACATGATTCCCACTGTACCCCATCTTTTCTACAATTTATATTAAGCAATATAAGCCATATAAACTAGAGAACAAGAAAACTATCCATCGAAAACAGAATCTGTCAAAAATAGAACAATCTATAGTAATCGGTAACTCTCGAATACTTCTGTAACTCGAAAAATTCTGAAAAATTAGAACAACCTGGGAAATTTGTATATTAATCTTTTGCAAAAAGAATGAGTATTTTATCACCCATGTGTTGAAAATGATAATTGTTTTCCTGAGCGCAAAAGTTTCTGTTTTTCAGCAATATCAAATCAACTATCACCATAGATCAACCCAAAGGTCTTACTTGGCACTTTATTGAAACAAAAGCTATAAAACATGATTAATACAATATCTTAATCATGTGAACTCACAAAAAAGTAGGGTTAAATATTGGGTTGTCTCCCAACAAGCATTTTTCTTTATTGCCTTTCTAGCTAGGCATGATGATTTCCACGACCCTCACATAAAAGATAAGAATTGTAGCATAATGGGAGCATCATGAAGCATATGACTTGCACATTTAAGTCTAAACCACTTCCTATGCAATGGGATTTTGTGATAAAGAAACTTATGGGAACAAGAATCAACTTGCATAGGAAGGTAAAGCAAGCAAAACTTCAAGATTTTTAACATGTAGAGAGGCAACTTGATATTATTGCAACTCCTACAAGCATATATTCCTTCCTCATAATAATTTTCAGTAGCATCATGAATGAATTCAACAATATAACCATCACATAAAGCATTATTTTCAGGATGCACAAGCATAGAAATTTTACTACTCTCCACATAAGCAAATATTCTTCTCATTCGGAATAGTGGGAGGAGCAAATTCAACAAAATAACTATCATGGGAGGCATAATTAATTGAAAATTAAAATCATGATGACAAGTTTAATGGTTATAATTATTCGTTATAGCATACATGTCATCACAATAATCATCATAGATAGCAACTTTGTTCTCATACTAAATTGGAACCTCTTCTGAAATAGTGGATTCATCACTAAATAAAGTCATGACCTCTCCAAATACGCTTACATAAATATTATAAGATTCAACACCCTCCAAAATAGTGGGATCATTACCTAGAATTTAAACTCTTGCAAACCCACTTTCATAAATATAATCATCATAATTATGAGGCATGCTATCATCATAATAAATTAGCTCATCAAAAATCAGAGGACAAAAAAATCATCTTCATCAAACATAGCATCCCTAAGCTTATGACTTTGCATATCGTTAGCATCATGGATATTCAAGAAATTCATACTAACAACATTGCAATCATGCTCATCATTCAAATATTTAGTTCCAAACATTTTATTGACTTCTTCTTCTAACAATTTGGCACAATTATCGGAATCCTTATTTTCACGAAAGACATTAAAAAGATGAAGCATATGAGGAAACCTCAATTCCATTTCTTTTGTAGTTTTCTTTTATAGACTAAACTAGAGATAAAACAAGAAACTAAAAGATTCGATTGCAAGATCTAAAGATATGCCTTCAAGCACTAACCTCCCTAGCAACGGCGCCAGAAAAGAGCTTGATGTCTACTACACAACCTTCTTCTTGTAGAGTCGTGTTGGGCCTCTGATACGCCTCCGTCGTATCTACTTTTCCAAACACTTTTGCCCTTGTTTTGGAGTCTAACTTGCATGATTTGAATGGAACTAACCCGGACTAACGCTGTTTTTCAGCAGGATTGCCACGGTGTTATTTTTGTGCAGAAATAAAAGTTCTCGGAATGACTTGAAAATCAACGGAGATTATTTTTGGAATATATAAAAAATACTAGAGGAAAAATCCACGGCAGGGGGCCCACACCCTGTCCATGAGGGTGGGTGGCGCGCCCCCTGTCGCGTGGACCCCTGACGGTCCACCGACCACAACTCCAACTCCATATATTCATGTTCGGGGAGAGAAAAATCGGAGAGAAGGATTCATCGCGTTTTACAATACAGAGCCGCCTCCAAGCCCTAAAGTCTCTCGGGAGGGCTGATCTGGAGTCCGTTCGGGGCTCCGGAGAGGGGAATCCGTCGCCATCGTCATCATCAACCTTCCTCCATCACCAATTTCATGATGCTCACCATCGTGCGTGAGTAATTCCATCGTAGGCTTGCTGGACGGTGATGGGTTGGATGACATTTATCATGTAATCGAGTTAGTTTTGTTAGGGTTTGATCCCTAGTATCCACTATGTTCTGAGATTGATGTTGCTATGACTTTGCTATGCTTAATGCTTGTCACTAGGGCCCGAGTGCCATGATTTCAGATCGGAACCTATTATGTTTTCATGAATATATGTGAGTTCTTGATCCGATCTTGCAAGTCTATAGTCACCTATTATGTGTTATGATCCGTTAACCCCGAAGTGACAATAATCGGGACCATTACTGGTGATGACCGTAGTTTGAGGAGTTCATGTATTCACTATGTGTTAATGCTTTGGTCCGGTACTCTATTAAAAGGAGGCCTTAATCTCCCTTAGTTTCCAATAGGACCCTGCTGCCACGAGACGGTAGGACAAAAGATGTCATGCAAGTTCTTTTCCATAAGAACGTATGACTATATTCGGAATACATGCCTACATTACATTGATGAACTGGAGTTAGTTCTGTGTCACCCTATGTTATAACTGTTGCATGATCGATCGCATCCGACATAATTCTCCGTCACTGATCCAATGCCTACGAGCTTTTCACATATTGTTCTTCGCTTATTTACTTTTTCGTTGCTACTGTTACAATCACTATAAAACCCAAAAATATTACTTTTGCTACCGTTACCACTACTATCATATTACTTTGCTACTAAATACCTTGCTGCAGATATTAAGTTTCCAGGTGTGGTTGAATTGACAACTCAGTTGCTAATACTTGAGAATATTCTTTGGCTCCCCTTGTGTCAAATCAATAAATCTGGGTTGAATACTCTACCCTCGAAAACTATTGTGATCCCCTATACTTGTGGGTTATCAAGACTATTTTCTGGCGCTGTTGCTGGGGAGCATAGCTCTATTCTTTGAGTCACTTGGGATTTATATCTGCTTATCACTATGAAGAACATGAAAGATCAAAGAACCAAGATTTTTCCCTCAACTACGAGGGGAGGTAAGGAACTGCCATCTAGCTCTGCACTTGATTCACCTTCTGTTTTGAGTAAACTTGCGACACCTACACATGCTATTGATTCCGATAGGTCGCATGTTATTCATGATGCCACTTCTGCTTTGCATGATACTTATGATGAAACTACTTGTATGCTTGATAATACTGTACCACAAGGAGAATTTCTTGATGAACAACTTGCTAGGGCTAGAGAGAATGAAATTATTGAAACTGATAATATTGATGAAAGTGATGATGAAGATTCTCCCCCTAGATATGAGTTGCCTGTTGTGCCTGCGGGTTATGTTATGGATGAAGACACTGCTAGAGACTTCTTAGCTTGCAATGATAGATCTGATCCTAAGAAATTATTAGCCGAGCTTAAAGAAAAGTCTTTGAATGCTAGAATGAGACATGATCCTGCTTTTGCTACGTCACCTATCTTTATTACTGATAAGGATTATGATTTCCCTGTCGGTCCTGAGTTAATTACTTTGGTTGAATCTGATCCTTTTTATGGCTATGAATCTGAAACTATTGTGGCACATCTTACTACATTAAAATATATAGCCACCCTATTTACTCATGATGAGAAAACTCGCTATTACTTTATCCTTAAGTTGTTTCCGTTCTCATTAAAGGGTGATGCTAAAATATGGTTTAATTTTCTTGATTCTTGTTGTGTGCGTAGTCCCCAGGATATGATTTATTACTTCTCTGCTAAATATTTCCCCACTCATAAGAAATAAGCTGCTTTAAGGGAAATATATAATTTTGTGCAAATTGAAGAAGAGAATATGCCACAAGCTTGGGGGAGGCTTCTCCAATTACTTAATGTTTTGCCTGCTCATCCTCTCAAGAAAAATGAAATACCTGATATCTTTTATAATGGACTAACTGATGCTTCTAGAGATTACCTAGATAGTTGTGCTGGTTGTGTTTTCAGGGAAAGAACTGTTGATCAAGCTGAATTGTTATTGAATAATATGTTGACTAATGAAAACAATTGGATACTTCCTGAACCAACTCCTAAGCCAACTCCGAAGAAAACGGGTATTCTATTTCTCAGTCCTGAAGATATGCAAGAGGCAAAGAAATCTATGAAAGAAAAAGGTATTAAAGCTGAAGATGTTATGAATTTACCACCTATTGAAGAAATACATGGTCTTGAAAACCCGACACAGGTAGTAAAGGGTAATTCTCTCTATAGATTTGATAAATATGAAATTCCATTTACTAAGTTTGCTAGCCAATCCTTGGATGAGTTTGATGACTTTATGGTTAAACAAGAAAATTTCAATGCTTATGTTGGTATACAATTGAAACACAATGCTGATATGTTTGAACACTTGAGTGATTATATGGCTAGTGTTAAAGGTGAACTTAAACTTATTAGTAAACATGCTTCTATGGTTACCACTCAAGTAGAACAAGTACTTAAATCTCAGAATGAATTGCTCAATAATTAAATAATAAGAAGAATGATAATGTTGTTAGAGTTATGACTAGATGTGGTAAAATGACTCAGGAACCTCTGTATCCTGAGAGCTATCCTAAGAGAATTGATCAAGATTCTCAGAGAACTAATGTTGATGGACCTAGTCCTTCTAAGAGGAAGAAAAAGAAAAACGATAGGACTTTGCATGCTTCTAGTGAACCTGATGTTGACACACCTGAGAATCCCAATGATATTTCTATTTCTGATGTTGAAACACAATCTGGTAATGAACATGAACCTAGTGATAATGTTAATGATGATATTCATGTTGATGCTCAACCTAACAATGATAATTATGTAGAGATTGAACCTGCTATTGATCTTGATAACCCACAATCAAAGAATCAACGTTATGATAAGAGAGACTTCGTTGCTAGGAAGCACGGTAAAGAAAGAGAACCATTGGTTCAGAAACCCATGCTTTTTCCTCCTAAACCATCCAAGAAAAAGGATGATGAGGATTTTGAGCGCTTTACTAAAATGATTAGACCTATCTTTTTGCGTATGCGTTTGACTAATATGCTTAAAATGAATACTTATGCTAAATATATGAAAGATATAGTTACTAATAAAAGAAAGATACCGAAAGCTAAAATTTCCACCATGCTTGCTAATTACACTTTTAAGGGTGGAATACCAAAGAAACTTGGAGATCCAGGAGTACCAAATATACCATGCTCCATTAAAAGAAACGATGTTAAAACTGCTTTATGTGATCTTGGAGCCGGTGTTAGTGTTATGCCCCTCTCTTTATATCGTAGACTTGATTTGAATAAGTTGACACCTACTGAAATATATTTACAAATGGCTGATAAATTAACTGCTATACCTATCAGTATTTGGGAGGATGTGCTTGTTGTGGTTGCAAACGTTACTATTTTAACGAACTTTGTTATTCTTGATATTCCCGAGGACGATAGTATGTCTATTATTCTTCGAAGACCCTTTTTGAATACTGCAGGGCTGTTATTGACTGCAATAAAGGCAATGTCACTTTTCATGTTAATGATAATGAGCATACGGTACACTTTCCGAGGAAACAACCTCAAGTCCACAATATCAATTCTATTGGAAAATTTTCAACAATTACTATTGGAGGTGTTGAATTTCCTCTTCCTACTGTCAAGAAGAAATATGATATTCTTATTGTTGGGGATGTGCATATCGCCGTTGAGGTAACCTAGTGTTATTCGAAAATTCTTTGGTTTCATGCTATTCGAAATGAGTTTGTTAACAAGACCTGATCAACCTTCTTAGTGGATTCCTTTTGATGAGCATGAGATGGATGAAGTGAGAAATCATAATTCTCTGTACCCTCTGTCGGTGTCAAAACCGGCGGATCTCGGGTAGGGGGTCTCGAACTATGCGTCTAGGCCGGATGGTAACAGGAGGCAGGGAACACGATGTTTTACCGAGGTTCGGGCCCTCTTGATGGAGGTAAAACCCTACGTCCTGCTTGATTAATATTGATGATATGGGTAGTACAAGAGTAGATCTACCACGAGATCAAGGAGGCTAAACCCTAGAAGCTAGCCTATGGTATGATTGTTGTATATGGAGTTGATTGCCTACGGACTACAACCCTCCGGTTTATATAGACACCGGATAGGGTTAGGGTTACATAGAGTCGGTTAAAATGGTAGGAGATCTTGAATATCCGCATCGCCAAGCTTGCCTTCCATGCCAAGGAAAGTCCCATCCAGACACGGGACGAAGTCTTCAATCTTGTATCTTCATAGTCCAGGAGTCCGGCTGAAGGTATAGTCCGGCTACCCGAACACCCCCTAATCCAGGACTCCCTCAGTAGCCCCTGAACCAGGCTTCAATGACGACGAGTCGGGCGCGCAAATTGTCTTCGGCATTGCAAGGCGGGTTCCTCCTCCAAGTCCTTCATAGAAGATTGTAAACACCAAGAGTAGTGTCCGGCTCTGCAAAATAAGCTTCCACATATTGCCATAGAGAGAATAATATTAACACAAATCAAATCTGCTGATGTATTCCGCAGTGCGTCATCACACTACAGCCAAGTCCTTCACTCGAATCGTTTTCACTTTTCCACCTCAGCGTTGTTTTGCGAGGCGGTTTCCTTGGCACGTCTTGTCAAAGCAGAGATCGTGTACCCCACTTTTACGGGATTCTCATCAATACGGACGTGGGTAACCCAACCGCGCCACTTATCACGGCGCTTGGGAGGCAAGCGAGTTTTACTAGGCAGGTGGGGACGCACAACCGCATCCGCCCATATAAGGGGACAAGGATCCACCTTTTTACCTACGCCTTCTTCCTCCTTTGCCTATCCATCTTCTGCGCACCCGAGCTCTAGCGCCCAAGCCCGCACTTCCCACCTCAACCTTCTCCAGCAATGTCCGGAGCGGGAGGCAAGTGGATGGTCTCCTCCGTCACGGAGGGTAAAGTCAAGAAGATAAGGAAGGCCGGATACCTGTCCAAGGACATCGCGCACCGGCTTCCCGAAGAGGGGTAGCTTCTCCCCACCCCAAGGCCCCATGAGAGGGTAGTATTTCTCCCCCACTTCCTCCGCGGACTGGGTTTTCCACTCCACCCATTTGTCCGGGGGCTCATGTTCTACTACGGCCTGGATTTCCATGATCTGGCTCTGAACTTCATCCTCAACATCTCGGCATTTATCGTCGTGTGCGAGGCTTTTCTCCCCGTCCGCCCCCATTTCGGCCTCTGGCTCAAGACCTTCAACGTCAAGCCCAAGGTGGTGCGTGGCAGCCAGGCGGAGTGCGGAGGCGCCATGGCGGGCAAGATGGCCAACGTCCTATGGTTCGAGGGCTCTTTCGTGGAGACCCTAAAGGGATGGCAATCCGGGTGGTTTTATATCACCGAGCCGCGCGATCCGAAATGGACCGCAGCCCCTGAGTTCCGATCCGGACCCCCCACGCGGCTTATGTCCTGGAAAGAGACGGGCCTGTCGTGGGGTGATGAAAAAGAGGTGACCGAATTGCAAACATGCATCCAGTCCCTGGTGAACAAGCCAGTCCGGCTTGTTAATGTAATCCAGGTTATGATCGTCCGCCGGATCCTCCCGTGCCAACAACGGGATTTTAATCTGTGGGAGTTCGACCCGGCACAGCATCAAACCCTCAGCAGGCTCTTCGACATGACGTACGAAGACGCCTGGAAGATGCTATTCAAGGGCGCCGAGGCTCCCGCATCCGCTTCCGAGGACCGCGGATACAGCTCGCAGCATCATGCTAGCGAGGTATGCCATCTACACCTTTTACAGGATGTTAAGCTTTTTTCATAGTTTGACTCTATGCGGGATCTAAACTCCCTTTCCTTTGACAGGCTTGGCGGGCGATATCCGGACCGATTAACTGTCCGGCTCCGCTGCCCGAAGACCCAGCCCTAGCTCTACTAGCGAAGCTGCTAGTTCCGGCGCCTTATGTGGTGCTGGAGAAGAAGGCCAAGAAGAAGAAGACCACGGGGACTCGAAAGAGTGCCCGCAACGTGGTGGTGTCGGACTCGTCATCTGACGAGTCCGAGACGCCCTCCTCCCGCGAAAACGAGGAGGAGGAAGAAGAAAACTCTCCCCCCAGCGGAGGGAGGAGAGAAGAGGAAGGCTGCCCCAACGGGGGAGGCTGAGGGGTCTAGGAAAAGGAAGACCCCTCCGCCGGACTACGCCCCCAATGCCGAAGAGGGCAAAGAGGAGTGGCCAAATAGGGCCAAGCGTCCGGTGAAATCCTAAGTTCGGATATCAGAGTAACTCATGATGTTCCTTTGTTGCACAACTTTCCCTAATGTCGAATGTAATTATGCAGTCCGCCCCGGGCCGAATTCGACGAATCGTCGGGCGGCTCCCTGGACTCATCGGACGTGAACTTAGTTCCACCCGCTATCTCCCCCCACACTGCAGACGACGCCAAAGTGGCATCGCGACAAGCTCTGGGGCAGGAGGAGGTGGTCCCGGAGGAGTCGCAAGGCAACCTCCCGGACTCCAGGAGTGAAGAGGATAAGGCTCCCCAGGGCTCTAAGTCCGGCTTTGTGCCGGACACCACGCCGGAATCAGTTCCGGACCGCGGTAGGCGAACTCCTTCCAAGAGGAGCAAGCCTTCTGAGCCGGCGGCCTCCGTCCAACCGGAGGTGCCGGACAATCTGCTGGAGGTTCTTGACGACGCCTCCATCGACGAGGGGCACCGTACTATTATGAGTACGGTGATCTAGAAGGTCCAGTCCGCCAAGAGCGGATTGACTGAAGCTTGCGCTAGCCTTCTAACAGGCTTCGAGGTAAGTAAAAATATGTAAAAATATTATTGCATAGACAGTAGCCCCTGATGCTCTATTTGGCTTTCGGAAAGAAAAGCCGAATAGAGGATCTATTAAATTTCGCAGGAGTCTAAAATAAAAGAGTCAATATGCGTATGCAGGCTTCGCTGCTATCCACCGCCGCACTGACTGTGGAGGTGGGTGTCCTGAAGCAGGACCTCGAGCGGACCGAGCAAGAGCTCGGCCTTGCCAAGCGGCGGCTCGGGGAGGAAGAAGGTAAGAAATACCTTACAGGAAAAGTGCCTATAAAAGGCTTGATTGCAAAAAGAGTAACAGGATTGTACTGCTTATTGTAGGGGCCCCGACTGAGGTGGCGACCCTTAAGCAGGCGCTGTCTGAGGCCGAAAAGAAAACGGCCGCGGAGCGCACCGAGCGAGACAGACTTGGGGCTCAGGTCGACGAGGTGTAGCAAGAGCTTCAGGTTCTCATGAAAAACCATGAGAGATTGGAGCTGGAGTCGAAGGCGCAAGCATCCGAGCTTGCAATGGCCCTAGAGGCTGCCAAGTCTGCCAAGGCCGAAGCCCAAAAGGCCCTCCAAGAGTTGGAGGAGATGAGGAAGATAGCAGCGGGTAAGGCATTCTTTATTCAAAGCAGGAATATAAAAGTGAACTACCTGTTACTTACCCGAATCCGGGGCTCTCCAGGGGCATTCACAGATCTTCCCCGCAGAGTATCCGACGCCGCCGCATTCTACCGAGCTGAAGAGGGTAGCTCGACGGAGAAGGTGTTCTTGTCTCAGTATTCTGAGGCCGGACACCCTCTGCCCTTGAGCGACCAGCTGAAACAGCTGGTCGAGCTCCACAAGGCGGCTGAGCAGGCCATGAAGGGCTTCATAGTTCGGCTGTGGCCCGGAGAGGCCCTGCCTGGGAGCTATTTCGGGCTGGTGCGGCGGCTGGTGGAGGCCTGTTCGAGGCTTGAGGTCATCAAGCGCTCCGTCTTCATCGAAGGTGCCCGTCGGGCCCTTGCCCGTGCAAAGGTGCACTGGGGTAAGCTGGATGGTGAGATGCTTGTGAAGGATGGGCCGCCGCCGGGGAAGGAGCATCGCAAGCCCGAGAACTACTACAAGGATGTTCTTGCAGGTGCCCGCCTTGTGGCGGATGAATGTACCAAGGATGTGATATTTGAATGAAGTCGCTTGTGTTTATCCTGTGCGCTAAAAACTTGTTCATATGCGCTAAGCAATGCTTATTGAATTTAAAATATTACTTTCTGTGCGGCCGTTTATCAAAAATTGAGAGATGGCTAGTCGTCAGCTTCTACCCCCATGCCAGTAGTGCTGGGGTGTTCAGGATAAACCTGAGCGCTCTTTTTCCCATAGTTGGGTCCTTCGAGGGAGGCGCTCAGCACAACGAACCAGGCAATCGGACTATAATGCTTGAACACTCTCACTTAGCCATAGAACTCTATAATTTTAAATTTCGGCGAAGCCCCTAGTTTGGAAGACCGAGTTCGGGGCGCTATCCATGCCTTGGCCGGACGAAGCCAGCTCCTCGCTCGAAGCGGCATAAGCCTTTAGGGACTCGAAAAACCTCTCGAACAGCGACCGGTCTCTCGCCACATCATGACAGTCAGTTTTAGCTTTCTCCACTGAGGTGCTTAACCCAGCTGAACCGGGGCACAATCACAGTGGTTCTCCTAGTGCTACCTTAGCCGATAGAGCGAAACGTAAGGCACCAAAACATAGGAGCCGGGCAAACCCAACTATTGACCCAAATCATGATTCGGAGCCGATGCATATAGTGTTATAAGTTCGGGGTGCCGCACTTGTGAAAGTGTACGGACTTCTCACACCATTATGAGGGGTACTGAAGCCCCTGGCGTGTTTGCCATACCATGGTGTACGGGTGCAATCATGTCATTTAATAAACATAAATGTGAAGAGAAGACAATGCAAAAAATAGACAAGAAGCTAAGCATTGTTTATAGAGAGGCTATTTATCAAAGCCAAACGATACAAATAGTGCGGTAAGCAAAAGATATTGGACTATTCAGTATGTCCTGACCAGGGACAGGCCGCAGAATTGTATTTAAAACAGGTATACCGCTCGTAACAGAGACCACCTGGGAGTTCCATAATGCGGCATGGCTTGTCTGCCTCCCTGGATCTTGCATCATTTGTGCGGCAGTCGAATTGCCGAACAGGTCATCCGAAGTATGGAGTCCTGAAAGTAAGAAAAAAATTAAAAAAAGAATCCGGCAGCCCCTAGTGCGTTTTAAGCCGTATTTTGGGCGTGCCGTTATTGTGCCCCTTCCCCTATGCCCATGGTATTTCAAGGGCGTAGTTATGTACGTGAGGTACTGGTTTCGCTATGTCGCGAGAGCTGGGGTTGGGGCCGTATTGCTACGCTTGCTCAGAGTGTGCCAGGCGGTCCTGCTGTGGGTTACTCCGGGCGCGCTTGGCAGTGTCTGGCTTTTTAATGGCCGGACTGGAGAATTTCCTGAGAAGGCTACTTTGTACCTCCGCTGCGAGAGCCACCGTATGCTCCTCCGTACGGAGGGAGCGTTCGGTGTTTCCGTTGACCGTAATTACTCCTCGAGGGACTGGCATCTTGAGCTTGAGATATGCATAGTGCGGCACCGCATTATACATTGCGAATGCGGTTCGTCCGAGCAGGGCGTGATAGCCACTGCGAAACGGGACTATATCAAAGATTAACTCTTCGCTTCGGAAATTGTCCGGGGATTCGAAGACCAGGTCAAGTGTTACTGAGCCTGTACAGTTGGCTTCTACACCTGGTATAACGCCTTTAAAGGTCGTTCTTGTGGGCTTAATCCTTGAGGGATCTATGCCCATTTTCCGCACTATATCCTGATAAAGCAGGTTCAGGCTACTACCGCCGTCCATGACTCTTGTGAGATGAAATCCGTCGATGATTGGGTCGAGAACCAATGCGGCGAAGCCGCCATGACGGATGCTAGTGGGATGGTCCCTTCGATCAAAAGTGATCGGGCAGGAGGACCATGGGTTGAACTTTGGGGCGACTGGCTCCGTCGCGTATACGTCCCGTAGCGCACGCTTCCGCTCCCGCTTGGGAATGTGGGTTGCGTATATCATGTTCACCATCCGCACTTGTAGGGGAAAGCCCTTCTGTCCATTGTTGTTCGGCGGCTTGGGCTCCTCGTCATCGCTGTGCAGCCCCTTGTCTCTGTTTTCGGCCCTTAACTTGCCTGCCTGCTTGAACACCCAACAATCCCTGTTAGTCTGATTGGCTGGCCTTTTGGGGGTGCCATGTCTCTGGCACAAGCGATCGAGTATTCGGTCCAAACTAGACGGGCCCTGAGTATTCTTTTTGAATGGCTTTTTCCGCTGACCGGATTTATAGCCTTTGAATCCGGCATTGACTGCCGTGTCTTCATTGCTGTCGCTGCTAACGCGGTGTTTTTGCTTATTTCAACGTGTCCTGCCACTTTTGTCCTTGGTATCCGAATTACCAGGGTTCTTTGATAAGTTGTTACTGTGAGCTAGCCAGCTGTCTTCTCCTGCGCAAAAGCGGGTCATGAGTGTCGTGAGGGCTGCCATGGATTTCGGCTTTTCCTATCCCAGGTGCCGGGCAAGCCACTCGTCGCAGATGTTATGCTTGAAGGCTGCTAGGGCCTCTGTGTCCGGACAGTCGACTATCTGGTTTTTCTTTGTTAGGAACCGTGTCCAGAATTGTCTGGCCGATTCCTCTGGCTGCTGAATTATGTGGCTTAAGTCGTCGGCATCCGGTGGTCGCACGTAAGTGCCCTGGAAGTTGTCGAGGAATGCGGCTTCCAGGTCCTCCCAGGAACCGATTGAGTCTGCTGGCAAGCTGTTAAGCCAATGCCGAGCCAGTCCTTTAAGTTTGAGCGGGAGGTATTTGATGGCGTGTAGATCATCGCCGTGTGCCATGTGGATGTGAAGGAGACAATCCTCGATCCATACCGCCGGATCTGTTTCGCCATCGTATGATTCGATGTTTATGGGTTTGAAACCCTCTGGGATTTTATGATCCATTACTTCATTCGTGAAGAATAGCGGGTGTGCGGCGCCTCTGTACTGGGCTATATCACGACGCAGCTCGGAAGAGCTATGTCTGTTGTGTTCGGCCCGGCCGGATTTGTTGTATCCGGAGTGAAGATCATTGTCACATGTCGTAGGGCGCCTGCGCGATCCGTAGATCGATCTTGTTTGTCTTTCCTTTATCCTCTAGTATGTCTCGCAGGTCGGGCGCATTTTCCCGTGCCTTAGTTGAGCGGCGTCGGGGAATCGCTTGGGTGGAGGGCCGAGAGGCCTCTCTGTCACGGCCGCAAGGTGGCCGGTCTGCCATGTCATGCGCTGGTGATGTAGGTGCTTCCTCCTCTGATCGGGGTAGCGGCCTGCGCTTCGGGTAAATCTTGGAGGGGCCTTCGAGTTCATACTCTTCGGCCGCAAGGACTTCAGTCCATCTGTCAGCTAGCAAATCTTGGGCAGCTCTAAGTGTTGCTGCTTTTTCTTGAGGCTGCTTGCCGTGGCTAAAAGCCTGCGTTTGAAACGCTCTTGTTCAGCGGGGTCTGATGGTATGACGAATTCGTCGTCAGCGAGGCTTTCCTCGTCTTCGGAGGGAGGCGTATAGTTATCATCCTCGACCTCTCGGTCTGCCGCTCTCTCATGAGGGCTGGCTTCTCCATCTTCCTGTGCCGAATCTTGCTGAGGTGGGTGTTCTTCGGCGCTATCCGGGGTAGTATTATCTCCCGTGCCGGAATCACTGTTTTTGCTTTGGCGGGATTTAGAGCGGCGCCGCTGACACCGGCTCTTTGGCTGTTTCTTGGGGGCGTCATCCCCCAATGTTCCATCTCCATCTCCATCTTTTGGAGTATCCACCATATATATGTCATATGACGAGGTGGCCTTCCAGCTCCCTACAGGTGCTGGTTCCTGTTCGTCTCCTACATCGTCATCCATGCCGTCGATGTCTTTGGAGCCGAAGTCAAGCATGTCGGTTAGATCGTCTACAGTGGCTACAAAGTGGGTAGTGGGTGGGTTTTGAATTTCCTCATCGTTAGTATCCCACCCTCGCTGACCGTAGTCCGGCCAGGGCTCTCCTGATAAAGAGAGAGACTTAAGAGAATTCAGGATGTCGCCAAAAGGTGAATGCTGAAAGATGTCTGCGGCGGTGAACTCCATTATCGGTGCCCAATCGGCTTCAATTGGCAGGGGCGCGGGGGTTCGGAGTCCGGGGAGGAGTCCGGATCCTCGGAGTCACGGATCGTGCAGAGTGCGGGGCTAGCGTTCGGCTCGATCACTTTTGGGATCGCAGCCCCCGAGGTGATGTCCAACCGCTCATCCTCAATTGGCGCAATAGGCTCCGAGTTAGGGGTCGGAACCGATGCATGTGCAGCCTCCAGAACACTGTCCGGGGGCAGAGCTAGATCATGCACCTCGAGATAGTGTGGCGCGCTTGGCCGTGGCTCGAACCCGTCGAAGATCAAGTCTCCGCGGATGTCAGCCGTGTAGTTTAGGCTTCCAAACCTGACTTGATGGCCAGGGGCGTAGCTTTTGATCTGCTCCAGGTGGCCGAGCGGATTGGCCCGCAGAGCGAAGGCGCCGAAGACAAAGATCTGTCCGGGGAGAAAAGTCTCACCCTGGACGGCATCGTTGTTGATGATCAAAGGAGCCATCGGGCCTAAAGGCGATGACACAGAGGAACTCTCAATGAAAGCACCAATGTCGGTGTCAAAACCGGCGGATCTCGGGTAGGGTGTCCCGAACTGTGCATCTAGGCCGGATGGTAACAGGAGGCAGGGAACATGATGTTTTACCCAGGTTCGGGCCCTCTTAATGGAGGTAAAACCCTACGTCCTGCTTGATTAATATTGATGATATGGGTAGTACAAGAGTAGATCTACCACAAGATCAAGGAGGCTAAACCCTAGAAGCTAGCCTATGGTATGATTGTTGTATATGGAGTTGATTGCCTACGGACTACAACCCTCTGGTTTATATAGACACCGGATAGGGTTAGGGTTACATAGAGTCGGTTACAATGGTAGGAGATCTTGAATATCCGCATCGCCAAGCTTGCCTTCCATGCCAAGGAAAGTCCCATCCGGACACGGGACGAAGTCTTCAATCTTGTATCTTCATAGTCCAGGAGTTTGGCTGAAGGTATAGTCCGGCTACCCGAACACCCCCTAATCCAGGACTCCCTCACCCTCCTTTTACTTTCTGTTATTTAGTTTAAATAAAGCAAAAACAGTATTTTCTGTCTGTTTTCTGAATTATCCTTGCAATAAAAAATACCCCGAAAATAAAATTTCTCCAAATGCGCTGAAAATTAATATGATTTTTTCTAGAATATTGGAGAATATCTGGCACTGAGAACACAGCAGGGGGAGCAGCCACGTGCCCATGAGGGTGGAGGGTGCGCCCACCCCCTGGGCCTACCCCCTACCTCGTGGACCCCACATGGCTCCCCTACACTTATTACATCCACCACACACTCTTTCCTCCCCAAAAAATCACTAGCCAGCTCAACCCGAGTTCTGCTCATCGTGCTGTCATTTTCGATCTCCTTGCTCAAAGCTCCATTCACAAAACTGCTTTGGGGGATTGTTCTTTGGTATGTGACTCCTCCAATGGTCCAATTAGTTTTTGTTCTAGTGCTTTATTTATTGCAAAATTTTGCTGCTTAGGTGACCTTGTTCTTCAGCTTGCATGTCAAATTTATGTGGTAAAAAGTAGTTTTAATGCATGATATGGCCTCTAGGCACTTGTAGGAGTAGTTGCTATCAATTTTGTTGAGTTTGGCTCACTTTTATTTTAAGTTACTAAAAATTTCAGAAATTTTTCAGAGGAAGAAATATGTTTAGGAAAATGTACGAAGGTGGTTCCTCATGGAAACAAGGACCCAGGCCCGCAATATGCGAGCCGGACAATGAACTACCGAGGGAGGCTCAAGTGCGGCCTTGTGAATGGCCGTCAGAGGACTTCATGGTTCGAGCAGGAATCAAGGAGGAATTTGACGCATATGTGCGTAATGCTGATCTTAAGAGCTTCGAGGCAGATAAGTGCCGTCAATACTACTACCTCACTGATTCCTTTGTGAGAAGGTTTGAATTTACATCATCATGCAATTCTCAAGCTGTCATGTTTGATCTTTATGATAAATCTTATACCATGGGCTTTGAAGATTTTAATACTGCTTGTAAACTCCCATAGTGGGGTAATGTTAGTGAACCCCGTAAATCCGAATATAAGGATTTTCTTGCTAGTATCACTGCGGGGGAATCTAGGGAAATCATGCAAGCTACCATAGGGGGCATTCATTTTCCTGCTATACATTATTTTGCTCTCTTTATAGGTAGATGCATAAATGGTAAGGTGAAGCATGTCACATGTGTGTTCCAGATCTTAGTGTTCTCAAGAGTGTTGTATTAGGAGATAGACAATATAACTTGGGGGCCATTGTTGCACATAGGTTGCATAATAATAAAATTAATGGAGATTTCTTTGGTGGAATTTATGCAACCCCTTTAGCTGATTTTCTTGAGATACCCATTCGTGGATATGATATTGAGTTGCCTCCTGCTTATTTAGATTATGATGCTATGGTTCGTCATCAGTTTGTTGAGAGGAACAATCAGTCCCTCTAGTACCGACTAATCTTTGACAGATGACGCACCTATCACGTCGCTCTACCTGCTCCTACTTTCTTTGACTTTCAGGCAGAAGGGAGATATGGTATAACTATGGAGGAGGCGGATGAGTATGATAGGAGTGCGGAGGTAGCTCGCCTCCAAGCCGCAGCTCATCAGGCAATTGCCGCTGCATCTCAGTACGACCCCAGCTACAACTTTGATCCATGGGCATAGACCAACTTAGGCCAAAAGCCTAAGCTTGGGGGAGTACGTATTTCGCACCGACATTACATTCATGTTCTCACACTCATGCCAGTTGTCGGTGCTCATACTTTTTCATTGTATCATCCATGCTAGTTTATTTTCATTTTAGCTTTCTTCTTGTGTGTTTGAAAAACCTTAAGAAAAACCAAAAAAATTAGTTGTAGCTTTTAGCTAGTTTACTTTTCATGCCTTTAGTAGTAGTAATTAAAAAGAAAACCCAAAAATATTTCTCGTTCTTCTTTTGCTTGTTGGGAGCTTTCCCGTGTAAATAGCTTTGTTTCTTTTCTTTCCTTTGGGGGTCGAGAGGAGAAGACCATGATGAAAATGTTGAGTGGCTCTCATATGCATTATTGTTGATCTAACAAAGAGCCCATATTACCTTGTCCTCTCCCATGAATTGAATGCTTGCAGATTCCAGCTATTCCAATGCACATGCACTATTATTATTATCCACACCGTTCGGTCGTGCAAGTGAAAGGCAATAATGATGATTATTTGATGGACTGATTGAGATGAGTAAAGCTGGTGTGAACTCGACCTCTCTTGTTTTTGTAAATATGATTAGTTCATCGTTCCTGATTCAGCCTATTATGAAATAAACATGTTTGCAATGACAATTAGAGATTGTAGTTGCTTATGCCATGCTTAATTAGCTAGGAGTTTATAATGGTTTACCTTGCATGCCAACATGCTATTAAAAATGGTTGTGATGTGGTATGATAGGGTGGTATCCTCCTTTGAACGATTCGAGTGGCTTGACTTGGCACATGTTCACGCATGTAGTTGAAACAAAATCAACATAGCCTCTACGATATTTATGTTCATGGTGCATTATATCCTACTCATGCTTGCATTCGATGTTGATTAATTTTAATGCATGTTCATGACTGTTGTCGGTCTCTAGCTGGTCGCTTCCCGGTCTTTTTGTAGCCTTCACTTGTACTAAGCGGGAAAACTGCTTGTGCATCCATTTCCATAAACCCCAAAGTTATTCCATATGAGTCCACCATACCTACTTATATACGGTATCTACCTGCCGTTCCAAGTAAATTTGTATGTGCCAAACTCTAAACCTTCAAATAAACATTCTGTTTTGTATGCTCGAATAGCTCAGGTATCAACTCGGGCTGTATGTATCCTCCATGCTAGGCGGGTTATTCTCAAGAGGAGTGGACTCCGCTCCTCATTCATGAGAAAATGGCTGGTCACCGGGATGCCCAGTCCCGTGCTCAAATCAAATAATAATTGCAAACAAAACTCCCCCAGGATAGTTGTTAGTTGGAGGCACCCGTTGTTTCGGGCAAGCCATGGATTGATGCTTGTTGGTGGTGGGGGAGTATAAACTTTACCATTCTGCTTGGGAACCGCCTATAATATGTGTAGCATGGAATATATCGAGATCTCTCGGTTGTTGTGTTGACAATGAAATTACACCGTTCAAAATATTATTCATCTCTATTTCAAAATTGAGCTCTGGCACCTCTACAAATTCCTGCTTCCCTCTGTGAAGGGCCTATCCATTTACTTTTATGTTGAGTCATCATCCTCTTATTAAAAAGCACCAGTTGGAGAGCACCGCTGTCATTTGCATCCATTACGGTTAGTTTACATTGAGTATGACTGTGACTGGATCTCTTTTACCATGAATTATAATGTCTAGTCAGTCCTTGATCTTTAAAGGTGCTCTGGATTTATGTTTTGCGGTCTTAGAAAGGGCTAGCAAGATACCATCTTGTTATATCATATCATGATTGTTTTGAGAAAGTGTTGTCATCCGAGATTTATTATTATTGCTCGCTAATTGATTATGCCATTGATATGAGTAAACATGAGACCTAAGTGTGATTGTGAATATGGTTAGTTCATAATCTTTGCTGAAAACTTGAATGTCGGCTTTACATATTTGCAACAAGAAGAGCAAACAGAGTTTGTAAAAGTTTTTCTTTATCACTTTCAGTTTATCAACTGAATTGCTTGAGGACAAGCAAAGGTTTAAGCTTGGGGGAGTTGATACGTCTCCATCGTATCTACTTTTTCCAAACACTTTTGCCCTTGTTTTGGACTCTAACTTGCATGATTTGAATGGAACTAACCCAGACTAACGCTATTTTCAGCAGAATTGCCATGGTGTTATTTTTGTGGAGAAATAAAAGTTCTTGGAATGACCTAAAAATCAACGGAGATTATTTTTGGAATAAATAAAAAATACTGGAAGAAGAATCCACGTCAGGGGCCCACACCCTGTCCACGAGGGTGGGGGCGCGCCTACCCCCCTGGGCGCGCCCCCTGCCTCGTGGGCCCCCTGACGCTCCACCGACCTCAACTCCAACTCCATATATTCGAGTTTGGTGAAAAATCGGAGAGAAGGATTCATCGCGTTTTACGATACGGAGCCGCCGCCAAGCCCTAAACTCTATCGGGAGGGCTGATCTGGAGTCCGTTCGAGGCTCCGGAGAGGGGAATCTGTCTCCATCGTCATCATCAACCTTCCTCCATAACCAATTTCATGATGCTCACCGCCGTGTGTGAGTACTTCCATCATAGGCTTGCTGGACGGTGATGGGTTGGATGAGATTTATCATGTAATCGAGTTAGTTTTGTTAGGGCTTGATCCCTAATATCCACTATGTTCTAAGATTGATGTTGCTATGACTTTGCTATGCTTAATGCTAGTCACTAGGGCCCGAGTGCCATGATTTCAGATCTGAACCTATTATGTTTTCATGAATATATGTGAGTTCTTGATCCTATCTTGCAAGTCTATAGTCACCTATTTATGTGTTGTGATCCGTTAACCCCGAAGTGACAATAATCGGGACCATTACCGGTGATGACCGTAGTTTGAGGATGTGGCACCCCACCTCAGAGAAACCGGAATGCCTCGTATTCTAGCCCAGAGATCGAGGAGAAGTCTTCTGGAATACGACACTACTTAGCATAGAACAAACCAGCTTTCTATTATTACACGAATAGGAATAACATCGGCACGGCGACACTACACCATCCTCAGGTGCTCTATGCAAGCAGCAGAGCAACTCGAAGCAGCGGAAAAACTTCTAGCAGTGGAACAACGACGACGGTGGTGAACTCCACTCCGCAGGGACTCTGGCTGGAACGCTGATCCTAGCTCGCACGAACGGAAACCACGACAAGCAAGCAATCAAATCTGGCATGACCTGCGAACTGGCATGACACGCCAGGTCAGTACATTGAATGTACTTGCAAGCTCACAATAACCAGAAGCATTCAAGACATACAACAGCATGGCAATTACAGGTTAAACACTGATTAACATTATATTATCCGAACAACATAGACTGAACAACATGGTACAGCTAGAACAATATGAGCAGGGCATGGACATGTAATCATGATGACACTATCATGCAACATGATGACATAATCATGCATCAACTTACTCCGCTCGGGTTATCTCGTAACCATCACATGCAACACTTTCCAACCTCGGACATCACACGATCATCTCAGGATCAAATCAAGCTTGGTATAAAAAATACCGTAGTAATCATGAAATGACCACTAGGAGCTTGATCTTTACCCATGATTCTCGCACAACATCACGAATATCCAACAACTCGGTATCCTCGATACCACGGTGATCATCTCATGATCACGAACGGAACCACTCTTGGTTCAACAGGTTACCTCATAACTAAACAGTGATCATTCCGGCGATCACAACCATGTCCAACACTTGGTCTGAAACGGTGATCTTTCCGGCGATCACAACCAACTTATCTCATCATCGAACCGTGGTTGTTATTAACCACATTATTATTAATTACTGTTGACTCACAGTGTGACCAACTACGAACTGGGCCCTTATACACGGGCGCGGCTATCGATAGGTTTAATATACAATCTGTAGAGATTAGTACATTGTACCCACACCACGGAACCCATGGCACTCCCATTCGGGTGGACCAATGCCGTTTCGACAAAACCGTCCTACTGCCATGACACTCTCCCGGCCACTCCGACCAACTCCCTTTGGGCTAAGTCCTTGGTGGCCCCGTGCCTACCAAAGGCACCAACGGCCACCGTCGTGGCAAAACATAAAAAGTCCCACCCGGGGACAAGTGTAACACCCCAGATGTAATTTACCATATTTGTATTCCAACTCTTGCCATTTTCGGCTCTAAGTTATGATATTCCCTCGTGGTTGGGTTTTTGTCTTCATTTTGCATTTTTTCCATGCCATGCATCTCATATCATGTCATCATGTGCATCGCATTTGCGTACGTGTTCGTATCATGCATCCGAGCATTTTCCCTGTTGTCCATTTTGCATTCCGACACTCCTATGTCCTCCGGCACCCCCTTTTGTCTCTTTTCGTGTGCGGGTGTTAAATGTACTCGGATTGGACAGAGATTTGCCAAGCGGCCTTGGTACACCACCGGTAGACCACCTGTGAAGTTTCGTGCCATTTGGAGTCCGTTTGATACTCCAACGGTTAACCGGGGAACCGTAAAGGCCTCGTGTGTGTTGCAGCCTAACACCCCTCCAAAGTGGCCCAAAATCCATCCAAACCCCCTCCATCCTCTCGGCCGTTCGATCACGATTGTGTGGCCGAAAAATGCACTCCATTTGGACTCTCCTAGCTCCCTCTACCTATAAATATATGCCCCTTCCAAATTTTTCGGGCGAAACCCTAGCAAACCTCCCTCCTCGCCGCCGGACGCGTCCGGACCGCACCAGACACGTCCGCCCACCGCCGCCAGGTGAATCAGGGCGCACCGCGTGGCACTCCACCTTGCCTGCCTCCGCCGGCCCGCTCGGGCCCAAGGCCGGCCCGCCCGGCCCGCGCATCGCCGCACCCGTCTCACGCGCGCGCCGCATCCCAGCTGCCTGCCCGCCGGCGCCG
>NC_041384.1:250291884-250293166 GCF_002162155.2 Triticum dicoccoides | reverse complement strand
GCCTGCGCCGCCCGCCGCACCTCGCCTGCGTCGCCACCCGAACACCGCGCCGCCGTCTCCTCCTCGCCGCGCCGTCCTCCCCGGCCTCCGACGCGCCTCACCGGAGCCGAGCTCGCCGGAGCCGAGTCCGCCGGAGTCGGATCCGAGCTGGGATCAGATCCACCAGCTCGAGCAACCAAACACCGCGCCCCATCCCACACCGTTGCATCCCGCTTCGCCTCATCCAACTTCTCGGAGGTCTAATTTCCACTAAGTCCTTTCCTATGATTATTTTATAGCCCTGTTCAACATGCCATAACTCCTCATCCGTAGCTCCATTTTGTGCGTGCGATATATCAAATTGTTCATCTGGATGTCCTCTTCATTTTGTTCCATTTCACCATGCTTGTTTGAGTCCATCTTGATGCCCTAATGACTGTTGCAAGAGTGCTATAAAATGTTAGTTCCTGATTCTTATCAGTTTATGAGCATTTGTCATTTTTGCCATGATTATTGTGTGTTGTATATGAGCATGAGCTCTACATGTGTTTCATCTTTATAGGGGTGTATGCCATGTATTTTTGTGATCAATGTGGTGACTAGCACATGCACGCAAAGTAGCTCTCATGATGTTGCTGTTTTCAGGGACTTAGAATTTCACCAAGTCATTTCCCTGCTGTTATTTTTATGCCATGTATTCATGTTGCTACAGAGTGATCCATGCCTCTTTTGAGTATGTTCAGTAAGGATGATTTTGACATATGGTTATGCTCTAACCATCCATGTCCCTGTTTGCATTTATGGAGTGCCCTAGCATGACTCAATCTTGCTCTACTTTTGCTATAAAATGTTCCTGGCAGATTGTTTATGTGTTAATCAATTTTGCCAAGGTTGTTGTAGTTGATCCATGCATGGTATGAGCTTGTTCTTGCTTTGTTTAGCTTCTTGATCATGTCTTATTGTTGGTTAATCGGGGAACCGTAAAGGCCTCGTGTGTGTTGCAGCCCAACACCCCTCCAAAGTGGCCCAAAACCAATCCAAACCCCCTCCATCCTCTCGGCCGTTCGATCATGATCGCGTGGCCGAAAGCCGCACTCCATTTGGACTCTCCTAGCTCCCTCTACCTATAAATATGTGCCCCTTCCGAATTTTTCAAGCGAAACCCTAGCAAACCTCCCTGCTCGCCGCCGGACGCGTCCGGGCCGCGCCGGACACGTCCGCCCGCCGCCGCCCGGCGAATCAGGGCACATCACGTGGCACTCCACCTCGCCCGCCGCCGCCGGCCCGCCCGGCCCGCGCATCG
>NC_041384.1:250260175-250291667 GCF_002162155.2 Triticum dicoccoides | reverse complement strand
TGAAAGTGCAGCTATCCCTAGGTGGTTTTGGTAATTCATAACAACATATAGCTCATTGAGCTAATGCTATTCCAAGATGATTATTTCAGGAAAGCTCAATGATTGGCATGGCATGGATGTGAAAGTGGAACCCTCAAAATGCTAAGGACAAAGGATTGGCTCAAGCTCAAAAGCTCAAGACTCTTCATTTTATATTTTAGTGATCCAAGATCACATTGAGTCTTTAGGAAAAGCCAATACTATCAAGGAGGGATGAGGTGTTTCTTAATGAGCCTCTTGCTTCATGTGCTTAGTGATATGCTCCAAAACTCTCAACTACTTTCCCACTTCCACATATGACCTAAACCCTAAGAAAAACTCGGTCCTACTGATTCTTTCTATCCGGTGCCACCGAGTTTCATTTGTCATAAGCCACTGCCAAACCCTAGCAATTCGGTTCTACCGATAGGGATCTCGGTCTCACCGAGATGGGATTGCAAACTCTCTGTTTCCCTTTCGTAACTTTTCGGTCTCACCGAAAGAGCGAATCGGTCCCACCGAGATTGCAATGTAAATTCAGTGTTTCCTTTTTGTAACCTTTCGGTCTCACCGAAAGAGCAACTCGGTCCCACCGAGTTTGCCTGACCAACTCTCTGGTTAGCTAATTACCAAAATCGGTCTCACCGAGTTTGTGTAATCGGTCTCACCGAGATTACGTTATGCCCAAACCCTAACCATATCGGTCCTACCGAGTTGCATGTCAGTCCCACCGAAAATCTCTAACGGTCACTAGGTTTACCTTTTCGGTCTGACCGAGTTTTTTGATTCGGTCCCACCGAGATTGGAAAACTTTGTGTAACGGTTGGATTTTGTGTGGAGGCTATATATACCCCTCCACCTCCTCTTCATTCGTGGAGAGAGCCATCAGAACACATACACAATTCCAACTCATATGTTCTGAGAGAGAACCACCTACTCATGTGTTGAGACCAAGATATTCCATTCCTACCATATGAATCTTGATCTCTAGCCTTCCCCAAGTTGCTTTCCACTCAAATCTTCTTTCCACCAGATCCAAATCCTATGAGAGAGAGTTGAGTGTTGGGGAGACTATCATTTGAAGCACAAGAGCAAGGAGTTCATTACCTACACACCATTTGTTACTTCTTGGAGAGTGGTGTCTCCTAGATTGGCTAGGTGTCACTTGGGAGCCTCCGACAAGATTGTGGAGTTGAACCAAGGAGTTTGTAAGGGCAAGGAGATCGCCTACTTCGTGAAGATCTACCGCTAGTGAGGCAAGTCCTTCGTGGGCGATGGCCATGGTGGGATAGACAAGGTTGCTTCTTCGTGGACCCTTTGTGGGTGGTTGCTTCTTCGTGGACCCTTCGTGGGTGGAGCCCTCCGTGGACTCGCGCAACCGTTACCCTTTGTGGGTGGAGCCTTCCGTAGACTCGCGCAACCGTTACCCTTCGTGGGTTGAAGTCTCCATCAACGTGGATGTAGGATAGCACCACCTATCGAACCACGGGAAAACATCCGTGTCTCCAATTGCGTTTGAATTCTCCAAACCCTTCCCTTTACATTCTTGCAAGTTGCATGCTTTACTTTCCGCTGCCAATATACTCTTTGCATGCTTGCTTGAATTGTGTGATGATTGCTTGACTTGTCCTACAATAGCTAAAATCTGCCAAGAACTAAAATTGGGAAAAGGTTAAGTTTTTATTTGGTCAAGAAGTCTAATCACCCCCCCTCTAGACATACTTTCGATCCTACACCACCGCCTCCGCACTCCTCGCCCGCGCCGCGCGCCGCACCTCGCCCCGCCGCCCAAACACCGCGCCGCCGTCTCCTCCTCGCCACGCCGTCCTTCCCGACCTCCGACGCGCCTCGCCGGAGCCGAGCCCGCCGGAGTCGGATCCGAGCTGGAATTAGATCCACCAGCTCGAGCAACCAAACACCGCACCCCTTCCCGCACCGTTCCATCCCGCTTCGCCTCGTCCAACTTCTCAAAGGTCTAATTTCCACCAAGTCCTTTCCTGTGATTATTTTACAGCCCTGTTCAACATGCCATAAATCCTCATCCATAGCTCCATTTTGTGCGTGCCATATATCAAATTGTTCATCTGGATGTCCTCTTCATTTTGTTCCATTGCACCATGCTTGCTTGAGTCCATCTTGATGCCCTAATGACTGTTTCAAGAGTGCTATAAAATATTAGTTCCTGATTCTTATCAGTTTATGAGCATTTGTCATTTTTGCCATGATTATTGTGTGCTGTATACGAGCATGAGCTCTACATGTGTTTTGGGCTATGCCATGCCTTCTTCACAGTGGTGTGTGCCATGTATTTTTGTGATCAATGTGGTGACTAGCACATGCATGCAAAGTAGCTCTCGTGATGTTGCTGTTTTCAGGGACTTAGAATTTCACCAAGTCATTTCCCTGCTGTTATTTTTATGCCATGTATTCATGTTGCTACAGAGTGATCCATACCTCTTTTGAGTATGTTCAGTAAGGATGATTTTGACATATGGTTATGCTCTAACCATCCATGTCCCTGTTTGCATTTATGGAGTGCCCTAGAATGACTCAATCTTGCTCTACTTTTGCTATAAAATGTTCCTCGCAGATTGTTTACGTGTTAATCAATTTTGCCAAAGTTGTTGTAGTTAATCCATGCATGATATGAGCTTGTTCTTGCTTTGTTTAGCTTCTTGATCATGTCTTATTGCTCCAACAAATCATTGTCTTCAACGAGTCACTGGTTTCCTCCTTCCCATTCCTTTACTTACTGTTGGCCCTGGCGAAGTCATTGTATGATTGCATTATCTTTTGTCTTCAACGAGTGACTGCTTGTTCTGATTGGCTTCACACTATCTTCCTACCTGATCTATACTGCCTGGCTGCTATTAGTCGTTGTGCTTTCACTTCATTGAATACTTGACTATGGCTTGCTTAGTGTAGTCTACCTTCTGCTGCATGATAATAGGTTTATTTCTATTGTTTGTCTTTGAAAGTTCCATGTTTTGAAGACTTTCATAAAAATCGGCTATTCACCCCCCCTCTAGTCGATCACTAGCACTTTCAATTGGTATCAGAGCAAGGTACTCCCTTGTTCTGTGTGATTCGGTTTAACCACCTGGAGTTTTAGCTATGTCGACTGCAGGGATAACCAAAGTCTCCACTGCGTGCCCAATCTTCGATGGAACTGAATATCCCTACTGGAAGAATAAGATGTGCATGCATCTTGAAGCCATTGATGTCGACCTATGGTATGTTGTCAAGAATGGCGTTCCCAAGGCTGGTGAAGGTGTCACCGCTGCTGATGTCAAGAAGTTCGTTCAACTGGACTCCACTGCCAAGAACATCATTTGTGGTCATCTGACCAAAGGACAGTATGGTCGTGTGAGTGCTTTGGAAACATCTAAGCTAGTCTGGGACTGGCTCTCCAAGGTCAACGAAGGCGTGTCAACCCAGAGAGATCAGAGAATCAGTGTCCTTCGCAACCTCTTCAACCGCTTCAAGACAAACGACAACGGGAATGTCCAGCTCACGTTTGATCGACTCACTAACATCACCAATGAGCTTCAAGCCCTCGGCGCTACTGAGATCACCAAGCATGAAGTCGTCAAGACACTCCTGAGATCACTTGACAGCTCATTTGACACCCTAGCCCTGAGATTCAAGAACGTCCTGACTTCAAGACACTCGGTCCATCTGACATACTTGAGAGGCTCAACACACATGAGTTTCAGCTTTCTGAGAAAAGAGACATCTACGGTCCCAACTATGGGCGAACTCGTGCCTTGAAGGCAAAAGCTGTCACCTCATCTGAAGAAGAATCTGACAGCAATTCTAATGATCCTGAAGACATTGGAAAGGAGCTTGCTATGCTTGTGAAGAAGTTCCAAAAATTCACCAAGAAGAAAGGCTTCAGAAAGTCTTCACGATCAATCTCAAGGAATGATGAAGCTTCTGCTCATGACTACAAGAAGAGAACATGCCACAAGTGCACGAAACCTAGCAAATACATCTCTGAGTGTCCGCAGTGGGACAATGAGAACAAGAAGAAGAAGAGCAAGGAGTATGATTCTGACGACAAAAGAAAAAGAAATACTCAAAGTCTTCTTCCAAGTCTTCCTCAAAGTCTTCATCACACAAGAAGAGCTCATCTGGCAAGGCTCGTGCGTTCGTGGGCAAGGAAATGGATTCAGAGGAGGAGTCCGCTTCTAAAGAGGCGGAGGTGGAGTCTGAGGAGGAGTCCAATTCTGGCGTTGCAAGTCTGGCTACAGCATACGTTGCCAAGTCCATCTTCAACACTAAAGACAATGACTTCATCACCGACACCGATGCAAATGGCAAGGACTACTCCGCTCCCACCTACTACTTCATGGCACGCAGTGCCAAGGTAAACACACACACTACTCACTATCAAACATCAAGTGAAGATGACTCTGATTGTGGTTCCAAACCCAGCTACAAAACACTTGCTAAAATTGCAACTGAACAACAGAAAGTTATGGAACATATTCAAAAACTGTTAGATAAAAGCGATGACCTGTTAGACGCTAAAATGACTTGATCTCAGTCCTTAATTGAAGACATAAAAAATCTTCATGTTAAGTATTAGGAACTTGAAAGTCGTCATGAAACGCTCTCAACAACTCATGAAAAGCTTTCCTATGATTATCTTCAAAGGAAGCAAGATCTTGAGAAATTGAGAGTGGCTCATGAAGATCTTCAAAAGGAAAACGAGTCACTTCACGCCAAACAAATCAGTTCTGCTCAGGAAGGATTTGAACCACCATGTATTAAATGCATTGAGCGTGACAATGTTACCTCTGTTGTTGGGTGTTCTACTGCTGCTATTACTGCAATATCTTCAACTGTTGATGTGGTAACTAACCCCTCTGTTGAGGATACCACTGCTATTGCTGATGAAAATGCAAGGTTGAAGACATTGCTTGAAATAGGGATGTACAAAAGTATCAAAGGGCATCAGACACAATGTGATGTTCTCAAAAGGCAGATCCTGAACCGAAACCCTAGGAAAGAGGGTCTTGGGTTCGAAAGGAAAACGAATGTTGATGGCTCTTACTGGAAACCTGAGCAGTACCCCAAAACCACATGGGTTGCTGCAAAGGAACCCTTAGTGGATCCATCCACCCTGTCAGGCTTCAATTGTGCTAATCCCATTGTTATTGATGAATCCTTTGATGCAAACTATAAACTGTTTAAGAATCAGAATGGTGAGGTGTTTGCCAGGTATATTGGTACTAACTGCAGGAATGGGCCACCTATGAAGAAAGTCTGGGTGCAGAAAAAGTTGTTGGAGAATCTTCCTGTGAATGTCGTCATGACACCACAAGTGAAGAAGACAAACCCCAGACCACAGGCTTCATATGGTCCAAAGGCTTCATACAGACAAATGACTCACCTGAGTCGCACTAATGCAAATGTTTTGCAGGGAAGCCATACTCAGGCCTATGAATATGAGCGTGTTTCATCAAACCGCCATGTTCATAAGACCAAGAACTACTTTTCTTATTCTTATGAGTACTATTGTCCACCTGCAAGACTTTTTGCTAGGGCTCCAAAGCCAAAGTTCTCAGATGCTGCACTTAGACTCATTGCTTCGAAGTCACCCTTGAAAATGTGGGTGGCTAAGAAAGCTTAACTCTCTTTTGCAGGGAAAGGTCTCCAGCCGAGAATCAAATTCGTCTGAAGCTATTACTGGGGACCTTAAACATCTTGTAGGGCGCAAGATCAAATGCCCAAATGGTCTTATTATGTATTTTGTTCCTGAGTTGCTTCCTACTTGCCCTATCAGTCCTAACCTCGATCTAAGCTTTCATAATCCACTTGCTCGTCAAATGTTTATGCTTCAGAATTCTCTTCGTGAAGCCTATCCTCCTAACTACACTGTAGGGTATGACACCAGCTGCTTTAGAATGTATTGTTGATAGTGGGTGTACTAATCACATGACTGGCAAGCGAAGTCTTCTCATGGACTCAACTTTACGTCCATCTGACAAAAGTCACATCACATTTGCTGACACTGGTAAAAGCAAGGTATTGGGTCTAGGTAGAGTTGCAATCTCAAGGGATCAACACATGGATAAAGTAATGCTTGTTGAATCCCTTGGTTTCAACTTAATGTCTGTCTCAATGCTTTGCGATTTAAACATGATTGTGATATTTGGAAAATATCGTTGCCTTGTTCTAATGGAATCTGACAAGTCTCTAGTCTTTGAAGGGTAAAGATGATTTGTACGTGGTAGATTTCTCAGCAGGACCACAACTTGCCGTATGTCTTCTAGCAAAAGCTTCTGAATGCTGGCTCTGGCATCGGAGGCTAGGGCATGCTGGCATTAGGAACTTGCACACTCTTGTAAGGAAGAAGCATGTCATAGGCATCGAGGACGTCAAGTTCAAGAAGGATCACTTATGCGGTGCCTGTGAAGCAGGAAAGATGACGAGGGCCAAGCATCCATCAAAGACAATCATGACAATGACTCAACCCTTCGAACTGCTCCACATGGACCTTTTCGGTCCCACTCATTACTCAACTCTTACTACTACTGCTTGTTTCTATGGCTTTGTCATTGTTGATGATTATTCAAGATATACTTGGGTGCATATAATCCTCTACGAGACTGAAGTGCAGGATGTCTTCAGACGCTTCGCCAATCGAGCCATGAACAACTATGGCGTCAAGATCAAGCACATCAGAAGTGACAATGGCACTAAATTCAAGAACACTGGCCTAGAAACTTATCTTGATACTTTGGGCATCACACATGAATTCTCAGCTCCGTACACGCCCCACCAGAATGGCGTCGTGGAACGTAAGAACAGAACACTTATTGAGATGGCCCGGATGATGCTTGATGAATACAAGACTCCAAGAAAGTTCTGGCCTAAAGCCATTGATATTGCATGCCACATCATCAACCGTGTTTATCTTCACAAGCTTCTGAACAAGACATCCTATGAGCTCCTTACTAGTAAGAAGCCAAATGTCAGTTACTTCAGAGTATTTGGTGCCAGGTGCTGGATCAAGGATCCACATCACACTTCAAAATTTGCACCGAAAGCACATGAAGGTTTTATGCTTGGATATGGAAAGGATTCGCACTCCTATAGAGTCTTCAACCTCTTTCACTATAAAGTGGTTGAAATTGTGGATGTGCGGTTCGATGAGACTAATGGCTCGCAAAGAGAGCACCTGCCAAATGTGCTAGATGAAGTTCCATCCAGTGAATCAATCAAACTTATGGGAACTAGAGAAATCATACCGTCTGAAGCTCAGCCTGAAGAGGAACTTATCATCTCTGCACCTGATCAACCTGAAGACAATGCTCAGCCTGAAGACAATCCTTCTAACGATGACAATGATCAGCAAGAGAAAAATCTTCGTCCTATTCATCCTCGTGTTGCAAATGAAGTACATATTGAGAGGATAATTGATAGCATCAATGCACCAGGTCCACTCACTCGTTCAAGGGCATCACAGCTAGCAAACTTCTGTGGGCACTTCACATTCGTCTCAATATCTGAACCCAAGAAAGTTGATGAAGCCTTCATGGAACCTGAATGGATTCAAGCTATGCAAGAAGAGCTTCAACAGTTTGAGCTGAATAATGTATGGGAACTAGTTAAGCGTCCAGATCCTCGTAAGCACAATATAATAGGCACTAAATGGATATATCGCAACAAGCAAGATGAGCATGGTCAAGTTGTCAGAAACAAAGCTCGTCTCATTGCTCAAGGATATACTTAAGTTGAAGGGATTGACTTTGATGAAACATTTGCTCATATGGCTAGGCTTGAAGATATACGCATACTGCTGGCCTATGCAAATCATCATAACATTCTTCTATATCAAATGGATGTGAAGAGCGCTTTTCTCAATAGCAAGATTGAAGAAGAAGTGTATGTTGCACAACCGCCTGGCTTTGAAGATCCAAAACATCCTGACATGGTGTACAAGCTCAACAAGGCACACTATGGCCTCAAACAAGCCCCTCGGGCTTGTTATGACACACTCAAAGATTGCCTGAAGAAATTTGGAATGCAAGACTGCAAAGGCTACATGATGCCAATGCCAGCCAAACACCATCTGGGTCCCGACGACAATGGTAAAGAGTTCGATCAAAAGGTATACCACTCCATGATTGGTTCTTTGCTTTATTTATGTGCATCTAGGCCAGATATCATGCTTAGTGTTTGCATGTGTGCCCGGTTCCAAGCAGCACCAAAGGAATCGCATCACTTAGCTGTGAAGCGAATTCTTAGATATTTGGCTCACACCCCAACACTAGGATTATGGTATCCAAAGGGCTCAGAGTTTGATCTAGTTGGATTCTCGGATGCTGATTATGCTGGTGACAAGGTGGATCGCAAGTCTACATCAGGCACATGTCATTTTCTGGGCGATCTCTTGTATGTTGGTCTTCAAAGAAGCAGAACTGTGTATCTCTCTCCACTGCTGAATCTGAATACATTGCTGCTGGATCTTGCTGCGTTCAGCTTCTATGGATGAAGCAAACACTCAAAGACTATGATATTCATCTGAAGCAAGTGCCACTCTACTGCGACAACGAAAGTGCCATCAAGATTGCCAACAACCCAGTTCAGCACTCGAAGACAAAGCACATTGAAATTCGTCATCACTTTCTCAGAGATCATGTTATGAAGGAAGATATTGATATCATACACGTCAACACTGAAGAGCAATTGGCAGATATCTTCACCAAGCCCTTGGATGAGAAGAGGTTTTGCAAGTTACGATGTGAGCTAAATATCTTGGAATCCTCAAATGTCCTGTGATCAGGCACACATCCTAACACTTAAGCATGTTGATGACTTAGATGTGCAACACATGAAGTAAAGTATATCTTCAATCAATGAAGACTTACATTCTGAGTGTGAATATATTAACATGGAATTTGACTTCGGAGTGCCACGATAATTGTGCGCCGTGTCTGGGTCTAATATTTCCTATACGGTGGGTATTGCCACCACCAAATTTTTTCCCTTTGAAGTGTTTTTCTCATGGCGCTACATTTGCAAAGTCTTCGCATTTGGTTTGTCTTCAATGTTAAAATGTCCTCATGTTTATCTTCAACATACTGATTTGGTTTCTGTCCTCTACAACATTCACTTATAGCTATGGCTTCTTGCTGAATCTTTTGAACTAAGTGAATGTGATCGGACCCTAACCCCTCTCTGCTTCTTTCTAAGTCTATCTATCCAACTAATATGCATTCTATTGACACTGTCGAAATGTTTTCTCTGCATCCTTGTCACCAGAAGACACAGAGACAAACATTAATCTGTTTTCAATGCTAAATCCTTTCACCTAAAACCCGAAGAAGTGGGAACGACCACCCGACAATCCAGGCGTGCGTGGGAACATGGAACAACCTCTGATGTGTTGCATGATAGCCACGTGTCCTTCATATGTGAAGCGCCAAGGGCACCTATGTAATAACACTGTGCCGTCCCTATCCCTATAAATACATGCCTCACCACAGTCATTATCCCTTCTTCCACTCTCACACAAACCCTAGCACCACCGCTAGCCCTCGACGACGCCAGTGACGAAGCGCTTAGCTGCCGCGACCTCACCGACGCCGTCTTCACGCCGGCTGCGGACATCGTCTTCTCTGCCGTTACCGTAGGTGTCCTCCGTCGCCAAGTTAGGGCATGGAAGATCGAACTGCTCGGCCTCCTCTCCCACTCCGTCTAGTAGTTCTTCATGTGGTAAATAAAACCTCCTTTTTACAGCCCATTTGGTCCTATAGATTCATCATTTTCTACCACAAGCAGTTTCTATTCACACAAGTTGAATCTATTTCATACTGCATCTCATAATATGCCTAGTATGTTCACTTATGCTTCACAAAGTAGTTAGATTCCTCACTTGTACTAATTCGTGGATTCGTACAAATCTGGAACCAACTCTCTATCTATGAGTGAATGTCTTCACACTATGAGTCAATGTCTTCTAAACTGATTTATCTTCAAAATCTTCTGAGAATGCATATGACCTCTTCCCCTTCACTCGCACCTTAATGCCGTCACAGGTACATGTACGTGGGAGAATCCCTTGGTTCTCATAGTCGGCATTCATTTGCAGAATTCTTACATCATCATATAAATTCTCCTGAAGCCAGTTCCTGTATAACCAGTAGACGGAAGACTTTGACAGTGTTGAAGCCTTTCAGTCTGAACTTCATGGCAAAAGAGAAATCTACAAGAAAGGGCAGCAGACAGTGTTGTGGGGGTACATCAATGGACCTGCCCGAAGATCTTTATGAACTGTACAAAACTGACCCCGAAGAAAGCCATGGTCAGCGCAAGACACGAATCCAATGGATTCGAAGATACTGGGCCGAGAAATGGTTCAAGTACAGGTTCGTGACCCTGGGGAGACATCTTGTACAAAAACCTTCAACCCAAGTCCAGAGCTGAAGCCATTGAACAAGGCTTCTATCCTTGCATGGTTCATGGACCACAGCCTGCAGATGCAAACCCATCTTCATTACTATGGTGCCATGATGATAATCTGTTCAAGCGCAACTTCCAGTTTGCCAAGAATTCGGCCAAAGAAAACAAGAAGTCGTGGGGATTAGACTTCAATCCAGGCCCCTCTGCTCCTTGTGCCGATGGCACACGCGAAGCTGAACCCAATCTTGTTGGGCCCTTCTACAACCTAGAAGGTCTCATCACTTATATTATGGTTCAAGGGACTGCCGTGGATGAACCTGCAGACGACGCTGATTCTGACAAAGCGCCTGCACCACCGAAGCCAAAGAAGCTGAAGAAACCTCAAGCTTCGAAGCCTTCCCCAGCACCAAAGGCCTCACGGGCGAAGCCTCTGGCCACTGCACCTCCTGAACTTAGTGTGCAGTCTGAAGATTTGTCACGCATCTCCAAGCCCTCCAAAGTGAATATGCCCTTGCGACCCACTAGCCAAGCACTGACCGTTGCTGCTATTCTGTGCAATGACGCCATTGATCTGTCCAGCGACGACAATCTTGGCGATGATGCTCTTGAGCAGTTGATCAAGAGCAAGCAAGAGGCAGAAATCTTCAATAACCTTCCTCTCTTTGATGTTGAAATCATCAACACATTCATTTATGAGTGGTTTGACAGCCCAAATGTCAGCTTTGATGATCTTCAGCTTCCCATTGGCCTCAGCATCGCCTTCCATGGAGCCATTGCTGCTGAGCTGGCTCTAGCTCAGAAGATTGTTGAACTGAAGCATAAGATAGATTATGAAAAGGCTCAGTTCAAGAAGCACATGGCCAAGCTCAATGTTGAAGACATTCAGAACTTCCAGACCATGATGCATGAGCTTAAGGAAGCATTCCGAACCAAACGCGAAGAAGCCAAAGGTTCTCGTGAGCGCATGAAGGATCTTGCTACTAAATGTGTCCAAGGATACAATGAGGCTGAAAAGCGCAAGGCCCTGGGGCGACCAGGAATCGACCCCAGAATGGCGGCCAAGAAGAAGAAGCCAGCTATGGCAGAACCCAAAGCACCAAGGCAGGAAGTACATCCAATTGTCTTCCCAGCCAGTATGACAGGCTCGAAGCCTAAGGTCCCCACAGTGGCTTCAGAACTGAAGAAAACAAGGGTTGATGAAGCTGAAGCCAGAAAGCGCAAAACCAAGGGCACTACTGATGATGCTCCTCCATCCAAGAAACGCAAAACCAAGAAGAGAGATCGGGCTGCTCCCACAGAGCACTTAATGTCGAGCCAATCTCAGTGGCTCTTCCTGCATCTGAACATCGAGAGCGCCAGTTGATAGTTCATGAGCCTACTTCCACATAGGCTCCTGAAGCTGAAGACAATCCAGAATTTAATCCAACTATTGACCCCACCGTAGTTGAAGACATTGGTCCTCACGACAATGTTGAAGATGATGAAGTCCTTCCTCATATCGAGCACCAATTGGTATCATCGCTTGTGCTCACGCACAACGAACTCATCAGAATTGGTCTTCCTCTGACGCAAACTGCTCAGGATGCATCATGGGCTGATCACCCACAAAGACAAGACACTCCAAGATCTCCCCAACCGCAAGATACCCCACCAGTGCAAGATGACGATGACTTCAAGGCCCAGCACACTCCATCTCCGCAAGCGTCACCAGTTTTACGCAGGCTTCACAAAGGACCAAGGCCCCAAGTCACTCCCATTATGCACGTATCTGAGTCTGAAGCCAAAATGGCTGAAGATATTCCGGCTGCATCAGCCGATGAAGAACAAGAACCAAGTGTTGAAGCAGAAAGAGTTGCTACACCCCTGTCCCACCAAGATGTTATTCTCAAGGAGAATGTGTCCGACCCTCCAGCTTGTGAAGTGGAGGTTAAAAACACTGAGGCGGCCACCAACATCACCGCTGAAGCCAATGACGTTGTCATGGCTGAAGCTAATGCGGCACCTAAAGCTAATGAGGCGCCTGCACCTACTGCGGTGCCAGAAGTCCAAGCATCTGAAGCCACTACAGCACCCGAAGTCAATGCTGAAGCACCTGAGGTACAAGCACCTGAAACCAATGTGGCCCCTGAAGCCCATGAAGACAATGCCAATGCTCCTGTTCCCCCTCCAAGACCTCATACGATTGAGCTGGCATTTGATCATGGTCAACCTGTTATGGTTCGACGGCCCATTCTGGTTCCTCCACCTGCTGCGGGTCCCCAATTTGAGTATCATGTCGAGCATAGACCTGAAGTCCAAAAGCCCAAGCCAAGACCTCCACGATTCCCAGGCACTACAACTTCACCTGGATCTTCAATGTGAATGGCTTCGTGGCACATAACACCTTCTTCAACAGCGCCAAGAACCCTTATACTAGACCTCGCATTTCATCAGATCGGTTCTGGAGCTATCAGCAACGCAGCTACTATTCCTGCGTCCTATACAATAAAGGGCGCATATTTCCACATATGCGCCTCGACTCTGAAGCTATAGCTGGCCTACCCTGCCTTGAAGAAAGCATTGTATTGCTTTAGAGATGCTGGACTGTTGCAGTTTGTCACAGATAAGGAACACTGGAATGAAGAGCTTCTGCTACAGTTCTATGCAACTCTTCACATTCGAGGCTACAACAGGGATCCATAGACTTGGGTCCTTGAGTGGATGACAGGCAATGTCCATCATGAAGCCAAAGCTCTTGATATCATTGAGTTCACAAGCCTGCCCACTCCTGGTGAATACTATGAACCAGGTTGTCAACAACACCAGAATGCCTTGGAAAGAATCTTTTAGAAGCCATAACCCAACATGAGTCAAATGCTGAGCATGATGAAGCCTCTGCCTCATGACGCTGAATACCCGTCTGAATTCTTTGTTGAAGACTTGGAGTACCTACCTCGCACCATTTACCATATCATCAGGAAGACTCTATGGCCTATCAAAGGACATTCATCTGTAGTGAAGCTTGAAGGAGCAATGAAGACATTGGTTTTCTATATCTTCAATGGCATCAACTTCAATGCTCAAGACTTCTTCATCAGGCAGTTGGCTGCATCTGGCTACGACTTTTTTGGGTTGAAATTCTATGCTCCATGGGTCATGCGTCTTATCAAGCGTCACTCTGCCTTCAACTATCAGCCATCTGCACGCAATCATCTTATATTCTTGCCAGAAGTTGATCTGTCAGTTGAAGCTATTTACCTAGAGCCTGCTAAGGATCCCATTTTATCTTCACAATGTTGATCACCAAAGCTTCACCCAGCCCATTGAAGGAGTTCCAGCAGTTTCTCGTGTTTATCCTCTTGCTGGCAACACACGTGCCCCTCGCGCTCAAACTGACGCCACTGGTAGCACCATTGCACAAAGTCCTCGAAGGCAATCTCGTGTCCTCAATGACCGAGAGCTTCTCGTCACGCTACACCAGAAGCAGGACAAGCATCACAACTGGCTCAAGCGTCAGATGCAAAGCCTCTTGGTGGATGTGAATCGCATTCGCAATCTTGCCACCAAGAATGCCTTTGTTACTCATGAAACTTGTCGGAGGTCTTGGAAGGGTTTGACTTTGCTTAGTGCTGAAGCTAATCTGCAGGACGATGGCTTCACCGAAAGATTCAAGTTTGACTCAACTCCTCCAAGGAATGCTCACTTGCGTCGGACTCCCTCACTTGAAGACTCTGACTATTCGTCCCTAGCTGCAACAGTGAGTGCCAGAGTCATCGACGACCAAGATGATGCAACTTCACCTCCTCCAACTTCAGCGCGCGTCGACACTGCACCAAGTTCTTCTGAACCACCGGACCTCTACGACGACCCTGCTGCCTCGCCTGCACCTCATGGGAACGAGTAGCGCTCTATGTCTTCAAACCTTTTTGGTCCTCACTAACAAAAGGGGGAGAACCATATGAGTTGATAGTCTTCAAGCGAGTCCATATGGGTGGTTGCTTTACTTTTTGCTACTTTTGCCAAGTGCTTACAACTCTCGTTTTCGATTCATTTGGTTCTTTGAGTTGTAACACTTAAACTCGATGGTCGTCTGCTACTTATTTGCTATTCTGTGATGCGATGATAAATTCCACATGTGCGATGATAAATTCTGCACTTAGATCATTTTGCAGACGTCCATTTTCCATTATGCATGTCATTATCTTTGTTACATTATATCATGCATGATGAATTGTCATCATAGGTTGAAGAGGATATCCACAAGTACAACCTGCCATGTGCATTTGCATTCCAAGAGCAAATTACTTATATGCACATCTTCAGGGGGATCCTTTGCAACTTATGAAGACAATACCCTATCCTTTACAATTTCACATATTTTATTCCTCGTTGAAAATTTCAACCAGTTTGTCATGAATCACCAAAAAGGGGGAGATTGTAAGTGCATCTAGTGCCACCCCTAGTTGGTTTTGGAGTATTGACGACAAACCTGGTTGAGGGACTAATGTGTTTGTGAGAATTGCAGGATAACACAGGTAGAAATCCCTCATTGATTCAGTTTTCCTACCAGAGTTGACCCCTAAAAATGTATGAAGACATTGAAGTCAAAGGTGGTATGTGAAGACATTCACATTGAAGACTATGACAAGAGAAGACATCGCGTGAAGACTATGGAGCATGAAAACTTAGCAGTTTCGTCATTCTTTTTCTTCTTTGTTGAGTCATAGGAACCACCGTACTATTAAGTGGGGTCCAAGAGAACCAGTCAGAATGACTGAAGTGATGCTTAACCAAAAATCCTATGTCTTCGAACGAAGAAAATGAGAGCAAATCTTATCCAGAGCTAGATAAGTCAGCTTTGCTTGTAGACCAAGTAAAGTTGCCGTGTGTGTTTGAAATCTCACCGTTGGAACATGTGTCAGTTCCTTAATGACCCAGGGTCATTTCGGACAAATCAGGTCGGGTTGCCTAATGGGTATAAATAGCCCACCCCCTGCAACCATAAACGGTTGGCTGCTTAGAGTTAGTGCACGGCTTTTGTCGTTTGAGAGCAACCCACCTCGAAGCCTTTGAGAGAGAATTCCTTGCGAGGATAAAGCCCTAAACACCCAGAGCCAAAGAGTGTTAGGCATGACTTAAGTCTTCCTGTTTGTGTGATCTGAAGACTTATTACACTTGAGGACTGTGAATCCTCCAGCCGGTTAGGCGTCGCGTTCTGAGCATCCAAGAGTCATTGTGGATCGCCAGTGAACGAAGTCTGTGAAGGTTTGGAAGTCTACCTTGAAGACTTACCAGAGTGATTGGGCGAGGACTGGGTGTCCTTAGCTAAAGGGGAATATGGTGAAGATGTGGTCTTCTGAGTTGAATCTCAGCCTCCCTAACCAGACGTACAGTTGTCACATCAACTGGAATTGGTCCAACAAATCATTGTCTTTAACGAGTCACTGGTTTCATCCTTCCCATTCCTTTGCTTACTGTTGGCCCTGGTGAAGTCATTGTATGATTGCATTATCTTTTGTCTTCACTGAGTGACTGCTTGTTCTGATTGGCTTCACACTATCTTCCTACCTGATCTATACTGCCTAACTACTATTAGTCGTTGTGCTTTCACTTCATTGAATACTTGACTATGGCTTGCTTAGTGTAGTCTACCTTCCACTGCATGATAATAAGTTTATTTCTATTGTTTGTCTTCGAAACTTCCATGTTTTGAAGACTTTCAGAAAAATCGCCTATTCACCCCCCCTCTAGTCGATCACTAGCACTTTCAGGTTCAATCTTTTCCTTTCGGAGCAAGCATATGCATTGCATATTACATCCCGCATGTCGTGCCAAGTTTTGCATCATGTTACTTGCGCATTGCACCGTGGTTGATTGTGTTTTCCTTTGCTTGTGTTATTGCTTTGGGTAGAGCCGGGAGACGAGTACGTGATTGAGGAACCCGTGGAGTACGCTTACGAGGATCAAGCTTACGTCAACTCGGAGAAGTTTGCAGGCAGGATGACCATACCCTTGAAATCACTTCTATCTTTGCTTGCTAGTTGCTCGCTCTATTGCTATGCCGCGATACCTACCACCTGCTATATCATGCCTCCCATATGGCCATGTCAAGCCTCTAACCAACCTTGTCCTAGCAAACCGTTGTTTGGCTATGTTACTGCTTTGCTCAGCCCCTCTTATAGCGTTGCTAGTTGTAGGTGAAGATTGGAGTTTGTTCCTTGTTGGAACATGTTTATTGTTGGGATATCATTATTATATCTTGTTTACTTTAATGCACCTATATACTTGGTAAAGGGTGGAATGCTCGGCCTTATGCCTGGTGTTTTGTTCCACTCGGGGAGAAGTGCGGTGAAGCCCTAGTTTCTGTCATACCGGTGTTATGTTCCTTGATTTTGTGTTCCTTATGCGGTTGGGTTATAATGGGAACCCCTTGACAGTTCGCCTTGAATAAAACTCCTCTAGCAAGGCCCAACCTTGTTTTTACCATTTGCCACCTAAGCCTTTTCCCTTGGGTTCCGCGGACTCAAGGGTCATCTTTATTTTAAAGCCCCGAGCCAGTGCTCCGCTGAGTGTTGGTCCAACCTGTCAGTAGTCGGTGGCCACCAGGGGCAACTCTGGGTTGGCCTACCGGAATCTTGGACAATCCGGTGTGCCCTGAGAACGAGATATGTGCAGCTCCTATCGTGATTTGTCGGCACATTCGGGTGGCTTTGCTAGTCTTGTTTTACCATTGTCGAGATGTCTTGTAACTGGGATTTCGAGTCTGATCGGGTCATCCTGGGAGAAGGAATACCCTTCGTTGACCATGAGAGCTTGTGATGGGCTAAGCTGGGACACCCCTGCAAGGTTTTGAACTTTCGAGAGCCGAGCCCGCGGTTATGGGCAGATGGGAATTTGTTAATATCCGGTTTTAGAAAACCTGACACTTAACTTAATTAAAAATGAATCAACAGCGTGTGTAGCCATGATGGTCTCTTTTAGGCGGAGTCCGGGAAGAGAACACGGTCTCGTGTTATGCTTGAACGTAAGTAGTTCTAGGATCACATCTTGATCTTATAGCTTCTCGACTACGCTTTGCATCTCTTCTCGCTCTCATTTGCGTAAGATAGCCACCATATATGCTAGTTCTTACTGCAGCTCCACCTCACTACCTTTTCCTACCTATAGCTTAAATAGTCTTGATAGCGAGGGTGTGAGATTGCTGAGTCCCCGTGACTCACAGATTACTTCCAAAACCAGATGCAGGTGCCGATGATGCCAGTCTAGGGGATGCGACCGAACTCAAGTGGGAGTTCGATGAGGATTCAGGATGTTACTATGTTTCCTTTCCAGACGATCAGTACTGGAGCCCAGTTGGGGCGATCGAGGATCTATGCATTTTGGGTTGTCTTTATTTTGGTTCCGTAGTCGGACCTTGATTGTATTCTGGATGATGTAATGCTATATTTATGTGTTGTGTGAAGTGGCGGTTGTAAGCCAACTCTTTATCTATATCTTATTTAGTACATGGGATGTGTAAAGATTACCCCTCTTGCGACATGCCTACTATGCGGTTATGCCTCTAAGTCGTGCTCTGACACATGGGAGATATAGCCGCATCGTGGGTGTTACAACAAGGATCCATAACAACAAAAACGGGCACACAAGGCATATGTCCGGGCACATAACCTTCCCTCGTTGGAGGCACCGACAAGAGGCACGACAATAGACCCAGTTAGGACCTTCCCATAAAGGTAAGCGTGGTTGCACTGGTCAGTTCGATATGGTGGCACCATGACTCAGCCAACAGTTGTTCAAGTTCAATTTAATCTGGTTAAACTTGAATGCAATATGCTGAGCCATGATAAAATAACATGATGCAATTACAATGCATGAGCATGATATAAACATAAGCACGCGGTGCAACATAACTATCCACCATATCAACAATGAATCATCTCCAACTGAGCATGGCATAATGACGAGCATGAATATCACAAGTACAACACTACTCATAGCATAACATGACCACTAGCATCAACCATAAATACCATGCAAGAACTCATCAATGACATTACCAAGTAAACACTTAATCAACTAGCAGCAAAGGAACAATGCATATTAACAGTACTCGGTAACCGACGTTAGTCATGCACCAAAGAACATGACCAACCCAACATGTACTACTCTCAAGCATAGCAATATGGAAGTAATACTAACAAGTAGTTCATGATAACAAGGTGCAAGAAACATAGCATGACGGTAATCACCGATCCACAAGCACGACCGAAACAACGACAACAGTAGCAAAAACAAACATACAGTTATTAAATATCCAAGTTTGAAAACCAATGCTACTGCATGGCTATCGTGCAAATGGTGGTTGTGGCTTTCCTGGGCATGAAGAAATCACCGGGGAGAAGTGCGGTGAAGCCGCGGAAAGATTTGCCGGAAACAATTCTCTCTCGGAGGGGCTGTTTACTTGCAAGGGCAAAAATGTCATTTTCACAGTGTCAAACCATAGTGAAAATGAAACCAACAGAACGGGCTCGACGAAACAAAGAGGTGGGCTTCGGAATCACCTCATTTGGAGTTGTGGTTGAAAAGTTATAAAGGGTTGAAGTCCAGGGACCAATTTGTAAAAGATTTCTACAAACAGGCCCCTGGTGGCTAAAACAGAAAGCGCACTATGAAGTAATGCGCCTTCACTCTGGAGAAACGTACTCCTGGCTGAAAGAGAGAAAGGATACGCTTTCAACAACAGAAAACGTACTTTTACTGAAGAGGAAGAAGAATGCGCTTACGGAAAGGGAAAACAGACTCTCGAGAATGTGCCTCCACTTACCATGCTGGCAGAGGCGGGGTCATGCATGCGGGTCGCTGCCAGGTGTGGTCAGGGGGGCTGATCATGTCGTCGTCGTCTTCCTCATTCCCCCCCCCCGACCAGAAGCAGAGGAAGCCAGGGGAGAGCGCGACGCCAGCGGCGGCCTGGCTTGCTCCGGCCATTCCCTGAGCCGTGCAGCACACCGACGAGCTCGAGGAGACGAGTCGCACCTGCCTGGAGCATTCTCTCATCATGGAAGGACGACGTCAAGCAGGACCGTGGCTGCAGCGGAGGGCGGCTCCGGGCGGTGATGGGGCTTGCATCGAAAGGCCATTGGAGGAGGATGGGGAGCGTTGGGGTGGCTCTAGGGGAAGGTGGAGGTCTACTGGAGGTGGAAAGGTGGAGCGTTGAGCTCGGGACCACCATAATCACAACGACTAGAGGCGGCGTCCATGGTGGCCATGGACGAGGAAGAAAGGCTCCAGGGAGCGGGCAGCGGTCTGGGGAGGAGCAGAGGAGTGCGATAGAGCGGTTGGTGAGCTTGGGGAAGCTCGGGGCTGGCTATTTATAGCCGGACGAGGGAGACCGTGGCTGAGTGCTGCCGCTCGAGCTCGGCCAAAGCTCTGGCGAGGCTCAGTAAGCACGGGATGGCGCGGGAAGGTGACGAGGGATGCAACGGACAAGCTACAGAGGCGCACAGGGTAAGGGCCATTAGTGCTCGGTCGGCCACAGTGCACCCGTGGGCGTGCGGCGACGAGCGCTGACGAAGGGGCTTACGGAGGGGGAGATGGCTCCAGGAGGACGGCGACGACGCGGTAAAACTGTTAGACACACTTACGATCGCGCAGACGACGAGAGGGGGAAGGGCCGGAGCTACAAGACGCCCTTGATGCGGCCAATGCCAGCAGAGCGCGCGTATGGCATGCCAAAACTCATGATCACCGCATGAAGTGGTGCATACAGTGCCACACGGCTGACCAAACTATGTTTGGGGGTTTGTCCTTCCTGGGGAGGTTGCAACTGCGGTGGTAGTTCGGTTAAAGACTCAGTGGTTAAATGGTAATCTACCTCTAAAGTTTACGGCAGTAAACTTGGTCATGAACTGCTGATCAACAGGGAAGTGATTGGGAGCAATGGAGTTGTCTGCGAGGTTTAGGGTAAGAAGGACTTTCATCCTGGTAACTTTGACAAGGTTAAGACCAAGATTTAATATAGTTGCTTTGCAACTGCCAAATCTGGTCCAGAAATGAGTTTTGGATGATGCACCCACGTGGTGCATCAACTTGAGCTCAAATTTGGCAAGGCGTAATGATTTGGTCATAGTAAGATGTTGTAAAAATTTCATACCAATTGGATTCACCAAAATGGTACTTCCTTCACAGCTATCTTCACTGGCCAGAAACTTGCAAAAATTGTAGATGAGTATTGGCTAGCTAAACGGGTGCCAAGTTTGGTGGAGAGAAGTTATTTTGGTAGGAGCACAATCTGGTATTTTCTCAGAATTAATGAAGCAATATAAAATTCACTGGCTTCACAACCTGAAAATATTGCCAGAATCAAAGATTTGGTCCTGTGCTCACATAGATGATTGGATGAGTCTGAAATTTGGAGGAGTGTAAATATATGAGCACATTAAGGAGTGTGCAAAATTTCAACTCATTTGGATAAACCTAGCTAGCACTTCCTTCACAAAGGCTTCCCTCAAACAGGAAATTTGAAAAATCACTGAGGAAGTTTGGCTAGGCAAATAAAGTTGAGTTTTGGCATAGGTCAATTATTTGGACAGGAAAAGATGTCCAAGAAGTTTGTGGTCAAACGGGAAAAGATAAATAGCACTTGCTTCACAATGTGCCATTTAGGACATAATAGGAAATGAATTTATTGAGCATGATGAGAAACATGACCAATGAAATATTTTACCATAGTTGAGGAAGATATGACCCAAAACAATTTATAAGAATTATTTGGGGATTTTTGGATGGGCAGAAATATAGGCTGCTTCACAACCTAGGGCAGGTAGGGTTATTCCTTTAATAGGTAAAGGAATGTTCCTAAGAAAAATAAGTTAGGGTTTGGTCAAGCAGTGGAGTGACATGATCTTTGCTAATTTTTTTGGATGATTAGCCACTTGGGAGAGGAAATGAAGATGATTTCTCAGGTGGCAAGGCCATAGAACCACACTAAAAAGAAAAACAGAGCAAAAACCAAATAAACCAAAAGAAAAAGGTAAGGGCCAAAATCCAGGCTGTTACAGAGGAGTTCATGTATTCGCTATGTGTCAATGCTTTGGTCCGGTACTCTATTAAAAGGAGGCCTTAATATCCCTTAGTTTCCAATAGGACCCCACTGCCACGGGAGGGTAGGACAAAAGATGTCATGCAAATTCTTTTCCGTAAGCACGTATGACTATATTTGCAATACATGCCTACATTACATTGATGAACTGGAGCTAGTTCTGTGTCACCCTATGTTATAACTGTTGCATGATCGATCGCATCCGACATAATTCTCCATCACCGATCCAATGCCTACGAGCTTTTCACATATTGTTCTTCGCTTATTTACTTTTTCGTTGCTACTGTTACAATCACTATAAAACCCAAAAATATTACTTTTGCTACCGTTACCACTACTATCATATTACTTTGCTACTAAATAGTTTGATGTAGATATTAAGTTTCCAGGTGTGGCTGAATTGACAACTCAGCTGCTAATACTTGAGAATATTCTTTGGCTCCCCTTGTGTCGAATCAATAAATTTGGGTTGAATACTCTACGCTCGAAAACTGTTGCGATCCCCTATACTTGTGGGTTATCAGCCTCCAAGCGCAGAATTTTGTAGGACAGAAGCAAATTCCCCTCAAGTGGATGACCTAAGGTTTATCAATCCATGGGAGGCATATGATGAAGATGGTCTCTCTCAAAGAACCCTGCACCCAAATAACAAAGAGTCTCTTGTGTCCCCAACACACCCAATACAATGGTAAATTGTATAGGTGCACTACTTCGGCGAAGAGATGGTGATACAAGTGTAATATGGATGGTAGATATAGATTTTTGTAATCTGAAAATATAAAAACAGCAAGGTAACTAGTAACAAAGTGAGCGAAAACGGTATTACAATGCTTATAAACAAGGCCTAGGGTTCATACTTTCACTAGTTCAAGTTCTCTCAACAATGATAACATAATTAGATCATATAACAATCCCTCAATGTGCAACAAAGATTCACTCCAAAGTCACTAATAGCGGAGAACAAACGAAGAGATTATTCTAGGGTACGAAACCACCTCAAATTTATTCTTTCTAATCGATCTATTGTGCTATTCCTATAAGTGTCACAAACAGCCCTAGAGTTCGTACTAAAATAACACCTTAAGACACATATCAACCAAAACCCTAATGTCACCTATATACTCCAATGTCACCACAAGTATCCGCGGGTTTGATCATATGATATGCATCACATAATCTCAGATTCATCTATTCGAACCAACACAAAGAACTTCAAAGATTGCCCCAAAATTTCTACCGGAGAGTCAATACGAAAACGTGTGCCAACCCCTATGCATAAGTTCACAAGGTCACAAAACCCGCAAGTTGATCACCAAAACATACATCAAGTAGATCACGTGAATATCCCATTGTCACCACAAATAAGCACATGCAAGACATACATCAAGTGTTCTCAAATCCTTAAAGATGCAATCCGATAAGATAACTTCAAAGGGAAAATTCAATCCATTACAAAAAGATAGAGGAGGGGAAACATCATAAGATCCAACTATAATGGCAAAGTTCGCGGTACATCAAGATCATGCCAAATCAAGAACACGAGAGAGAGAGAGAGATCAAACACATAGCTACTGGTACATACCCTCAGCCCCGAGGGTGAACTACTCCCTCCTCGTCTTGGAGAGCGTCGAGATGATGAAGATGGCCACCGGTGATGATTCCCCCCGCTAGCACGGTGCCAGAATAGGGATCTAATTGGTTTTTGGTGGCTACAAAGGCTTGCAGCGATGGAACTCTCGATCTAGGTTTATTTCTAGGGTTTCTATATTTATAGGAATTTTTGCCGTCGAGAACAAGTCAAGGGGGTTCCACGAGTCAACCACAAGGACGGGGGGTGCGCCCTCCACCCTTGTGGAGGCCTCGTGGCTCTTCTGGCCCAGGTCTTTTGCTTCAGGGGCTTCTTCTGGTCCATAAAAAATCACCATAAATTTTCAGCTCCTTTGGATACCATTTGATATTCCTTTTCTGCGAAACTCAAAAACAAGGAAAAAACATAAACTGGTACTAGGCTCTAGGTTAATAGGTTAGTCCCAAAAATCATATAAAACCTCCAAGATAGATAATATAATAGCATGGAACAATCAAAAATTATAGATACATTGGAGACATATCACCTAGCGGGTCATATTGCAGCCCTGACCCGGTTTATAAGACACCTGGGTGAGAAGGCGATTTCCCTATACCAGCTGATTAAAAAGACTGATCGTTTTGTCTGGAGCGATGCTGCTAATGAAGCATTTGAGGCACTTAAGAAGCAGTTGGCTGAGCCACTAACTTGGCTGCTCCGATTGACAAAGAGCCTTTGCTCCTGTACGTGGCGGCTAACAATAAGTCCATGAGCGTGGTCGTGGTCGTGGAGTACAAGGAGGACAACAAAGAGTATCCAGTCCAGCGACCGGCTTATTATGCCAGTGAAGTTTTGACAGAGTCCAAACAAAGATACCCACTTTGGCAAAAATTGGTGTTTGGGGTGTTCATGGCTAGCCGCAAATTGAAGCATTGTTTCCTTGGGCATCCAATCACTATGGTCAGTTCAGCTCCTGTGGGAGATATTATTCGAAACAAGGAGGCCATGGGCAGAGTTGCTAAGTGGGCAATTGAGCATGGGCCACATCATCTGAAATATGTGCCCAGAACCGCCATCAAATCTCATGCGTTGGTGGATTTCATTAACGACTGGATAGAGTTGCAAGCGTTAGAGGAAATGCCAGACAATACCTACTAGACAATACACTTTGATGGGTCCAGGCAATTGGAAGGCTCAGGGGCTGGAGTTATTTTAGAATCTCCACGAGGTGAATTTTTTTGTTATGTCTTAAGGCTCATGTTTCCCTGTACTAACAATGCAGCTGAGTATGAGGCTTTGCTCCACGGGCTTCATATGGCTAAGGAGATGAACTTGAGCTGGGTTAGATATCTTGGCGGCTCAGACCTGGTGGCACATCAAGTTTCAGGAAAGTGGGATTCTAAAGACCCACTCATGGTGGCTTACCATCAAGCAGTGACTAACATCGCTGGTCACTTCAAAGGTTACCAAGTGGATCACATAGATCGCTGGCTTAATGAGGCGGCTGATGCATTGTCCCAGCTTGGGTCTCAGCGTAAGACGGTTCCCCCTATTGTGTGCCTTGATGTGCTGCATAATCCTTCTGTCAAGTTACCTTCTGAGGAATACTTACACTACTGCAGGAGACTACTAATGCGACACTACGATCAGAGAACCTTTGCCGAAACTATGTGTGATGCAATAATCGCAAACAGTAGTGTAAAAAAACCATCAAAAAAGGTGCAAAACATTTTCCATGATATATGCATCAAACACGGTTCAGGTTTTAGTTGCGTGTGCGATGAAGGGCATACGGTTTATCCATTCAAACTGTCTGTGATGATGCAGAACAACAGAAACGGGCAGGCATAACAATGTGTGTGTGATGCAGGACACACGGTTAATCCATTCGACTTGTTTGCGATGAGGTAGAACAACAGAAACGGGCAGCCATGTCAATGTGTGTGCGATATACGACATACGATTAACTCGGACGAACTCTTTTTGATTAGGGAACACAACAGAAACAGTTCAACTTAACAAGATGTGCGTGATATGCAACATACAGTTCACATGGATAAGCTGTTTGCGATGAGCCAAAAGAACACAAATGAGTCGTGTAAACAAGATGTGTGTGATACGTGGCAAACAGCCGACTCGGATGAACTGTTTGGGATGAGAAATTACAACATAGACGGTCAATACAGTTACTTCGTGTGTGATTCTGTGTGTACAAAAAATATTGAAAATGCAAACTAGTTGCTTGCGGTGGCTACGAGTATCGCACACGATGCGTCTGCGAGTACTCGTGTGCGATGATTAGTATGTTACACATACGTTTCCTTACGTGAACATGTGTGTGAATTTGCAATATGGAAAGTTAATATGTAAATGCCTTCTGGACAAAGGGCACATGCGTAAATGCAATGAACTATGTACGATACTAATACTTTCCATGAAAATATATGAACTTGGGTAACATCATTTGAGTAACATATATATAGTGGTGACACTATTCGACAAAAGGAGGATCTTCGTAACACGGTTTTGACAACCATATGGTCCATATCTACATACTTAACATAGTAACAACTATCACATTTTAAGAGGCTAAATGCCAACAACCATATGGTCCATATCTACATACTTAACATAGTAACAACTATCACATTTTAAGAGGCTAAGGGCCAACAATCATATGGTCCATATCTACATACTTAACATATATAGTAACAACTAGCACATTTTAAGAGGATGAGGGCCAACAACCACAATTATCCACTAGAAGCAGCTTGATTACGGCCACTCGGCATCTCGTCAATGAAAAGGAAGAGCCCTCCTATGCCTTGGTAGAGCAGGAGTAGAACAGTGTCTCCAATTTTCCAATATGGATGCATTGCCACGAGAAGCGAGAACTTGTTAATTTGAATGGTTCCATTTTTGCGGGAAATACAGTACCTTGCAACCACTTTGGCATTATTAGTTCGACCACGCCGAGAAATCGATCCAAGAACGGCTACAGGGGCAATTCAGTTGACATGTAGAATAAAAAACAACTGTAACATATCGTTGAAGATATATATAGTTCATGAGCATCAACATTAAAATAAGACTTTTTACCATCGCTTTGTGCACACAATTGGTCTTGTTCAGTTTGTGCACCATAGGTCTAATTAATCTCGTCCAAAATCCAGCATTTATATGTTGTGCTATCTCTGTCAGATTATCAACAAAGTTTATGACATGCTTCAAGTCTTTCTAGTGAAATTTGGTACGCTTAGTAACATACAGATCATTCACTATACATCCAACATATCCTGCTTAAAAGGTGGAAAGGTATTATTTATTCAGAACATGGTAGAAGAATATATAGTGTGCATAAATTGGTAAACATAATTTTTCACTGCCTAGGAACAGAGTCAGAATATGATATCACAATTAGTTGCTTAAATAGTGATCAATTGGTTGCTTAAATAGTAATATGACTTCATGGAGAAAGTTGAAAGGACACTAACCTTGATCAGACTTTGATCGGCTGATGACGTTGGGGAAGTAAACATCCATGTTAATTAGACCAGGCTGTGGTGCACACACTAGAATTTTATTGCCAGCTTTCAGTTCATAACACTTAGACATTTTTGTCCAAAGGTCCGCATTAAAATAGGAGTGACCATCTTTATCAAGTTTTACACTAACTGTCATTGTAAACCCATGTTGCGTTGTGAATATGACATCCTGGGAGTCATCAGCAAAGTATAGCCCAAGATTTCCTTCTACTCCTATTCTTGCAAAGCAAGGGATGTACTGCTTGAAATGAAAATTAAGATCATAAATTAGATATACTGAAATAACCAAGCAAGATGAAAATATTGGAGTAACTGATAGAACATATCCATATATAGATGCAAGCAAAGTACAAAAATATAGAATTAAAAATAGATAATGTAACAAAGATTTGATGCAAATATATAGATAATGTAGCAACAGACGGTATATGTTCACAAATTTAGGCCATGCCGACCGTGGTAGGTTGAGATTGAACATACCGAGCGCTCCCTGAAGTCATCCAGAATGGTGAGATAGAACTTCGTTTCCGACTGGCCACGACCACAGTTGCCCGATTTGTGCTTGCACTGTGCACACATGAATGAACACCCATGAATCAGCTAGAACAAAAATGATTCCATGGCGATTTCCGCCGGTTGATTAACAGCGACGGACAGACTGCGATAAGAGATGAGTGAATATTTCGCTAATTAAGTTGATTACCTTCTCCATGAGAAAAATGCCCGGCCCAATCCCGCAGAAAACCCCAGTCGACCAGAGTCTAGAATGTCGGTGCAGATAGGCGGTGGAAAGCAGTGGAGGCAAAATCCAGTGCCATTTGGAGTGCGACCTGTGGCCGCCGCCAACAGCCATCGAGCTTAGGGTGCAGAGTTGCGGAGGAGTCCGCGGAGAGTGAGTGGGGACGAAGTGGGCGAGGGTTTTCTTTTCCTTTTGCATGTTTGAGTGAACACACACAGTTCAAAGAGGCGACGGAGATGAACCGTGTGCGATAATAAATCACTGACATTGAATGGGAATCCAAATTTCCTTTGTCTTTCATCCATGATTTTTTTCTACGATGAACATAAATCATGCTAATCACCGTGTTCAAATTTGACACTTTTCCGGGTTCATTTACAATATTTAGGGGATTATGTGCATTTTGTAGGCTTTAATGCACGTAATTAAAATTCAAACAATTGGTGCATGAAAGGGTATACAAGAATGGTCTCGAAAAACCATACTTGTGGTATTTAGTAATTTCTCAAGCCTTTTACAAGGAATGGGCGGAGATTTCAATGGAGTCAACCACAAATGCGTCATTTACTGGGTTATCAACTATAGAACAATGAAATATGTGCTTGAAAAACATGACGGCTGGCATGGTGCCATGGTATGGCCTCACCGTGCCCTGGTTAAAAGTTGAGAAGGTTTGATTTATATCGTCATGCACGCCCTTCATAAATCGAACCATCATCGAGGAAGTTCAATGCTTTCGAGAGGGAAATCACCAAGATTGAAGGGGAATCCAAATTTCCGTCCTAGTTTGTCTTTCGGATTTTTCCCAATGATCAACATACCACCTCAAATGAAACGTGTTCAAATTTGACAGTTTTCGGAACTCATTTACCATATTTCGGGGATTGTGTGCATTTTCTAGGCATTAATTATGCACATAATTCAAATTCAAACAATCGGTGCATGAAAAGGTGCACAAGAACGGTCTCGAAAACCATGCTCATGCTATACAAAAAATGAAACACATGGTTCGAAAACATGACGCCTGGTGTGGTGCCATGGTATGGCCTCACCATGCCCCTGGTAAAAATTGGAGAATGTTTTCCTTATGTCGTGCTGCGCACCTTTCATAAAATCAACCATCATCCTAGGAAGTTTCATGGTTTCGAGGGGGAAATCACCAAGATTGAATGGAGATCCAAATTTCTGTTGTCCTTTGTCCATGAGTTTTTTTCTATGATGAGCATACAACCTGGAAATCACTGTGTTCAAATTTGGCACTTTTCCAGGTTCATTTGCCATACTTAGGGGATTATGTGCATTTCCTAGGCATTAATGCACATAATTCAAGTGCAAACAATCGATGCATGAAAGGGTCCACAAGAACGGCCTAGAAAACCATGCTCGTGCCATTTAGTAAATTCTCATGCCTTTTACAAGGAATGGACAAATATTTTGATGAAATGTGTGGCAATAGTCAACCACAAATGTTTGTTTGCTGGGTTTTCAACTATAGAAAAATGAAATAAATGCTTAAAAAACATGATGCCTGGCATGGTGCCATGGTATGACCTCACCATTCCCTGGTAAAAATTTGAGAAGGTTTGTCTTATGTCGTCATGCACGCCCTTCATAAATCGAACCATGACCGAGGAAGTTCCATACTTTCGAGAGGGAAAATCCCCAAGATTGAAGGGGGATCCTAATTTCCGTCCTAGTTTGGCATTCGGTTTTTTTCCAATGATCAGCATACCGCCTCAAATGCAACATTTTCAAATTTGACATTTCCAGGGCTCATTTACAATATTTAGGGGATTATGTGCATTTTCTAGGCATTAATGGACATAATTAAAATTCGAACAATCGATGCATGAAAAGGTGCACAAGAACGGTCTGGAAAACCATGCTCGTGTTATTTAGCACATTCTCATGCCTTTTACAAGGAATGGGCAGATATTTCAAGGAAATGTGTGGCAATAGTCAACCATAAACGCGTCGTTTACTCGGTTAACAACTATACAAAAAATGAAACACATGGTTGGAAAAGATGACACCTGGGTTGGTGCCATGGTATGGCCTCACCATGCCCTGGTAAAAATTGGAGAATGTTTTCCTTATGTCGTGATGCGCGCCTTTCATAAATCGAACCATCACTGAGGAAGTTTCATGGTTTCAAGGGGGAAATCACCAAGATTGAAGGGGGGTCCAAATTACCTTTGTCCTTTGTCCACGAGTTTTTTCTACAATGAACATACAACTTGCAAATCACCATGTTCAAATTTGGCACTTTTTTGGGTTCATTTGCCATATTTAGGGGATTATGTGCATCTCCTAGGCATTAATGCGCATAATTCAAGTTCGAACAATCAATGCATGAAAGGGTCCACAAGAATGGCCTAGAAAACCATGCTCGTGCCATTTAGTAAATTCCCATACCTTTTACAAGGAATGGACATATATTTCAATGAAATGTGTGGCAATAGTCAACCACACATGTCTGTTTGTTGGGTTTTCAACTATAAAAAATGAAATAAATGCTTAAAAAGATGATGCCCGGCATGGTGCCATGGTATGAGCTCACCATGCCTTGGTAAAACTTTGAGAAGGTTTGGCTTATTTTGTCATGCACGCCCTTCATAAATCGAACCATCACCGAGGAAGTTTCGTGCTTTCGGAAGGGAAATCTTCAAGATTGAAGGGGAATCCAAATTTTCTTCGTTCTTTGCCTTGGAGTTTTTTTCCACGACGAAAATAAAACATGAAATCACCGTGTTCAAATTTGGCATTTTTCGGGCTCATTTACCATATTTAGGGGATTATGTGCATTTTCTAGGCATTTACCGCATATAAATCCAATCCAGCTACAGGTGCATGGGTGTGATGTCAGGGACGTGGATTGTCGTTCGATCGCGGCACATCCAATAGTGCGCACAAGCGCGATCCACGTGGCCGGGGTTCCGGCCAATCATAACGCAACACCCAACAGGCTTAGTGCACACTGTTTTCGGACGCGAAGGAGATGAACCATGTGTGATAATGAACGAGCAAACTTGTGAGGAAAGTCAAATTTCTGTTGTCGTTTGTGGTTGAGCTCTTGAATACCACCGCACTATACGGCTGCCCAGCCCCTCCGTCCCAGACCTCTCTCCATGCATCATCCATGGCACCGCTGTGCACAGTAACTGGTAAGGAATTGATGGCAACCCGCCGCGCCGTGTTATTCACAGCCCGCGACCGCACACATGGTAAGGAAGCGATGGCATCTCGCCGCACCGAGTTCATCACCGCCGGCAGCCAGACAGTTACATGGGCGGACTTTGAGGCTGCCATGGCCGAATGGGTGGTGGATCTAGAGGCGGCCAAAGCCGTACAGAAGGAGCGGAAAAGGCAGAAAGCAGTCAAGAAAAGAGAGTCCCGCCGCCGCAAGAAAAAAGAGGCCGCACACCGTCGTGAGGAGAGCTTGGCGGAGATCGAAGCATGGTGGGCTACCGCCTAGAAGGCCGGGAAGGAGAACGCCGGCGTCTGGCCAGCATTCCCTGATGGCAGCATGTGAAGTAGTTTAAGTTTCTAGTATTAGAGAAAATTACCAGTAGTACTTTAAGTTTGTAGTATTAACATACAATGTCGGTAAGAGCATCCTTTGAGGGCTTTGAGCATTGATTAGCATGTGTGCCCGTGTGCCTTTTTTGCGTTAATCATGAGAAGATCACAAAACACACGGTTTCTATGCCATACCCATCTGCGTTTTTTGCGTTAATGACCCATAAGTCATTTACCTGTGCAATATTTCCTAATAAACTAGGCATACCATTGACCAAAAAAATTAAGTACACGTGTACTTCTTTTGGAGACGGGATCTGCCAACTTTCTTTTTTCTTGCAGATGAGTATTTTACGCGCTTCGTCTGCATTGTGTGTTTCCCCCGCCCAAGTTTCAAATTCGCACCGGAATTTTCATTAGGCGTGCGATTTCATAATTTATTCCTCCAACCACATCCCCTTCCCCTCAGTATCCCCCCTCCCTCGCACCTCCCCCAACCGGCATCTCAAACCCCCACCGCCGCAACCACAGCTTCAACCACATCTACGTTCTACTTGGATCCAATCAGGTAACCCATTGATATCTATCACGTCCCCGGCCTGATTGCTTAA
>NC_041384.1:250199855-250259741 GCF_002162155.2 Triticum dicoccoides | reverse complement strand
CATGGCGCGATGGCGCTGTGCTTGTTGACCCGGAGGAACACCTCGCCTCCGCCGCCGCCGCCGACATGGTGCAGGCTCTGGCCCAGATGAAGTCCCCCAGCGACTACCCCCAGGACTTAATAGGTAAGATCTGACCAGCTAAATCTTACCAATACCTCTTGTAACAGCTATGATTTGTATGGTTGATGTATTAAGCATATCCGTGCCTTGTTTATTTCAGTACTACACACTGTGTGATGTTCAAATATTACTGTGTCCAGCTTAATTTCACCAATACCAGCAACAAACTTACAATACATGACTCAGGATATCACTAGAGATGCTGCCCATTTGCTATTTTTAGTGGATGCTAACCCTGTAGCACTTAACATGCCTGCCCATGTACTTACACAGGGTCATAACGGCCGATGCTTTTGTTTGCCGTCGAGGTGAGCTGCATCCCATGTCTTACAGTATTTCACATAATTTGTGCAATGGCAGTTTAACTTCTACCCATTTACTGGTTGCCTGCAGGTACACATGTCAGTGACACTGTTCCACGCTTCGACCCAGAAGAACAGCTCGCCTCCGATGTCGCTGACTTTGGGCGAGCTCTGGCCAAGATGAAGTGCCCCAGCAACTACCTCTCAGGACTTACCAAGTATGTACTCACCAGTTCAATCTTACCAATACCAGTTTCAATTAATGGCTATGTTTTGCACGGTCGATGTATTAAGAATGTTCTAGTAAACATGCCTAACACGTTTTTTCTACTATCCCTACCTTTTTATAGACATCTGGGCCATTGTCTGCTCTGGCAACACCTGCCTTGTGATGTTTAACTATGCCAATTGCATTTTTATCAGTACCGGTTTCAATGTCTATTAAGCCTGTTGCAATTAAAAGTTGAATCCATTTTTAAACAGTTGCATTTCAATGGCTACAAACTTACAAAACATGACTTAGGATGTTGTTAAGCCTATTGCAATTAACAGTGTATCCATTTTTTAATCTGTCCATTTGCTACCATGCTACTCTCCGCAATGAAGATATACTAGAGGTGCTTCCCCATTTGCTATTTTTGGTGGATGCTAACCCTGTTGTACTTAACATGCTGGTCCATGTATTTACGCAGGGTCATAACAACTGATGTTGTTGTTTGCCGCAAGGTTAGATGCATCCCATGTCTTACAGTATTTCACATCATTTGTGCAATTGCAGTTTAACTTCTACCATTTACTGGTTGCCGGCAGGTACACATGTCAGTGGCACTGATCCATGCTTTGACCCGGAGGAACAGCTCGCCTCCGCCGCCGCTGACTTCGGGTGGGCTCTGGCCAATATGAAGTGCCCCAGCAACTACCTCTCAGGACCTACCAAGTATGTATGTAACGCCCCGGATACAACTTTCCATATTTGTAACTCCGACTCTTGCCGTTCCCGGAGATGCGATATGAGTTTCCCTTCGTGGTTGGGTTTTGTTTTTGTTTTGCATTTTGTTCATGTCATGCATTTCATATCATGTCGGCATGTGCATCGCATTTGCATTCGTGTTCGTCTGATGCATCCAAGCACTTTCCCCGTTGTCTGTTTTGCAATCTGACACTCCTACGTCCTCCGGCGCCCCCTTTTGTCTCTTCTCATGAGCGGGTGTTAAACATTCTCGGAATGGAACGAGATTTGCAAAGCAGCCTTGGTACACCACCGGTAAACCGCCTGTCAAGTTTCGTGCCATTTGGAGTCCATTTGATACTCCAATGGTTAACCGGGGAACTGCAAAGGCCTCATGTGTGTTGCAGCCCAACACCCCTCCAAAACGGCCCAATAACCTTTCCAAACCACTCTCATGTCCTCTGTCGTCTTATCACGATCGCGTGGTCGAAAACTACACCTCATTTGGACACTCCTACCTCCTCCTACCTATAAAAAGGTGCTCCCCTATGAAATTTCGGGTCCAAACCTAGATCCACTCCTCCGCGTGTCCAGACGCATCTGCGCCACGCCGGACATGTCCACCGCTCCCCTCCATGTCGCCCCGACCAATCGTGGGTTGCCACGTCAGCATCGCCACCGCGCCTAGCCACTCCGCCGCCGTCACGCATCCTCCCCGCGCCTCCCACCTCTCGCAGCCCGCCCGGGCCCGGACGTCGCCGCCGCGGCCTGAGTCACGCGCGCCGCCTGGCTCCCTGCCGCACCTTGCTGGCCTCATGCCTACTCCGCCACCATCGCCAGTGCTGGCCGCCGCGCGCCACCGCCCGCCGCCGCCTCGCTCGCCGGACGCCGCCCCTTCGCTGCAGCTGCGCCGCGGCCCCTCGGCCTTTGCCGGAGCACCTCGCCGTCATCCTTCCTCCGCCGCCATGGAGCTCCGCCGTCGCCGCCCATGCTCGGATCCACCCGGGATCCGTTGGATCCGGCTACTCATAGCTCCCTCCTCCGGCCTCCTCCTCGTCTCCGGCCTCCACCATCAACTCCGCCAAACTTTGGAAACGGTGCCCTCTCAGATCCACATCTGGAAACCCTAAGGGTGACCCCGAAAACATCGTAAGTCCCTAAGATTTTGCATTCTGAAGCCCTGTTCAACATGCCATAACTCCTCATCCATAGATCCGTTTTGCATGCATGAGACATCAAAATGGTCATCATGATGTGCTCTTCATTTCATTCCATTGTGACATGCTTGTTTGAGTCCATCTTGATGCCCAGATGACTGATGCAAGAGTGCTATAAAATGTTAGGTGATGATTCTTAGCAGAATATGATCTTTTGTCATTTTTGTCACATTTGTTGTTTGCTGCATATGAACATGAGCCCTACATGTATTTTGATCTATGCCATGCCATCTTTACAGGGGTGTATGCCATGTATTTTTGTTATCTTTGTGGTGACTAGCACAAGCATGCAAAGTAGCTCTTGTGATATTGCTGATTTCATAGACTTAGAATTTCAATAAGTCATTGCTCTGCTATTATTTTTATGCCATGTATTCATGTTGCTACAGTGAGATCCATGCTTTATTTGAGTTGCTTCAGTAAGGATGATTTGGACATATGGTTGTGATCTATCCATCCATGTCCCTGTTTGCATTTGTGGAGTGCCCTATCATGTCTCAATCTTGCTCTACTTTTGCTATAAAATGTTCCTGGCAGATTGTTTACGTGTTAATAAATTTTGCCAAGGTTGTTGTACTTGATCCATGCATGCTATGAGCTTGTTCTTGTTTTGGTTAGCTTCATGATCATGTCTTCTTTCTGATGCTATCCTTATATTGTAATGCATGGCTTTGTGATGAGTGAATCGAGCTCGCAAAGATGCCTTCATATTTCTGTTTATTCCATGCTCAGTTTTCTGCAAAGTCTTAATATGTTAACGAAACTTGCTATGTTTAAATGGGTGCCATCATATTTTCTGTGCCCTTTTAGCTCATGGTAAGTAAGGGACTTTTGTTCAATGCTTTGATTTGCCATGCCTTTTTTTGCTATGTTCTGTTCCTATAGCTTGTTATTTGCTTGCTCTAAACATTGCTTCCTGATGTTAATTCCTGACATGTTAATATTTTCACTAAGTTTGTGATGCTGATATCTTTGGCACTTTTTCCATGCTTGTTTGAACCTGCTCTTGTGGGATTTAGCCATAGCTTAGTGTTCATCTTTTGTCAAGAATCTTGAGTAGATCTCTGCCATGTGCTTTGTTGCTACGTTGGGGTGCAATAGCTTAGTTTATTGTTGCGCTATAGATGGCATCGTGCTGTTAATCGTAGATTTGAGCTAGTCTTGTTTTGCTTGCCATTTGGAAACCGTGCATCCGATTCCGGTGATCTTTATATCGGTTTTGACCGAAATCATCTCATCTTTCCAACGGCACACTTGGTTCGCCAAGTTGAGGCCTGGTTCAATCTTTCCCTTCCGAATCATGCATTGCATTGCATATCACATCCCGCATGTCATGTCATGTTTTGCAGCATGTTGATTGTGCATTGCATCGTGTTTGATTGGGTAGAGCCGGGAGACGAGTACGTGTTCGAGGAACCCGTTGAGTACGCTAGCGAGGATCAAGCTTTCGTCAACTCGGAGAACTTTGTAGGCAAGATGACCATACCCTCGAAATCACTTCTATCTTTGCTTGCTAGTTGTTCGCTCTTTTGCTATGTCGCGATACCTACCACTTGCTATAACATGCCTCCCATATTGCCATGTCAAGCCTCTAACCCACCTTTCCTAGCAAACCATTGTTTGGCTATGTTACCACTTTGCTCATCCCCTCTTAGCGTTGCTAGTTGCAGGTGAAGATGGAGTTTTTTTCCTTGTTGGAACATGTTTATTCTTTGGATATCATTATTATATCTTGTTTACTTTAATGCATCTATATACTTGGTAAAGGGTGGAAGGCTCGGCCTTATGCCTGGTGTTTTGTTCCACTCTTGCCGCCCTAGTTTCCATCATACCGGTGTTATGTTTCTTGATTTTGCGTTCCTTACGCGGTTGGGTTATAATGGGAACCCCTTGACAGTTCGGCTTAAATAAAACTCCTCCAGCAAGGCCCAACCTGGTTTTACGATTTGCCACCTAAGCCTTTTTCCTTGGGTTTCACGAAATCAAGGGTCATCTTTATTTTAAACCCCCGGGCCAGTGCTCCTCTGAGTGTTGGTCCAAACTAGAGCACCGTGCGGGGCCGTCCCTTGGCAACTTGGGTTATGTTGGTTCCCGTACGCTTAGCTTATCTGGTGTACCCTAAGAACGAGATATGTGCAGCTCCTATCGGGATTTGTCGGCACAGCAGGTGGTCTTGCTGGTCTTGTTTTACCATTGTCAAAATGTCTTGTAACCGGGATTCCGAATCTGATCGGGTCTTCCTGGGAGAAGGAATATCCTTCGTTGACCGTGAGAGCTTGTGATGGGCTAAGTTGGGACACCCCTGCAGGGTTTTGAACTTTCGAAAGCTGTGCCTGCGGTTATGGGTAGATGGGAATTTGTTAATGTCCGGTTGTAGAAAACTTGAAACTTAACTTAATTAAAATGAATCAACCGTGTGTGTAGCCGTGATGGTCTCTTTCCGGCGGAGTCCAGGAAGTGAACACGGTTCTTGTGTTTTGCTTGAACGTAAGTAGTTTCAGGATTACTTCTTGATCACTTCTAGTTCATGATCATTGAGTTGCTTCTCTTCTCGCTCTCATTTGCGTAAGTTAGCCACCATATATGCTAGTGCTTGCTTCAGTTCCACCTCACTACCTTTTCCCTACCAATAAGCTTAAATAGTCTTGATCTCGCGGGTGTGAGATTGCCGAGTCCTTGTGGCTCACAAATACTTCCAAACAGTTGCAGGTGCCGATGATACCAGTGCAGGTGACGCAACCCAGCTCAAGTGGGAGCTCGATGAAGATCGTGTTCATTGTGTTGTTTCGTTTCTAGTTGATCAGTAGTGGAGCCCAGTCGGGACGATCGGGGATCTAGCATTTGGGGTGGTCTTTCTTTATTTTGGTTCCGTAGTCGGACCTTGATTGCATTCTGGATGATGTGTGCTATATCTATGTATTGTGTGAAGTGGCGATTGTAAGCCAACTCTTTATCCCTTTCTTATTCTGTACATGGGATGTGTAAAGATTACCCTCTTGCGACATGCCTACTATGCGGTTATGCCTCTAAGTCGTGCTCCAACACGTGGGAGATATAGCTGCATCATGGGTGTTACAAGTTGGTAATCAAAGCCTTCCCTGACTTAGGAGCCCCCTGCTTGATCGAATCACTGATGTTGTTGAGTCTAGGACAAAATGTTTTGAGTCTTAGGATTATATATATCGGAGAGTAGGATTCTTTTTACTCCTCAGTCCCTTCGTCGCTCTGCTGAGGCCTCCTGACGTAGAGTTTTGACTCTTCTCTCCTCAAATTTCACGGAATTTTTTTAGGATCACACGGGTATCTCGGAATCGTTCCGATGGTTTTGTGACGAGAAAATTGTTCTTGGTGCCTCCTGACATTTAGGGGTTGTGGTAGTGTCCCAGGGAGTTGAGCTCCGAGGTGTTGTCATCATAATTTGATCGTTGCAGTTCTGGAATACCTGAGTTTGCCGACAGCAAAAGTCTCCTTTATGAAGTTGTTGGTGAGATAACCTCGATGCCACCCAGTACTGGGGTTGAGTTTGGGTGTATTGCCATAACTCGTATAACGGATGCTTTTCGAAGGTTTAGGTAAATGATTTCCGAAGGTTTCTTGGTTATTTGTTGAAGGATGGATACACCTGGATGTAGGTATTGTTAGTTTGGGTGAGATATTATGCTTCCCCTGTATCCCCAACACCTGACTGCATAACCAGAAGGTTTTGGGAGTTTATAAGTGGGAATTCAAGTATCACGTAGGATATCTTTCCAACAGACACATGATACGATATGGGATCTATCATATGTTTGTTCCGGCTTATTCTGCAAGCCAATCCTTTGTTTTCTTTTATTTGTGGTATTCGAGTTGCTTCGAAGTCAAATGTTGATTCCATACCTTTCCTAAGTGGTGTTATCATATTTCTATGTGAATACTAATCCTTCCTAATAATTGAGATTGTCATGTCAATCCTTTTCAACCGGTGTGCTCCTCTTCAAGTGGATCCGATCATTTCAACATCCGCAAGATCAATTCTAAGTTTCTCAACGGTGTTTGTTTCATCCGTCCGAAGTTGTCCTTGTTTTCCCACCCTCCCACCCTTTTTTCTTCAAGGATTCATATTTCTTAATCATGTATCCTTTTATTTGTGAGAAGTCTTCTCAGTCCTTTCTTTCAATGCTTTACCCAGTGTTTCCTATGAGGACTCTAACGGAGCTTCAAGTTCATCATTCGTCATTCTTTTCTTCTCCGGTGCATTCAATTCAAGCTTTGGTATTGAGTATAGTCCTTTCATTTTGCCCAATGCTTTTCTCATGCCGGTGCACCTCATAATCATTCCCCCGCTTGCTATTCAATTGTTCTGGAGTGCTAAAGATATCTTAGGAGATTCGTGTTTCCATTGCTAATTCGCTTAAGCTATCTCGAGGTTGTTATCTTATTCAAGCCATTTAACTCAACCGGCGCAATCTATCTTTTAAATTGTTCAACGGTGTTTCTATTGAGTGGGCCCTAACCCACAGGTCTTTTTCCAGGATCTTACCTGACTCTTCTAATTTTCCCACAGTTATTCTCAAATTCATTTCAAAGTTTGACGTAAGAATGAGTTATCATCAGTCAAATGCCGTTTCTCCAAGATCGATCAAATTCTTTTCATCATTGGCTCAACCTCTTCTCTTTTGATTCTCCCAGAGTGTCTAAACAATTCTCGATGGTGTTTCTCATTGTCATTCTCGGATTTGAAGACCGAAGAAGAGTTTCTCTTCAATCAAATCTGCTATCTTAAAGATTCGTGGTTCTAGCTTCATGACGTCTTCTCTTAACTGTTTTTGATTGTGAGAAATTCTTTTCACCCATCCGGATCAATTCGGGAGTCTTTTCAGTTTGATTCTCTGAAGGCCATCATTTCGGGTTTATTCATTCCTGCTTTCAGCTCTCATTCTCCAAATCATACCGGTGCATCATTCAAGTATTCTCTTATTAGCTCGTGATCTCTTCATTCTCATGTATCTAAATTCCCTCAAGTACCAACATCGTTTTCTAATTCTTCCCGGTGTTCCTTTATCTTTTCTTCGTTCATTTTCAATTCTTACGGCGGTTCATTCAAGATTTCTTTTCCTTGATGATCATATCAATTTATTTGTTGTTTCATTCCTACCAGTGGTTCGTTGAAGACCTTTCTCAAGTTTGCCCTATATCTATCTTAATCCTTCCTACGAGAATAAGTAGTATGCCAAATTCGTTGCTTGTCATCAATTTAAATTGGTGAAGGATACGCATAACATAATTCTTATTCTTGTTTCATCCAAGTCATTGATTCATTCTTCCGGAGTAAATTCACAATGAGTAAATCATCAGTTCAAGTGCTTCATACTTTTCCCGGAGTTCCAAGATCTCTCACCTATATCACCATGAACATTCATCTAATCATTGCAAGGCTTCAATATTATTCTTTTCATCCTTCACTTCTTTGTGATCATTCTTTTTTTACCGGAGTTATTCATGGAGGCTACTTGATGATTCATCAAGGATTTAATTCCTTCCTGAAGTGTTCATCGAGATTCTTTTCAGAGGAGTTCAAGCATTCTTCATCTTGCATTCCGTAGTGCAATTCCTTCTACCTTATCTTTTCAGGTGGTGTTATGTCATTTTTGACAATTTCTGTGTGTTTCATGATTCACAAGTTCACGTATGAGATATTTAAACCCATCAATCCCTTCTTTGGAGTTATCTTGGGTTATATTTCACCTAAATTTTTTCCCTATGGATTTATGCTATTTATGGTTCTTATAAAGGACCCAAGTTCTTCATTTATCCTCCCGGTGAAATAAGGTTCTCGTCTCCTTGTTCATATCAATCCAATCTAGTGTTTCAGTTAGTGGCAGAATTTCACATCATAATTTTGAGATGTTTTCCATAAGCCCACTACAAGATCGTTCGTCTCGTTGTTGAGTTTTCCAACAACTCCATTATATCCTTCTTTCTAAGGGTGCTTTCCAAACTCAATTGTGGTAGAAGTTGTCATTTTCTTCTCCGTTCTTTTGTTCCGACGATCTACCTTCTATTCCTTCATCCGGAGGCATTGTGTTGTTGCTCTTTTCTCTCATCATCTCGTATGGTGAAGATCATGTTCTTTTCATGCTTATCCATTTAACCGGAGTGTTGTGTCCTTTGCTCAAGTTCTTTTCATCTTATCAAGTTTCGTATCACTTTTCAACCGGAGTGCTGCCTGAATTTGTTCTTCCTTGTTCCTTTTTTCTAACAGAGTGTTTTCAACTTCGATCATCTCCGATGTGTTCTTTTCTCAAAATGGTTTAACCTTTCAAGGTTCTTTTGTTTCACTCGTTTGTCAAAGAAGCAACTCAGTTGTAGCTCTTCTCTTCCTCTTCTGTTTTCCCTCCGGTGCCATCCTAGACCTCGGGACGAGATCCTCTCGTAGTGGTGGAGTGTTGTAACGCCCCGGATACAACTTTCCATATTTGTAACTCCAACTCTTGTCGTTCCCGGAGATGCGATATGAGTTTCCCTTCGTGGTTGGGTTTTGTTTTTGTTTTGCATTTTGTTCATGTCATGCATTTCATATCATGTCATCATGTGCATCGCATTTTCATTCGTGTTCGTCTCATGCATCCGAGCACTTTCCCCGTTGTCCTTTTTGCAATCCGACACTCCTACGTCCTCCGGCGTCCCCTTTTGTCTCTTTTCATGTGTTAAACATTCTCGGAATGGACCGAGATTTGCCAAGCGGCCTTGGTACACCACCGGTAGATTGCCTCTCAAGTTTCATGCCATTTGGAGTCCGTTTGATACTCCAACGGTTAACCGGGGAACCGCAAAGGCCTCGTGTGTGTTGCATCCCAGCACCCCTCCAAAACGGCCCAATAACTCTTCCAAACCACTCTCATGTCCTTCTTCGTCGGATCACGATCGCATGGTCGAAAACTACACCTCATTTGGACACTCCTACCTCCTCCTACCTATAAAAAGGTGCTCCCCTTCGAAATTTCGGGTCCAAACCTAGATCCACTCCTCCTCTGCATGTCCGGACGCGTCTGCGCCGCACCGGACATGTCCGTCGCTCCCCTCCATGTCGCCCCACCCAATCGTGGGTTGCCACATCAGCATCGCCGCCTCGCCCAGCCACTCCACCGCCGCCACCCGTCCTCCCCGCGCCTCCCACCTCCCGCAGCCCGCCGGGGCCCGGATCTGGCCCGCCCGGGCCCGGACGCCGCCGCTGCGGCCCGAGTCCTGCGCGCCCCCCAGCTCCGTACCGCACCTCACCGGCCTCGCGCGTGCTCCGCCACCATCGCCGGCGCTGGCCGCCGCGCGCCACCGCCCGCTGCTCGCTTGCCCGCCGCCGCCTCGCTCGCCGGACGCCGCCCCTTCGTCGCAGCCCCGTCGCGGCACCTCGGCCTTTGCCAGAGCACCTCGCCGTCATCCTTCCTCCGCCTCCTTGGAGCTCCGCCGTCGCCGCCCTTGCTCGGATCCGGCCGGGATCCGGCTACCCGCAGCTCCCTCCTCTGGCCACCTTCTCGTCTCCGGCCTCCTCCATCAACTCCGGCGAACTTTGGGAACCATGCCGTCTCAGATCCAGATCTGGAAATCCTAAGGTTGACCCCGAAAACATCCCAAGTCCCTGAGATTTTGCATTCTAAAGCCCTGTTCAACATGCCATAACTCCTCATCCGTAGATCCGTTTTGCATGCTTGAGATATCATAATGTTCATCATAATGTGCCCTTCATTTCATTCCAGTGTGACATGCTTGTTTGAGTTCATCTTGATGCCCAGATGACCGATGCAAGAGTGCTATAAAATGTTAGGTGCTCATTCTTAGCAGAGTATGAGCTTTTGTCATTTTTGTCACATTTGTTGTGTGCTGCATATGAACATGAGCCCTACATGTATTTTGATCTATGCCATGCCATCTTTACAGGGTTGTATGCCATGTATTTTTGTGATCTTTGTGGTGACTAGAACAAGCATGCAAAGTAGCTCTCGTGATATTGCTGATTTCAGACACTTAGAATTGCACCAAGTCATTGCTCTGCTGTTATTTTTATGCCGTGTATTCATGTTGCTATAGTGAGATCCATGCTTTATTTGAGTTGCTTCAGTAAGGATGATTTGGACATATGGTTGTGCTCTATCCATCCATGTCCCTATTTGCATTTATGGAGTGCCCTAGCATGTCTCAATCTTGCTCTACTTTTGCTATAAAATGTTCATGGCAGATTGTTTATGTGTTAATCAATTTTGCCAAGGTTGTTGTAGTTGATCCATGCATGCTATGAGCTTGTTCTTGTTTTGGTTAGCTTCATGATCATCTCTTCTTGCTGATGCTATGCTTATCTTTTCATGCAAGGCTTTGTGATGAGTGAATCGAGATTGCAAAGATGCCTTCATATTTCTGTTTATGCCATGCTCAGTTTTCTGCTAAGTCTAAATCTGTTAGCAAAACTTGCTATGTTTACATGGGTACCATCATATTTTCCGTGCCCTTTTGGCTCATGGTCAGTAAGGGACTATTCTTCTATACTTTGAGTAGATTCATGCCATGCCTTTGTTTTCTATGTTCTGTTCGTGTAGCTTGTTGTTTGCCATAGCTCAGTGTTCATCTTTTGTCAAGAATCTTGAGTAGATCACAGCCATGTGCTTTGTTACTATGTTGGTGTGCAGTAGCTTAGTTTCTTGTTGCACTCTAAATGGCATCGTGCTGTTAATCGCAGATTTGAGCTAGTGTTATTTTGCTTGCCATTTGCAAACCTTGCATCTGATTCCGGTGATATTTATATCGATTTTGACCGAAATCATCTAATCTTTCCAGCGGCACACTTGGTTTGCCAAGTTGAGGCCTGGTTCAATCTTTCCCTTCTGAAGCATGCATATGCATTGCATATCACATCTTGCATGCGATGTCATGTTTTGCATCATGTTGATTGTGCATTCCACCATGTTTGATTGTTGGTCCTTTGCTTGTTTTCTTGCTTTGGATAGAGACGAGAGACGAGTATGTGTTCGAGGAACCCATTGAGTACGCTTACGAGGATCAAGCTTTCGTCAACTCGGAGAACTTTGCAGGCAAGATGACCATACCCTCGAAATCACTTCTATCTTTGCTTGCTAGTTGTTCACTCTTTTGCTATGCCGCGATACCTACCAGTTGCTATAACATGCCTCCTATATTGCCATGTCAAGCCTCTAACCCACCTTTCCTAGCAAACCGTTGTTTGGCTATGTTACCGCTTTGCTCGGCCCCTCTTATAGCGTTGCTAGTTGCAGGTGAAGATGGAGTTTGTTCCTTGTTGGAACATGTTTATTCTTGGGATATCATTATTATATCTTGTTTACTTTAATGCATCTATATACTTGGTAAAGGGTGGAAGGCTCGGCCTAATGCCTGGTGTTTTGTTCCACTATTGCCGCCATAGTTTCCGTCATACCGGTGTTATGTTCCTTGATTTTGCGTTCCTTACGCGGTTGGGTTATAATGGGAACCCCTTGACAGTTCGCCCTGAATAAAACTCCTCCAGCAAGGCCCAACCTTGGTTTTACCATTTGCCACCTAAGCCTTTTCCATTGGGTTTCGCAGACTCAAGGGTCATCTTAATTTTAAACCCCCAGGCCAGTGCTCCTCTGAGTGTTGGTCCAAACTAGAGCACCATGCGGGGCCGTCCCTTGGTAACTTGGGTTATGTTTGTTCCCGTATGCTTAGCTTATCTGGTGTGCCCTAAGAACAAGATATGTGCAGCTCTTATCAGGATTTGTCTGCACAGCGGGTGGTCTTGTTGGTCTTGTTTTACCATTGTCGAAATGTCTTGTAACCGGGATTCCGAGTCTGATCGGGTCTTCCTGGGAGAAGGAATATCCTTCGTTGACCGTGAGAGCTTGTGATGGGCTAAGTTGGGACACCCCTGCAGGGTTTTGAACTTTCAAAAGCCGTGCCCGCGGTTATGGGCAGATGGGAATTTGTTAATGTCTAGTTGTAGAAAACTTGAAACTTAACTTAATTAAAATGAATCAACCGCATGTGTAGCCGTGATGGTCTCTTTCCGGCAGAGTCCGGGAAGTGAACACGGTTCTTCTATTATGCTTGAACGTAAGTAGTTTCAGAATCACTTTTTGATCACTTCTAGTTCACGATCGTTGAGTTGCTTCTCTTCTCGCTCTCACTTACGTAAGTTAGCCACCATATATGCTAGTGCTTGCTGTAGCTCCACCTCACTACCTTTTCCCTACCCATAAGCTTAAATAGTCTTGATCTCGCGGGTGTGAGATTGCTAAGTCCTTGTGGCTCACAGATACTTCCAAATAGTTGCAGGTGCCGATGATACCAGTGCAGGTGACGCAACCCAGCTCAAGTGGGAGCTCGATGAAGATCGTGTTCATTGTGTTGTTTCATTTCCAGTTGATCAGTAGTGGAGCCCAGTTGGGACGATCAGGGATCTAGCATTTGCGGTGGTCTTTCTTTATTTTGGTACCATAGTCGGATCTTGATTGTATTTTGGATGATGTATGCTATATCTATGTATTGTGTGAAGTGGCGATTGTAAGCCAACTCTTTATCCCTTTCTTATTCAATACATGGGATGTGTAAAGACTACCCCTCTTGCGTCATGCCTACTATGCGGTTATGCCTCTAAGTCGTGGTCTGACACATGGGAGATATAGCCGCATCATGGGTGTTACAATGTACCCACCAGTTCAATCTTACCAATACCAGTTGCAATTAATGGCTTTGTTTTGTACAGTCAATGTATTAAGCATGTTCTAGTAAACATGCCTAATACGTTTGAGCTATTTTCCCTACCTTTTTATAGACAACTGGGCCATTATCTGCTCTGGCAGTACCTGCCCTGTGATGTTTAACTCTGCCAATTGCATTATATCAGTACCGGTTTCAATGGCCATTAAGCCTGTTGCAATTAACAATTGTATCCATTTCTAAAGAGTTGCATTTCAATGGCTACAAACTTAAAAACATGAATTAGGATGTTGTTAAGCCTGTTGCAATTAGCAGTTGTATCCATTTTTTAATCCATCCCTTTGCTACCATGCTACTCTTTTGAAATGAAGATATCACTAAAGATTCTGCTGTTTTATTACCATTTGCTATTTTTGGTGGATGTTAACCCTGTTGTAATTTACATTGTCTTTCCATGTACTTACACAGGGCTACAATGGGCGATGCTGTTGTTTACCATCGAGGTTAGCTGCATCCCATGTCTTATACACCATCTATTCCTAAATATTAGTATTTTTAGACATTCAAAGATAGACTACATAAAGAACAATATGAGTGAATCTAGATTCTAATCTAAACTATATCTATAATTCTATATACATCCGTACGTAATTCATATTGAAATCTCAAAAAAAAAACTTGTACATAGGAACATAGGTAGTTGTATTTTACAGCATTTGTGCAATCTCAGTTTAGCTTCTAACATTTACTGGTGGCTTGTAGGTACGTATATGAGGGGTACTGATCCACGCTTCGATCCCTTTTGCGTATGGGGCAATGAGATATTCATGAACAAGCGTCAAGTGAGGAAACTAAGAAAGATTGTTAGGCAAAAGAAACAGGTGATTGGAATTAAGCTCTTTATTTACACTTTGTCAAAGACAATAGTGAACTTTAGGATGGTAAGTAATGTGTTGCCTTTTCCCCTGCCCACAACAAGTTACTCTATTAGATCTCAGTATCTGATATTTTTCTCTTTTCAGTGGTTTCTGAAGCTACTTACTGATGATTACGTTGCAAACTACATGACCGGAGTGGAGGCAACTATGGTTAAAGTATATAATTCATGCTACCATGATAATGCTCTAGAAGTATTCCTGAAGGTGGTGAAGGATGGGTGGGCGATCGTCACAGGGGGTTGGACAAAAGTGGTTCGTGCCTATGGCATGCAGGAAGGCACATTATGGGCATTCTGCTTCTTCAACACCGTCAGCAGTCAAAATGATTTACACTTGTCTCTTCACCTTTACCGCCTTTAAATACTGCGGTTCATCATAGTTAATTGCTGCCTAATCCTGTAATTACTTAACATATTATACTGGCAATTTTATTTATGGATTCGTTGTTGAACCATTGTGCTGAGAATTTGAATTGCACGTTTCGTATTTCAAAATTTCCAATTAGAATAATGAATTACAGGCAAAAATAAAAATAGAACAAACGGTCATGGACCTTTGCAAACGGTTCTAGCAGTAAAAGCGCTTGCGGTGGATAGCCCAATGCCACACAGTTTTCTACATCAAATCGTGTGTGATGTAGTTAATGAAAGAACACAGTTAACCAAGGCAGAGCATGTGTGATAGTTACACCTTTCACACACGAGCGTATACATAAAACCGTGTGGGAAGTACATCCGAACGGAAACATTTCCCTGGATTGACTGTGTGGGATGTACATAAGAACGGAAACATATTCCTTGGATTCACCATGTGTGATATACATTCTGGGATTCACCGTGGTGGATGTACATACCTACGGAAATGATTTCTTGGATTCACCGTGTGGGATGTACATACCTAAGAAAATGATTTCGTGGATTCATCATGTGGGATGTATATACCTACGAAAATGAACGGGTTTCGATGCCTCGCCCGGTCGCACATGGCCCCGGCCTGGGTCCCAGGAGGGCCTATCCCCGACGATTTCTGGGTCATGTGGGAAGGACACCCTATCGCACACACTCACTTGGCGATGGTTCCAGATGCCGTCGTGGAAAGGGGTTTTAAACCGTTTGTTTAGGACCGACGCGCACCAGTGTTAGCCATCCCTAACCTGGAGGGACAGTTGGTGGCGGCTCTACGTGTTATCCCAGATTGGATTGTGCCTCATCTAGCTTACTTGACCAGGGGCGAGTTGCCAGAAGATGAACTTTTTGCGCGACAGATCATAAGGCCATCTAAGTTGATGACAACTGTTAATGGCGAGTTACACAGATGTAGTGTCACTAGCGTGTTTCAACGCTATGTTTCCCCTGATGAAGGCCGAGAAATTTTGCAAGAAATTCATGCAGGAGACTGTGGTCATCATGCTGGGTCAAGATCTCTCATGGCTAAGGCTTTTCGACATGGTTTTTTTCTGGTTGATGGCTCACGCTGATGTAGAGGACATTGTATGTAAGTGTGATGGTTGTCAGAAATTTGGACACCAAGCCCATGTGTCAGCTCAGGAATTGCGGATGATCCCAATAACCTGGCCGTTTGTGGTCTGGGGGCTTGATATGGTAGGGCCCCTCAAGAGGTCTAAGGACAAGAAGACTCACCTTTTGGTGGCAGTTGACAAGTTTACAAAGTGGGTTGAAGCAGAGCCGGTCAGCAATTGTGAGGCAGTAGTAGCAGTTCAGTTTGTGAAAAAGCTGATCTTCCGCTTTGGTTATTCTCATAGTATCATCATTGATAATGGGACAAATCTGTCTAAGGGTGCTATGAAAGAGTTATGTCAAAGGGAACACATCCAGCTTGATGTCTCATCTATGGCTCATCCACGGTCCAATGGTTAGGCAGAGCGTGCTAACCAGGAGATATTACGAGGGATCAAGCCCCGGCTCATGGTTCCTTTGGAACGCACACCGGGTTGTTGGGTCGAAGAGTTGCCTTCCATTCTTTGGAGTATCAGGACTACCCCAACAGATTAACTAGCTACACGCCGTTCTTCATGGTTTATGGCACAGAGGCAGTTCTCCCAAGTGATATTCGTCATGACTCGCCCAGGATGGCTGCTTACGACAACGAGATAGAGCGTCAAAATGCTCTGGATGCCTTGGAAGAAGAACACAATCTCACGGCGGCTCGATCGGTAATTTACCAACAAGACCTGTGTCGCTATCATAGCCACAAAATTCGAAGTCGGACTTTTCAGGAGGGCGACTTAGTGCTCTGTTTGATTCAAATCAGACATGCATGCATGAGATTTCAGCTCCTTGCGAAGAACCCTTTGTGGTTAGTAGGAACCTCAACAATGGGTCATACTATCTCATCGACATACGTGAACACAAGAAATCACGTAGCTGTGAGGAGGAGACAAACATGCCCTGGAACATTGCTCATCTTTGGCCTTACTATAATTGAGCCACTAGCTCCAATCATTGTACATACATATCTTTTATATATCTTTTATGGTCAACGTAATAAAGCCGGCACCCTCGAAACTCGAGGCCTCTATCGTTTCATCTCATACATTGTGCATGAGTCTTTCATTAATTGATCATAAGGTCACTGGGGCTTCCAACTCACCGAGTTTCGCTATCTCACCCTCTTGACCTGGCAAAAACGCCACACTATTGGTTAAACCTGCATGTATGCTTGATGCTACTCCGAAAAGATGACCCATCGTACTCTTTACAAGTCAATCTTTATGACCCTGAACTTGTCAAAGTTAAAACGGTGTCCTAAGTCATGTGAGAGCCGGCTTACGAAAAGTGAGGATAAACCAAGGCTGTCATGCCAAGCTTCATTGAAGCAAGACTTGAGCCTCGAAAGCCAACTTACTGTTTATTCAGTATATTTTTTTTTTGATTATGTATATACAGGAATATGTTGCTCTTCATCACATTATGGCAATGACTATATATCTCTGGGTCAAAGAACTCTGGGTTGCTTGTGATGAGTATTGGCCTTTTTTGATCGTGAGTCGCCGTACTTATAAACCGCCGGGTTCTTGACAGTCAATCCTTATGACCCTGAACTTGTCAAAGTTAAAATGACGACTTAAGTTATGTGAGAACCGGCTTACGGAAAACAAGGATAACACAACGTTATCATGCCAGATTCACCGAAGCAAGACCATGAGTTGCCAAATTATCAGTTCGGCCTTGTGTTTTACATATGTTTATTATGACTATAAGTCGCTAGTGCATAACTCACTGGATTATTTCACACCAATTATAACTTGGTGATTATTTTTGCAGATATTAGAAGTCTATGCATTTATAGGTTGCTACAGGCAACTTATCAAGCACAAATATCAAGCAATGGCTATTAGATATTTAAGCATAAGACACCCAAGGCGGGTCACATAGCATGCATTAGTCCAAGCATTTTTTAACCCAGCGGGTCATACATGTTCGCACAAAAGTAAGCATGCGCGAAGGCACGACAAGAGCGACCAAGTGTTTTGCTACAACTATTACATGACTACAGCTGAGCCTAGAGAATTCAAAGTTTTTTGCAAGGTAAAACTACTCTTGCAAGCCCGCCTTTGAGCCGTCCGGGTTAGCCCCTTGATGACCCCCAGCGGTTGACGCCTCCGGGTTATCTTGCACTGACTCTTCTGCTTCTCGGATCTGAGAGTTGTTCAGATTCCAGTCAACATCCATTAAAGCTTTGAAGACGACTTCATCATAAAGGATAGGAGATGGATTAACGTCAGGCGCAAAAAGGTTCTTCCTCCGTTGCGGAGTTAAAGCACATGATATCAGGATGGGCGCTGCAACTCGCGTGTTGTTGTCATCGTAAGCCGACCGATATTTTCCAGCTCCATATTTTCAACAAGCTGACTCACCAATACTCATGATTCCTTCATGCAATAGGTGTAGTCCTCCTATGAAAATGCAGACCCGTCATCTTTATATTCCAGGAACCCGCCAGCTAGTTCTAACAGATCTAGCTCTGGCAAATATGCCATAGCCCGGCTCGGGGCGGTGGTGGCTCCGGATCGGGCATCTGATTTCTTCATTTCTTCGAATTGTTTTGGGATGGTTGACAGCATCTTCAACACATCCTTTATAAACTATGGCAAGTCCTTTTCGCCCATTACGGCCTCAAAAGTCCGCATGCTTCCAGTGTATAACTGCTCCGTAAAAGAGTATATAGCTTTCAGCTTCACGACACTTGTTGGGGGAAACGACACCTACGGGATCACGATGAATCCCTTTTGCTATGGTTGGCGGGCGCGAGGCTGTGGAAAGAGCGTGTTTGAGGGATCAACACGGGGGGATTATCCAGGTTTGGACCGCAAGTGATGCGTAATACCCTAGTCCTACTGGTTTGTGTTTATCTTTTGTTCTTTGACTAGCTACAAAGCGTCTCGGGTCCAAAAAGTCCGAATCCTCTCCCAGTACGCTGCGGGCCTCCTTTTATAGTCAAAAGGGGCTGCCAAAGTGGCACATAGGAGGTGGAAAGTTGTACAGTAGTTGAGTCTATCTCCTGGCACTGTAGGAGAAACGCATTTAATGCACTGCCGACGTGCCCTCCTTGCTTTATCGGGGACGGTGAGGAAGCTCGTCCCAACTGTTGCCGCCTCGCCTGGCCTCGATGCGCGTCCGAGCTAACGAGGCGTGTAGTGCCACGCTGGCTGGCTGGCAGCTGAGTTGGTGCGGTGGCAGAGACTTCACGAAGATCTGCATGCCACCACGCAATTGCATGCTGAGTTGGCCCGGAGGTCGCACGTCGCCACGTAGGTGCTCGCCTGGTTGGTGGGCTGGCAGCTGTGTTGGAACGGCAGTGGAGCCTTGGCTGGTGGGGGCATGGTTGTGGCCTTGCGAATGTCTTCGGCAAGAGTCTTGCCGAGGCCCCGGCAAGGGTCTTGTCGCGACAACGTGTGCGTCCCTGGCAAGGGTCTTGTCACGGCACCGTGTGTGTCCCTGGCAAGGGTCTTTCCGGGGGGTCTCGTGGGTACCCTTGGGAAGGATCTTGCCGAGGATCTTTGTCTTCTGATTCTCATCTAGTCTTGTATGTTCTTGGTCTTCACAAAGATCTGCATGCCACAATGGAGGCGCCACCCGAGCCTTGGTTCCGATGTGGTTGATGGCGTCGGGACTCTTACACTCGAGGGTGTCGGCCTTGTTGGTGTGGGGTAAGTCGCCCCGGGAAGACTCTTGCCAGGGCTGTGAAAGCCACCCTGGCAAGGGCCTTGCCGGGGGAGTTTCACCTCCCCCTCTGCTTCTCGTGCCTTCGGCTTGGCACTGCTCTGGTAGTCTTGGACCTTTGCTTCCTCTTCTCTGCCAAGCATGGCTGTCGACCCGTGGCTGCAACTGCCCCCGCACATGTAAAGGGGCACAAATAGGCGACATTTAAGCGCGGGGCGTTATTGGCCCAGGCCCAGAATGGTGCACGGGCACGCATGCAGCAGAGGTTTACCGTAGTAACTCCCCTGCCCGCTGCGTTTCCCCATGACCCGCATTGAATGCGTGATGTGGGGGTCATGCATGGGGCGGTTGCTGCACGCCTGCATCACATCATGGTAAATGGTAAAGAGGCGGCCCGCGCCTTCCCTATAAAAACAAAGAAACCGCGGGTGCGCTGCTCATTTACCCCCTGTGCCTTCTCCAATCTCGGAACCACCGCTCCCTTCTTCCTCCCCAAGCTTTGGCCTTTGCTTGCCTCCGCTACGCCCTTACTGCCCTTAATCCTCCATCCCCTCTTAGTTGCCATGGCGCCCAAGACAGGCAAAGGCAAAGGGGCGGCCAAGGATGTCGGGGAGAAAAAGGCGCTGGAGAGCGAGTTGGCGGTGCTGCGGACGCATCACGCCTATTTTCCCTCGACGGTCGATGCGGTCCACCTCAGGGACTACTTCAAGCCCCTGTGGGGGAGGGAGACGACGAGGCACCCTGCTACGCACATCATCCCTGCCGATTTCTCCAAGGCCGGCCCAGATTGGTACCCCTTCTTCATCGATTACTTTTCTTGCGGGCTCTGCCCCCCTTTCACAGTTTCTTCAACGACATCATGCATACCTTCGGCTATCACCTCCTTGACTTTGCGCTGTCGTCGTGGCGTGCATGCCCTCTTCGCCCATCTCTGTGAGGGCTTCGCCGGAGTGCTCCCTAGCACGACACTCTTCCGCCACTACTTCTATCCTCGCATCCAGCCAGGGGATGCCATTTCTGGGTGCATCACCTGGATCTCGAGGACCCAGGAGAAAGGCACGTACCCGGAGTGTGCCCAGAAGGAGAGGTGGGACGATTGCAGGGCCGGTGCCTCTGGATCAAGGAGGAGGATTCGCGGGAGTTCTGCCAAGTTCCTCAGAGCCCGCCAACCCGCCGCAAGGACTGGAGCGACCTTGATGTCAATGACAAGAGGCTCACGGTCGCCACCACCAGGATCCATCGCCTCACCATGGCCAGGCTCACCCTTGAGATGATCGGGGCCCATTTCATCCATCGCCAAATCGCTCTGCTGCACAACAAGGGGAGGCCGGCCTGGGACTTCAGGAATGCGACCGATGTCATGAGGCTCTGGCCTGGCTTGAAGCATAACTTCATGGTGCTGGGGCATGCCCATTTTTTCCAGAGGCTCATCCAGCTCAATGTGGACGACGACGGCAGGGCTGAGAGGACCGATAAGGCTGCGAAGGACGGCAAGGCCGTCAAGGGGGGCCTGTTTGGGTTACCGGTGGGAGTGATCCCGCTGAGCAACAACCCTCGCCAGTCCGCCATAATCGCCATGATGCTGAACTTCAACACGCACGGCCTCGACCCGGCCTGGGCCAAGCCGTCAGCAAAGCAAGTGCAGGAGTTTTTCGACAACTTGTCGGAGGGCTATGTCCGCCATGAGCCGTTGCTCATCCGCGACACCACCAAGGAGGAGATGGACTACATCGCTGCCAGGGCGGCGAAAGCGGTGCTTGCCAAGGAGGCCAGCAGCATCGGCGCTGTGGAGGACGAGGCCGAAGCAGCCGCAGAGGAGAGAGAGCTCGCCCAATGGGCGGAGTCTGCCGGGGGGCAGCGGCGCTGGCGCCGCAGCCCCCTTACTGAAGATGCGGGCGACGAGTCGCCCGAAGAGGAAGCCGAGGCAGGCGACCCTCCGTCCGCGGGGAGGAAACGCATCCTGTGGCGGGCCAGCTCTGGCGAGCCGGTCCGGCCCGGCAGGGCCGTGCAGCGGCAACCGGCTCAGGAGCAGCCCGTGCGCGGGACGAGGGCGATGAAGGCCGCGACAGCGAAGAAGGCGGCGAAGGCCGTGGTGGTGAAGAAGACAACAACTGCCTCCTCGTCCAAGTGGCGTCGGACCCCATCTCCTTCTTCCCTCCCTCGGAAAACACCCTGGAGGTCGAATTCGACCTTGGATCTTTTAGCCCGAAGAGGAAAAGGAAGCCAGTGGAGGAGGAGGTGGAGGACGAGTAAGTATTTCGCCCCCATCATCTCCTGACCTCACGCCCGTGTTATCCGCTTTTGATTTGATGTTATCTTCGCAGGGACACGGAGACGCTGGCCCAGAGGGTGGCAAAGAGGGCCAAGGCCTCGACGGGCGACAAGCCCTCGACGGGTACTTCACGTATGTCGTTGCTGGTGGAGAGCAGCCCGGACAACAGCCCCCGGCGTAGCCCCCACTTCAGCCGCCAGCGTAAGCTCGTCACTCACTCCTCCACTAGTGAACATTGGGGGTGTGAATCCTTGATGCTAACCTTGCCGGGTTTGCAGGAGAAGAACGACAGTAGGAGGAGCCGCCGAGGGCCACCCCCAACACGCCACCCCCTTGACTACGCCGCCCCGAGGGGCGTCCCCGGCAAGGGCATCCACCACCAAGCCCACGCATATGGAGGAGGAGGAGGAGGCGAACTTGGGTGCCAAGGGTTCTGCCTCGGGAACAAACGTTGGCGGGGAGGGCGCCACTTCTTCCCAGCCCGGTGTGGGTAAGTCGTTTGTTTCCCGTCCTCTGTTCTTTCTTCTTCTTTTTGAACCTCGACCTTGGCTATGCCTCATTCCCCTCTTGGGATCCAGACCCTTCCTCGGCGGACGGGGAGGACATTGACACCATCATCGAGGAGGCTGCCAGGGACGCCAAGGCCGAGGCCGACAAGATCGCCGCCGAGGAGGCCGCCAAGACCACCACTGAGGATGCCCTCAAGGGGCATGCCGGAGAGGCCGGCAAGGCCGCTGCCGAGGAGGTCGGCAAGGCCACTACCGAGGAGGCCGGCAAGGTTGCCGCCGAGGAGGGGGTGGTCGACGACCAACCTTCCTCCTCTGTCGCCTCTGGCTCGGGCAAGTACTTGAGGGTGGCCGACGACTTGTTCGTCCACCTCCCAGGAACGACGAGCACCAGGGCACCAACCGAGGGGGAGGTGTTTGACGACGAGGCGCTCACCACCATCGGGCTTGAGGTTGTTGATGAACCGAGGACCGGTGGCAACGGTTCCCAAGAGGAGCAGCTCCTTCGGTCCATGAGCATCAACTTCCAAAAGCACTAGGCGCTCCATCGTGCCTGCCTGGACAAGGCGAAATCCAGGATGGCGGCGGTGGACAAGGCAGAGACAGATCTCGTGGAGCGCGTCACCGAGAAGCTCGCCTGGTTCCACAGGGCCCACGAAGAACTGAAGGCTTCCCAGGATCTGCTGGCTGAGCGCAAACAGGATCTCATCCTGAAGCAGGCTGATGTCGAGAAAGCCCAGGAGGCAGCGAAGGAACAAGCTGCCAAGGAGGAGGCCGCTCGGCACCAGCACTAGGCCGAGCTGAACTCCCAGGAGGAGGACCTTGCCGCTCGTGAGGAGGTGCTCGCCGCCACACTCCGTGACAACGATGAGGAGGCCGAGAAGCTCGTCGCGCAGTGGACCCAGGAGCTGGAGTAGAGGCACAAGGACACACTCAATGCTCAAGCCCTGGTCCACGCAGGCAAGGTGAAGGAGCTGGAGGTGGAGCGGGATGAGCTGAAGAAACAGGTCCTGAGCTAACGAGGGAGAAGGACGCGGCCAACGGTGCCTTGGCGGAGGCGCAGGCCACAGTCCTTGGCTAGGACGACCTGCTCTCCAAGGCCAACGAGTCCATCAATGACCTGAAGCTTGGGCTGGAGGGCCTTGATGGGACGCTTTCGGAGGTCAGGGCCCGGGAAGAGACCCTGACCAAGGACTTGGAGGAGGAGAGGCAGCTGCGGAGGAATGATGCCGCCGAATACAAGGAGTACGTGAAGCGCATAAACCATTGGGTCAGCCACCTCACCGACGTCGCCGTCAGGATCACCACGAAGCTGCCTGCCATGGGGATGCCGAATGTGAGGTACTCCCCAGGCAGAACGTGAGTCCCAACGCCAAACTGACCCTGTTCTTTGAGGGTGTTCTTGGAGCCCTGGAGCAGCTCCGCTCCAACCGGGAAACTTATCTGGCGAACGAGTCCCGGAGGATCTGCCGGGGCGCCCTGACCAAGGTACTCACCAAGGTGGTGTTCTGGAACCCCACCGTCAACTTTGACGACGCGTTGGAGAGCTTGCCGGAGGAGGCGACCGCGTGGTGCTCAAGGAGCGTATTAAGCCCATCATCGACTGTGTCGATGGAGTTGAGAGGGTGGAGGGCCAGCGCCGGGACTAGGCACCCCGTTTCTCGTTGCCGCTGCGAGTTCAAGATCAAGACAATTTTATCTTAAGTTAGAACCGCAACGATTATTTGATGTAATATAACTCTGAAGTACTTTAATATCGAGCATGCTATCATCCTATTAGATCTTTCTTTGTATGTTTGCACCCTACGCTTGGTGAGATAAGGTTTCCAGCGCGTAAACCCATGCCGTGGTGCTTTGAGGACAGATCCTGAGCACCCTGCCAGGACGGTGCTTGCTGCCGGGCAAACCACCTTGCCTCTCCCAGCGCGGTCGCTTGAACTGTCGAGCAGACTCAAAACAGGACAAGAGCGCTGCTAGTAGCGGGTAGGCCACCTTGCCGTTTTCAACGCGGCCGCTTGAAGTGTTGAGCAGGCTCGAAACAGAGCAAGGGCGTTGCCAATAGCGAAAGGGTCCCATTGCGTGTAGGTTTCCCATACAAGGAACGAGATCTTTCGAGGAAGATAGACTTATATAAATGAAATTAGCCAAAATTTTGCATGATTTAGCTCTTCGAGGCCACGCAGATGGCTGTCGAAGCTGCGGACGGCACCAGAGGGCGGCTGACCGATGTCGCCCTCTCCCTTCGAGCCATCCCCACGAAAGAAGTCGATGTGCTGACCTTCAAGCCGGATTTTCACAGCTTGGGCCCCCTACCTGGTGCGATAGAGATGTCAGGGGAAACGACACCTACGGGATCACGAAGAATCCCTTTTGATACGATTGGCGGGCGCGGGGCTGTGGAAAGAGCGTGTTTGAGGGATCAACATGGGGGGATTATCCAGGTTCGGGCTGCAAGTGATGCGTAATGCCCTACTCCTGCTTGTTTGTGTTTATGTGATGTTCTTGGACTAGCTACAAAGCGTGCCAGATCCAAAAAGTCTGAATCCTCTCCCGGTACGTCGCGGAACTCCTTTTATAGTCAAAGGGGATGCCAAAGTGGCACACAAGAGGTGGAAAGTTCTACAGTAGTTGAGTCTATCTCCTAGCACTGTAGGACAAACACATTTAATGCGCTGCCAACTTGCCCTTCTTGCTTTATCGGGGATGGTGAGGAAGTCGTCCCAGCTGTCGCTACCTCACCTGACCTCGACGCGCGTCTGAGCTGACGAGGCATGTAGTGCCACGCTGGCTGGCTAGCCGCTGAGTTGGTGCGGTGGCAGAGTCTTCACGAAGATCTGCATGCCACCACGCAGGTGGTTGCTGAGTTGGCCTGGAGGTCGCACGTCGCCAAGCAGGTGCTCGCCTAGTTGGTGGGTTGGCAGCTGTGTGGGAACGGGGGTGGAGCCTTGTCTGGTGGGGGCCTGGCTGTGGCCCCACGGATGTCTTCGGCAAGAGTCTTGCCGGGGCCCCAGCAAGGGTCTTGCCGCAGCGTCATGGGCGTCGTCAGCAAGGGTCTTGTCGGGGGGTCTCGTGAGTACCCTCGGCAAGGATCTTGCCAAGGATCTTGGTCTTCTGATTCTCATCTAGTCTTGTATGTTCTTGGTCTTCACAAAGATCTTCATGCCACCATGGAGGCGCCTCCCAAGCGTTGGTTCCGCTGTGGTTGATGGCGACGAGACTCTTAGACTCGAGGGTGGCAGCCTTGTTGGTGTGGGGCAAGTCGCCCCGAGAAGACTCTTGCCGGGGACATGAAGGCCACCCCGGCAAGGGCCTTGCCCGAGGAGTTTCACCTCGCCCCTCTGCTTCTCGTGCCTTCGGCTTTTCGCTACTCTGGTAGTCTTGGGCCTTTGCTTCCTCTTCTCCGCCAAGTGTGGTCGTCGGCCCGTGGCTGCAACTGCCCGCGCACAAGTAAAGGGGTACAAATACGACCCCTGCTTTTGTACACCGACAACGCTGTCCTGAAGGCCGCGAGTTCTATCACCTACATAGGAAGTTGACATATATGAGTCGCCAGGTGAGTTATGGATAAGTCGCCTGACAAGTTAATGTTTCTTTCGAAGCTTGATGGATTTCTTACCGAACATGGCTTGGGTCATTTGGGTTATATGATGCTTCTACCCGGCCAGTTCTTCAATAACTGGAGCCAATTGTTTCTCAGCGGTTTCTGCTCGCTGGACCAAGGCGGCTTTGTCTGTCTCAAAAGATTTTTTTGACGTCTCAAAATCCGCTTTGATTTTCTCCAGCTCTTCTAAAGAAGATTGTAGCCTTGACTCTACCTTGGTCTGTAGGGCTTGATCAGCTTCAATATCGCTTCTCAAGCCGGTCACATTTGACTCGGCTATGCGTAAAGCTTCCTACATATAATGACATAATATAGTTAACAGATGCTGACATAAGCAGGCGATGATATTAAACCCGACTCCTATGGGCTATATCAATTCAAGTTCAGTAGAGAAGTCCCAAGCAGATTGCAAGCAATACACTTGGCACTTGGGGGCTAATGCATGTCATTTTTTTCTATCTTAAAGAATACAAGATGACCCGACTCATCTCATCAGCATGAGTCGGCTGTCGTGGGAATGCATCTGACGGTAAGAGTAGGGGGTATGTAGGAGGAGGCTGTGTCCTAGCTACGGCAAGGTTGTACACACAGGTTTACGAGTTCAGGCCCCTCTCGGAGGAGGTAATAGCCCTATGTCTCGGTGCTACGGAGGCTTGTCGACTGGATATGGGTGAAAGTTACAGGGGGTCCGAACCCTTGTGCCGAAGGAGCGGGTGGCTTATATAGAGTGCTCCAGGCCTCTCCCAGCCCTCAGTTACACAGGGTTTAATGTGAGTTATGACTAGAACGTTACTGGTAACGCCTGCTATTAATGATCTTTATGACAACGAAGTGAATGCCTGACCGTTGCCATCCTGGTATGTCTTTTGGACTTCTGTACTCTGAGTGGGTCTTGTGTATGGTCAAGTGAAGTTATCATGGTCGAGTGAAATTGGGATATCCGAGTGGAATCTTCTTTCGACTGGATTGTACTTCAGAATGATTTCAGTCGGTATCTTCCGTTGAATCTTGCAGTCCTCGGACTCTAAGGTAGTTTCCTTGGGTAGGGTTTCTAGGTTAGGCCTAAGACCCTACCCTAGGTACATGTTATCGTCACTAGCCCCCGAATGGATTAAGAACCGAGAGAAGAAGGGTTGAAGTTGGATCCGACCTGATTCAATGCTCGGGAGACATTTCTTCAGGTCTGTGAATATGTTGGTACTTTAACTCTTCATCATTTGCCTTGATCGGTTGTTACCTATGGAATTTCTGAGTGAACTTTGATGCATATCTTCGAGTAGATTGGAATGCATGTCTTCGACGCGATGGGCTGCTCTGCGGTTCCCAGATCTTGTGGGATTTGAAATTTGGAGAAGCACGTAGGACGGGACGTGGCGCGGTAAGCGGGGTGGATAGATAGGGACTCCTCGATCTTCACCCCCTCTTTCGCCACGTATCGGGCCAATGGCTGTTACGGGATGCACCAGGATTGCACGGGTCACCAGTTAGTCACTTGGACATGAAGCCATAAAAGGTGTTTCTGCCGAGGCGTAGCACTGTGCACTCCAGTCGCATCTCTCTCCTTTGGATTTTCTGCCTCGTCTTCTCCAACGCTTCCCCCTTTCATCCACCTCTCTCGAGCTCTGCTGCCATGGTGAAGGATAAGACCACGGCCCTGGAGCCCGCGGAGAAGGTCACAACGAAGGGCAAGAAAACAGCGAAGGGATCGATGTCACGGTCCACTCATCCGCCTGGTTGGATCCAGGGAGATTCAATCCCCTCCACCGTGACGGAGGAGGATCTGGTGAATCTCGCCACCGATGGCTTGATTATGGAGGGATCTTGGAGGTTGCCGGAGGGGGAGCATGAGCCTCAGCCGTGGAAGGGTGAGTGCGTTCTCCTCACAATGCATGTCGACCGAGGTTTCTCACTGCCTCCTCATCCATTTTTTTCGGGCTTTTTTGAACTTCTTCGGAGCTCAGATTGGTCACCCGCCAACACCATCGTGTATCTTGTCACCTTTGTTTCCATGTGCAAAAACTTTCTGCGGTGTCATCCGCACTGGGTTTTATTCAAGCACATCTTCACTTGCCGATCACAGTCGGTGAAAAAAGCTCATCCGACTGATGAGAGGACACATGTTATCCAAATGTGTGGGGGCTTAGGGGTCCAGATGAGAGGTAGGAGCACCTTTCCTCCCATGACCTTTCCGGAATCAGTCAGGGGGTGGCAGTCGACCTGGTTCTACTACAAGGACATCCCAACTCTAGGATAGTCTACTGGTCTTCCTCATTTCACTCTAGAGAGACTCCAAACCCCCCTTCATTAATAGTTTCTGCGGAGGAGAAGGGTGAAGTAGCAATTTTAGTTGACGCGGTTGTAGCTTTGGTCCGGGGTGGCGTAACTGGCATGGATCTGCTTGAGGTTTTCCTCAGTCCACGCATTCAGCCTCTGCAAGCCCGTGACCATCCTATGTGGATGTATTCGGGCCCAGAAGACACCGCTCGGACTCACCCGGAGGAGGTCGGTGAGGAAACAGTGGCTCGGTGGCTTTGGAGCATCATGGGAACAAGGACAACCCTCGTGGAGCCAAGAGGATCCTGCCATTTGACACTCATAACTCACAAGGAGAGGCCAGGCGTGTTTGCCAAGTGTTCTGTACTTTGTTCAATATGTAGTAATTCTTGAAATCTGACTGATACTTGCAACTTGTGTCTTGTAGGCTTTCACCAAAATGTACTCAATGCCGAATGGAGAGCAGCACCAAGAAGGAGTAGAGAGTGAAGGTGGTAGCGCTGATTTCGAGTATGCCGATGACAGCGAGGACTCCGACAACAGCGAAGAAGTGGACTCACCGCCCCACTTCAAGCGACGCTCCAAGCAGTCACAAGACCCTGTGGGAGGTCATGGAAAGGTAGTTGCGTCGAGTGTGAAGATTCCAAGTCTCACTCGGATGTCGACCCCGGAGCCAATGGAGAAGGCTGCGAAGCAGGCCAAAGTTGCTCCACCCAAGCCTCGGAAGGCCCTGCCTAGGATCAAGGTGATCGTGCATGTTGCCTCGACGTAAGTGTTTCTTTTTCTTGTCCTTCATTACCACTGTGGATTCCTTCATTTGCTTGACCGAGTGAAATTCTGGGCTTCCAGGGCTGCTACTTCTGCAACTTCTATGGACAATGATGAGGAACGGGCTGATGCGGAGACCGCGGATGCGGCCACCTCTCGAGCAGGTATAATACCACAGCCACACTTACATCCTATTAACAGGTCTTCCTGGTTGACTGGATTCTCCCATGTCGAGTGTTCGCAGCGCCACCAAATGTTATCTAGCTTCTAGATGATGACGACGAGGATGAGCCTCAGTGGAGTGCGGGGAGAAGAAGCAGGGCTTTAAGCAAGAGGGAACATGCAAGTAGAGTGCCTCGTATGCCATCAGAGCCTATAGTTCAACAGCTTGGTGATCCAATACGGGCTACTGTCTCTTTTGCTGATCCTCTATCGACTGACCGACCCTCAGCATCGACTTTCCAGACCTCTGGTCCAACTGCACCAATTGCACAACCCCAGGCTACAACCCCACCAGCCACGTCATCGGCTCCATTCGTTATGGATCACATCCCGGAGGACCAAGTAGGAGCCACCAAGGAAGCCATGATCCAGTGGGTCTGATAATGGACCGACTAAAGGTGGTGTATGACACCAGCAAGGCCGCCTACGACGCCAGCTCTGCCCTCCAAGCTAATGTCCGAGTAAGTGGGATTGTAAGTTTATTTCTGATTGGCTTTTCCAGCTTGATCCTTGCTCTGTTAGGATATGCTACCTGAAAGCTGCTACTTTATTATTCATAACATGTCAGTCTGTACCTTGCATCTGTACACCCACTGGGTGTTTTTTGTAGCTGTGTAGCTCTTTCACTCGAATTAGACAGGCCGTGTCGAGTGAGTTCTTGGCCCGGTGGGGGCACGCTAAGTGCACCAACTGGGTGTATTCCCCGAGACTGCTATCGACTGTGGGAAGTCAACGTTGGTCTGAGAACAAATGATTTTTCTTTCTTTTTTTACTCCCTCCACTCGGGTTGGGCAGACCATGCCAAGTGGGAAATCGAACCAGTGGGGGCACACTAAGTGCACCCACTGGGTGTAGTCTCCGAGACTTCTATCGAATGTTTGATTCGGCGGCAGTCTTAGAACTATTTTTGCCATAGACATCTGAACTTGCTCTTTTCACTCGAAAGTAACTGGTCTTTGTTTCTGTCGACTAATTTGTCTTTCTGTTGATTGCAGAAATCTTGCGAACTTGGGACCCAATATGTTGCCTTGGAGCAGGAGAAAATCCAACTCAAGCTTGACCTGGATCTTGCCAAGGAAAAACTGAAGAAGGCCCAAGACGAAGTGTCAATCATGGGAGGTAACAACTTGTTGATTGTATGCCATGTTATCTTTCTTTTCGCATCCTTTGAACCGAGTGATTCTGCTCGAACAGATGTGCATAGTGAAAACCGTCAACTCCAAGCTTATCTGAAGAATGTTATTTCTTTAGACAAAATGAAGTGGGCTTTGGAGGAAAGGGATACTGATCTTGCAGGGGTGCAAAAGATGGCGCATGAGAAGACTCAACTACCTGATAGGAAGCTAGCTTCAGTCAGCAAATAGAAGGAGGAGAATGCTAAACTGAAGGCAACTTTCGATGAGGTGAAGAAAGAAGCTACACAGCTGAAGCAGGAGAAGGTGGACCTGGCTGACAAAGTGGATATTCTCACTCGGAATAGGGACCAACTGGAATCTTATCTTGGAGGTCTTGCCAAGAAGATGTTCCTCATGCTCGAAGGTATTTTACCTCAATTGTCTGGATCAAAAACTTCTTCATAATGTTGCCGCCAACTCACTATTTCTCTCTCTGTGCAGAGTTCTGTCAGAATTTTGAGGAGGAAACCGGCCGAATCGAGTCAGGACTCGACCCCATCAACTCTCGTGTCAAAGATGAAGCCACCATGAATGTGTTGCGACTGGAATCTCGCCTCGCCAGTGTCTTGGGCTATGTCGCTCGACTGAAAGTTTCACTGTCATGGATAAACAAGGAGCTGTGGCCAAAATATGTGCTTCAAAACGACCTCGAGTCACTTATGACTCGAGTCAATGATATCCCTGACCGAGTGCAATCATGGAAAAGTCTGCCGCTCGTTGTGGTGCCGACGTGGCTCTATCTCTCATCCGCGTCCATTGCAAGGATGCCAAGGAAGAGAAGCTGAAAGCTCTTTAGGTGGAAAACACCAAGAAGCTTTAGTTCCAGTCTTTCATGGAGGCCTTCATCGACACAGCCAGTTGCATCGCGGACGGCATTGACTTGGACACTTTCATCGAGCCAGCTAGCCCACCTCATGCCGAATGAAAAAACCTAATGACTTGAATCCATTTGCCTCAGAATGCCGAGTGATTTTGTAATCGTTAAACTCTTTTGGGCCTGACGCCCGATTACTTTCAACCGCGGTTTCTGAACCTTGCTAGATTTTTTGGAACTTTGATGGCTTTATCTGAACGCAGTTTCCTTGTCTCCAATTTTCTTGGATTTTTTAACTTAGGCGAGTATGGGATCGCAGCTAAGTCCTCAAGTGGGAGGATTGCTCTCAACTCAGAGTTGTTTTTGAAACTTAGGCGAGAGTGGACGTTGTACTTGTGGCGCAACTCACAGTGCATCTCGTCATCCTTGCGGATTGAGTGTTTTTTAAGCTTAGGCGAGTACGAGGTCCCGGCTAATCCCGTGAGTGAGAAGGTTGCTCTTCATTTGGAGTATGTTTTAACTTAGGAGAGTACGGGATCGCGGGTAAGCCCCTGAATGAGAGGGTTGCTCTTCACTCGGAGTATGTTTGAACTTAGGCAAATCTGGTTTGTAGCTAAATCCCCGAGTGAGAGGATTGCTCTTCACTCAGATTAGTTTTTGTAACTTAGGCGAGAACAGATCGCAACTAAGCCCTCGAGTGGGAGGATTGTTCTCCACTCGGAGTAGTTTTTTTAACTTAGGCGAATCTAGTTCGCAGCTAAGCCTCCGAGTGGGAGGGTTGCTCTCCACTCGGAGTAGTTTTTGTAACTTAGGCGAGTACGGGATCGCAGCTAAGCCCCCGAGTGAGAGGATTGCTATTCACTCGGAGTAGTTTTTGTAACTTAGGCGAATCTGGTACGCAGCTAAGCCCCCGAGTGAGAGGATTGCTCTTCACTCGAAGTAGTTTTTGTAATTTAGGCGAATCTGGTTCCAGGATTCCATGAATACCGTGTATGCTATCTTTTGATAATGCGGGTACCGTGACTTGCATGGAGTAAGGACAGTGGATACATAGTAGACCGGCTTTTGAAGGGGGGATTTATGTCCGTCCGTTTCTCGTTCGACGACGAGCACTGCGCTCACAACTTGATGGGTTGCCGCAATGTATAACAACATTGGTTCGCCAATGTTTGGCGAGGCCAGGACTGGGTTGGTTGCTAATATGGCTTTTATTTCTTCCAATCCGGCTGTCGCGGCATCCGTCCACTTGAAGTGTTCGGTGCGCCGTAGGAGGCGATAAAGGGGTAATGCCTTTTCTCCCAGGCGGGAGATAAAGCGGCTTAGAGCCGCCACGCATCCGGTTAATTTCTGGATTTGTTTGAGGTCTGTTGGGATATCCAACTATGACAGAGCTCGGATCTTGGCCGGATTTGCTTCAATTCCTTTGCCGGATACAATGAAGCCCAGGAGCTTTCCGGCAGGCACGCCGACAACGCATTTTTCCGGGTTGAGCTTGATGTCATATGTTCAGAGGTTATCGAATGTGATAGTTTCCGGGTTGACCTTGTTCATCGCAAGGAGGAATCTAACCCAATAGTGATGTACTGTTTCCTAGGGCTCTTGCCTGATGTGGGAAAGATCACTTATGTTTGGGTGGGTGGAATTGAATCCGAACCCTTACCCGATCTGGGATCCAGTGGCCGAGGAGTTTCCAATTTTGGAAGTTCCAGTTCCGGGGTGTTACCCGATAATCCTGGCCCGCTGCTTGACTCTAAGTTTAGGGATTCGATGTTGTCCCCCCACGAACGGGCATCCGGCTCGAAGAGCTCGGGAATCCGGACATAGTTAGTCCTCAAGATAGAGGAAAGGTCACCGCATTGTTCCTCCACCACTGCAATATGATGGTGACCGGTGGAGAGTTAATCTCCCTTAAGCCCAACCCGATAATAGTCCGTAGAGACTCCCAAGGCGGCGATGCGATCGAAGAGCTCGTTTAAGGAAGCGAGCTCCATTGGATCCATCTGTTCGGCGAGTGCCGATTTGATATGGAAGCTGTTTTTGATGACCCGAGAAGTCATCGTCGGTGCGGCGGCCGAACAGGCGGTCATGATGAAACCGCCTAGCCGGAGAGTTTGGCCGACAGCCAAAGCTCCCCCAACAGTAGTACCGTCTTTAAAGACAAGACGAGACATCCTTCCTTCTGGCGACGACACAGTCGAACTCTCAATGAAAGCACCAATGTCGGTGTCAAAACCGGAAGATCTCGGGTAGGGGGTCCCAAACTGTGCGTCTAGGCGGATGGTAACAGGAGACAAGGGACACGATGTTTTTACCCAAGTTCGGGCCCTCTCGATGGAGGTAAAACCCTACTCCTGCTTGATTAATATTGATGATATGGGTAGTACAAGAGTAGATCTACCACGAGATCAGAGAGGCTAAACCCTAGAAGCTAGCCTATGGTATGATTATTGTTATTGTGTCCTACGGACTAAACCCTCCGGTTTATATAGACACCGGAGGGGGCTAGGGTTACCCAGAGTCGGTTACAAGGAAGGAGATCTACATATCCGTATTGCCAAGCTTTCCCTCCACGCCAAGGAGAGTCCCATCCGGACACGGGACGAAGTCTTCAATCTTGTATCTTCATAGTCCAACAGTCCGGCCAAAGGTTATAGTCCGGCTGTCCGAATACCCCCTAATCAAGGACTCCCTCAGTAAGATTTAGCTCGTCAGATCTTACCTATTAAGTCTTTGGGGGTAGTTGCAGGGGGACTTCATCTGGGCCAGAGCCTGCACCATGTCGGCAGCGGCGGCAGAGGTGAGGTGTTCCTCCGGGTCAACACACACAGCGGCCACCGCACCATGGACCACCATCAGCTCTTGGCGGTGGAGATTTGGAGGCATGAGGATGTTTGACAGGCGCCATTTAAGCAATTAGGTCGGGGCCGTGATAGAGATCGGTGGGTTACCTGACTGGATCCGAGTAGAACATAGATGTGGTTGAAGTTGTGGTTGCGGCGGCGGCGGTTTGAGATGCTGGTAGGGGGAGGCATGAGGGGGGGTACTAAGGGTGGGGATGTGGTTGGAGAAATAAATTCTGGAATCGCGTGCCTAATGAAAATTTCGCTGCAAAACTTGAAACTTGGGCGGGGGAAACACACAACGTAGACGAAGCGCGTAAAATACTCGTGAGCAAGAAAAAGGAAAGTTGGCAGATCCGATCTCCAAAAAATGTACACGTGTACTTGATTTTTCGGTCATTTATACGCCTGGTTTATTAGGGAACATCGCACAGGTAATTGACTTATGGGTCATTAACGCAAAAAAACAAAGACATGTACGACATAGAAACCGTGTGTTTTGTGATCTTCTAATGAGTAACGCAAAAAAATGCACACAGGCACAATGCTAATCAACAATCAAAGCCCTCAAAGGATTCTCTTACCGACATTGTACGTTAATACTACAAACTTAAAGTACTACTAGTAATTTGCTCTAATACTACAAACTTAAACTACTTCTCACATGCTGCCATCAGGGCATGCTGGCCAGACACCGGCGTTCTCCTTCCCGGCCTTGTAGGCGGCAGCCCACCATGCTTCGATCTCCACCAAGCTCTCCTCACCACAGCGTGCGACCTCTTTTCTCTTGCAACGGCAGGACTCTCTTTTCTTGACTGCTTTCTGCCTTTTCCGCTCCTTCTGTGCAGCTTAGGCTGCCTCTAGATCCACCACTCATTCGGCATAGCAGCCTCAAAGTCCACCCATGCAACTGTCTGGCCGCCGACGGCGATGAACTCGGCGTGGCGAGATTCCATCGCTTCCTTACCATGTGTGCGGCCGTGGGCGACAAGGAACCCGGCGTGGCGGGATGCCATCGCTTTGTTACCAGTTACTGTGCGCCGCGGTGCCATGGACGACACCTGGAGAGAGCTCTGGGACGGAGGGGCCGTGCCGCCGTACAGTGCGGTGGTATTCAGGAGCTCAACCACAAACGACAATAGAAATTCAGGAGCACACGGTTCATCTCCATCGCTTTCGGAAATAGTGTGTGCTGAGCCTATTGTGTGTTGCGTTATGATTGGCCGGAACCCCAGCCACGCGGATCGCGCGTGCGCACCATAGGATGTGCCGCGATCGAACGGCAATCCGCGTCCCTCACCTAACACCCGTGCACCTGTAACTGGATTGGATTTATATGTGCTAAATGCCTAGAAAATGCACATAATCCCCTAAATATGGTAAATGAGCCTGAAAAAATACCAAATTTGAACACGGTGATTTGCAGGGTGTATGTTCGTTGTAGAAAAAAACTTCATGGCAAAGAACGAAGAAAATTTGGATTCCCCTTCAATCTTGGTGATTTCCCTCTCGAAAGTGTGGAACTTCTTTGGTGATGGTTCGATTTATGAAGGACATGCATGACGACATAAGCCAAACCTTCTCTAATTTTTACCAGTGCATCGTGAGGTCATACCATGCCACACCATGCCAGGCGTAATGTTTTCAAGCATTTATTTCATTTTTTCTATAGTTGAAAACCCAACAAACAAACGTTTGTGGTTGACTATTGCCACACATTTCATCGAAATATATGTCCCTTCATTCTTAAAGGCATGAGAATTTACTAAATGGCACGAGCAAGGTTTTCCAGGTCGTTCTTGTGCACCCTTTCATGCACTGATTGTTTGAACCTGAATTATGTGCATTAATGCCTAGGAAATGCACATAATCCCCTAAATATGGCAAACGAACCCGGAAAAGTGCAAAATTTGAACACGATGATTCGAAGGTTGTATGTTCATAGAAGAAAAAAACTCGTGGACAAAGGACAAAGGAAATTTGGACCCCCCTTCAATCTTGGTGATTTCCCCCTCGAAACCATGAAACTTCCTCGGCGATGGTTTAATTTATGAAAGGCGTGCATCACAACATAAGGAAAACATTCTCCAATTTTTACTAGGGCATGGTGAGGCCATACCATGGCACCATGCCAGGCGTCATGTTTTCCAACCATGTGTTTCATTTTTTGTATAGTTGTTAACCCAGTAAACGACGCGTTTATGATTCACTATTGCCACACAATTCCTTGAAATATCTTCCCATTCCTTGTAAAAGTCATGAGAATGTACTAAATAACACGAGCAAGGTTTTCCAGACCATTCTTGTGCACCTTTTCATGCACCGATTGTTGGAATTTGAATTATGTCCATTAATGCCTAGAAAATGCACATAATCCCCTAAATATGGTAAATGAGCCCGGAAAAATGTCAAATTTGAACACGTTGCATTTGAGGCGGTATGTTGATCGTTGGAAAAAAACTGAATGAGAAACTAGGACGGAAATTCGGATTCCCCTTCAATCTTTGGGATTTCCCTCTCGAAAGCATGGAACTTCCTCCATGATGGTTCGATTTATGAAAGGCGTGCATGACGACATAAGCCAAACCTTCTCAAATTTTTACCAGGGCATGGTGAGGTCATGCCATGCCACCATGCCAGGAATCATGTTTTTTAAGCATTTATTTCATTTTTATATAGTTGAAAACCCAACAAACAAACATTTCTGGTTGACTATTGCCACACATTTCATCGAAATATCTATCCATTCCTTGTAAAAGGCATGAGAATTTACTAAATGACATGAGCATGGTTTTCCAGGACATTCCTATGGACCCTTTCATGCACCGATTTTTTGAACTTGAATTATGTGCATTAATGCCTAGAAAATGCATATAATCCCCTAAATATGGCAAATGAACCCGGAGAAGTGCCAAATTTGAACACGGTGATTTGCAGGTTGTATGTTCATCATAGAAAGAACTCGGGGAGAAAGGACAAAGGAAATTTGGATACCCCTTCGATCTTGGTGATTTCCCCCTCAAAACCATGAAACTTCCTCGGTGATGGTTCATTTTATGAAAGGTGTGGATGACGACGTTTCTACCAGGGCACGGTGAGGTCATTCCATGGCACGACATCAGGCGTCATGTTTTCCAAGCATGTATTTCATTTTTGTATAGTTGTTAACCCAGTAAACGATGCGTTTATGGTTGACTATTGCCACACATTTCCTTGAAATATCTGCTCATTCCTTGTAAAAGGCATGAGAATGTACTAAATAGCACGAGCATGGTTTTCCAGACCATTCTTGTGCACCTTTTCATGCATCAATTATTCGAATTTGAATTATGTGCATAATTAATGCCTAGAGAATGCACATAATCCCCTAAATATGGTAAATGAGTTCAAAAAATGTCAAATTTGAACATGTTGCATTTGAGGCGGTATGTGGAACGTTGGAAAAAAGTGAATGACAAACTAGGACGGAAATTTGGATTCCCCTTCAATCTTGGTGATTTCCCTCTCGAAAGCATTGAACTTCCTCGGTGATGGCTCGATTTATGAAGGGCGTGCATGACGACATAAATCAAATCTTCTCAGCTTTTAACCTGGGCACGGTGAGGCCATACCATGGCACCATGCCAGGCGTCTTGTTTTTCAAGCACATATTTCATTGTTCTATAGTTGATAACCCAGTAAATGACGCGTTTTTGGTTGACTATTGCCATGCATTCCATTGAAATCTCCACCCATTCCTTGTAAAAGGCTTGAGAAATTACTAAATACCATGAGTATGGTTTTTCCAGACCGTTCTTGTGCACCCTTTCACCCACCGACTGTTTGAATTTGAATTATGTGCATTAATGCCCACAAAATGAACTTAATCCCCTAAATATTGTAAATGAACCCGAAAAAGTGTCAAATTTGAACACGGTGATTAGGAGGGTTTATGTTCACCATAGAAAAAAACTCATGGATGAACGACAAAGGAAATTTTGATTCCTATTCAATATTGGTGATTTACTATCGCACACGATTCATCTCCGTCGCTTGTGCGAACCGTGTGTCTTCACTCACACATGCAGAAGGAAAAAAAGAAAACTCTCGCCCACTTCATCCCTAATACGTCCATTTGCATCATACTTTTATATCGATATTTATTGCATTATGGGCTGTTATTACACATTATGTCACAATACTTATGCCTATTCTCTCTTATTTTACAAGGTTTACATAAAGAGGGAGAATGCCGGCAGCTAGGATTCTAGGCTGGAAAAGGAGAAAATATTAGAGACCTATTCTGCACAGCTCCAAAAGTCCTGAAACTTCATGGAATTCATTTTCAAAATATATAAAAAATACTAAGCGCAAGAAGTTCCGGAGGGGGGCCACACCCTAGCCACGAGGGTGGGGGCCCGCCCTACCCCCCTCGGTAAGCCCCCTGCCTCGTGGGCCCCCTGGTGGCCCTCTGATGCCCATCTTCTACCATATGGAATCTTTCGTTGAGGAAAAAAATCATAAGCAAGCTTTCGGGACGAGACTCCACCGCCACAAGGCGGAACCTTGGCGGAACCAATCTAGGGCTCTGGCGGAGCTGTTCTATCGGGGAAAATTCCCTCCGGGAGGGGGAAATCATCGCCATCGTCATCACCAACGATCCTCTCATCGGGAGGGGGTCAATCTCCATCAACATCTTCACCATCACCATCTCCTCTCAAACCCTAGTTCATCTCTTGTATCCAATTCTTGTCTCTAAGTTTGGGATTGGTACCTTTGGGTTGCTAGTAGTGTTGATTACTCCTTGTAGTTGATACTAGTTGGTTTATTTGGTGGAAGATCATTTGTTCAGATCCTATATGCATATTGATACCCCTCTGATTATGAAGATGAATATGCTTTGTGAGTAGTTACGTTTGTTCCTGAGGACGTGGGAGAAGTCTTGCTATTAGTAGTCAGGTGAATTTGGTATTCGTTCGATATTTTGATGAGATGTATGTTGTCTCTCCTCTAGTGGTGTTATGTGAACGTCGACTACATGACACTTCACCATTATTTGGGCCTAGAGGAAGGCATTGTGAAGTAATAAGTAGATGATGGGTTGCTAGAGTGATAGAAGCTTAAACCCTAGTTTATGCGTTGCTTCGTAAGGGGCTGATTTGGATCCTTATGTTTCATGCTATAGTTAGGTTTACCTCAATACTTTGGTTGTAGTTGCGGATGCTTGCAATAGAGTTTAATCATAAGTGGGATGCTTGTCCAAGTAAGGATAGCACCCAAGCACCGGTCCACCCACACATCAGATTATCAAAGTACCGAACGCGAATCATATGATTGTGATGAAACCTAGCTTGACGATAATTCCCATGTGTCCTCGGGAGCGCTTTTCTCTATATAAGAATTTGTCCAGGCTTGTCCTTTGCTACAAAAAGGATTGGGCCACCTTGCTGCACTTTATTTACTTTTGTTACTTGTTGCTCGTTACAAATTATCTTATCACAAAACTATCTATTACCTATAATTTCAGTGCTTGCAGAGAATACCTTGCTGAAAACCGCTTATCATTTCCTTCTGGTCCTTGTTGGGTTCGACACTCTTACTTATCGAAAGGACTATGATAGATCCCCTATACTTGTGGGTCATCAAGACTCTTTTCTGGCGTCGTTGCCGGGGAGTGAAGCACCTTTGGTAGGTGGAATTTGGTAAGGAAAAATTTATATAGTGTGCTGAAAGTTACTGTCACTTGTTACTATGGAAAGTAATTCTCTGAGGGGCTTGTTCGGGGTATCTTCACCCCGACCAGTAGAGCAAAGAGTTATAGAAAAACTACTGAACCCCGACCAGTAATTCTCTGAGGGGCTTGTTACTATGGAAAGTAATTCCCCAACCTACTGAACCTATTGAACCTACTGGAAATGAAAATGTCTGGTTTGAAATTCCTTCGGATATGATAGAAAAACTGCCAGCTAATCCTTTTGCAGGAGATGGAACATTACATCCTGATGAGCACCTAATATATGTGGATGAAGTTTGTGGATTATTTAAGCTTGCAGGTATGCCTGATGATGTTATCAAGAAGAAGGTCTTCCCTTTATCTTTGGAGGGTGATGATATGGGATCATGGAACTACAAATGATTGAAATTGGAATTTCATCAGAAGTTTTATCCCATGCATCTTGTTCATCGTGATCGTAATTATATATATATAATTTTTGGCCTCGTGAAGGATAAAGCATTGCTCAAGGTTGGGGGAGGCTTAAGTCAATGTTATATTCATGCTCCAATCATGAGCTCTCAAGAGAAATGATTATTCAAAAAATTTATGCTCGGCTTTCTGATAACAACCGCACCATGCTCGATACTTCCTGTGTTGGCTCTTTTATGATGAAGACTATTGAATTCAAATGGGCTTTATTGGAAAGAATTAAACGCAACTTTGAAGATTGGGATCTCGAGGAAGGTAAGGAGTCAGGTACGACACCTAATTTTGATTGTGTTAAATCTTTTATGGATACTGGTGTTTTCCGTAAATTCAGCACTAAATATGGACTTGACTCTGAAATAGTAGCTTCTTTCTGTGAATCTTTTGCTACTCATATTGATCTCCCTAAAGAGAAGTGGTTTAAATATCATCCTCCCATATAAGTAAAAGTAGTTACACCTATTAAAGTTGAAGAAAAGACTATCACTTATAATGATCCTGTTGTTCCTACTACTTATGTTGAGAAACCACCTTTTCATGTTAGGATAAAAGATCATGCTAAAGCTTCAATTGTGGTTCGTAAAAGCAATATTAGAACCTATACATCTCCTAAGCAAGTTAAAGTTGAACCTAATATTGCTATTGTTAAGGATCTCTTGGCTGATAATATTGATGGGCATGTTATTTATTTCTTTGATGAAACTGCTAGAATTGCTAAACCTTGTGCTAAAGATAAACATAGACCTGTGGTAGGCATGCCTATTATTTTTGTTAAAATAGGAGATCATTGTTATCATGGCTTGTGTGATATGGGTGCTAGTGCTAGTGCAATACCTATCGAATTGTACAACGAGATTATGCATGATATTGCACTTGCTGAGTTAGAAGATATTGATGTCACAATTAAACTTGCCAATAGAGATACTATTTCACCAATTGGGATTGTTAGAGATGTTGAAGTCTTGTGTGGGAAAACTAAATATCCTGCTAACTTTCTTGTTCCTGGTTCCCCACAATATAGCTTTTGCCCCATTATATTTGGTAGACCCTTCTTAAACACTGTTAATGTTAGGATAGACTACAAAAAGGATGTTATTACTATTGGTTTAGGTGATATGTGTCATGAGTTTAACTTCGACAACACCGTGAAGAAGAATTGCCTATTAAAGAATAAATTATTGGTCTTGCTTCTATTGCTGTACCTACTAGTGATCCTTTAGAGCAATATTTGCTAGACCATGAAAATGATATGTATATGAATGAAAGAAGGGAAATAGATGGTTTATTTAATGCACCTGCTACCTTTCAAAGATGCATGATGGCTATATTTTCTGATTTTTGTGAAAAGATATGTGAGGTATTCATGGATGATTTCTCCATTTATGGATCCTCTTTTGATGATTGCTTAAGCAACCTTGATCGAGTTTTGCAGAGATGTGAAGAAACTAACCTTGTCTTTTATTGGGAGAAATGCCACTTTATGGTTAATGAAGGCATTGTCTTGGGGCACAAAATTTCTGAAAGGGGCATTGAAGTTGATAAAGCTAAAGTTGATGCTATTGAAACGATGCCGTGTCCCAAGGACATCAAAGGTATAAGAAGTTTCCTTGGTCATGCCGGTTTTTATAGGAGGTTCATTAAGGCCTTCTCAAAAATTTCGCGGGCTCTGACTAATTTATTACAAAAAGATATACCATTCGTCTTTGATGATGATTGTGTAGAAGCCTTTGAAATACTTGAGAAAGCATTAATCTCTGCACCTATTGTTCAGCCACCTGATTGGAGTTTACCTTTTGAACTTATGTGTGATGCTAGTGATTATGCTGTAGGTGATGTTCTAGGGCAAAGAGTTGATAAGAAATTAAATGTTATTCAATATGCTAGTAAAACTCTAGACAATGCTCAGAGAAATTATGCCACTACTGAAAAAGAATTTTTAGCAGTTGTATTTGCTTGTGATAAGTTTAGACCTTATATTGTTGATTCTAAAGTAACTATTCACATGGATCATGCTGCTATTAAATATCTTATGGAAAAGAAAGATACTAAACCTAGACTTATTAGATGGGTTCTCTTGCTACAAGAATTTGATTTGTATATTATTGATAGAAAGGGAGCTGAGAACCCCGTTGCAGACAACTTGTCTAGGTTAGAAAATGTTCTTGATGACCCACTACCTATTGATGATAGCTTTCCTGATGAACAATTAAATGTCATAAATGCTTCTCACACTGCTCCATGGTATGCTGATTATGCTAATTACATTGTTGCTAAGTTTATACCACCTAGTTTCACATACCATTAAAAGAAAAAGTTCTTCTATGATTTGAGACATTACTTTTGGGATGACCCACATCTTTATAAAGAAGGAGTAGATGGTGTAATTAGACGTTGTGTACCTGAGCATGAACAGGAACAGATCCTACGCAAGTGTCACTTCGAAGATTATGGAGGACACCACGCTGGAGATAGAACTGCACATAAGGTATTGCAATCTGGTTTTTATTGGCCTACTCTCTTCAAGGATGCCCGTAAGTTTGTCTTATCTTGTGATGAATGTCAAAGAATTGGTAATATTAGTAGACGTCAAGAAATGCATATGAATTATTCACTTTTTATTGAACCATTTGATGTTTGGGGCTTTGATTATATGGGGCCGTTTCCTTCCTCTAATGGATATACACATATTTTAGTTGATGTTGATTACGTTACTAAGTGGGTAGCAGCTATTCCAACTAGTAGTGCTGATCATAACACCTCTATTAAGATGCTTAAAGAAGTTATTTTTCCGAGGTTTGGAGTCCCTAGATATTTAAGGACTGATGGTGGTTCACATTTTATTCATGGTGCTTTCCGTAAAATGCTTGCTAAGTATGATGTTAATCATAGAATTGCATCTCCTTATCATCCACAGTCTAGTGGTCAAGTAGAATTGAGTAATAGAGAACTCAAATTAAGAATTAGTAATATTAGTAGACGTCAAGAAATGCATATGAATTATTCACTTGTTATTGAACCATTTGATGTTTGGGGCTTTGATTATATGGGGCCGTTTCCTTCCTCTAATGGATATACACATATTTTAGTTGCTGTTGATTACGTTACTAAGTGGGTAGCAGCTATTCCAACTAGTAGTGCTGATCATAACACCTCTATTAAGATGCTTAAAGAAGTTATTTTTTCCGAGGTTTGGAGTCCCTAGATATTTAAGGACTGATGGTGGTTCACATTTTATTCATGGTGCTTTCCGTAAAATGCTTGCTAAGTATGATGTTAATCATAGAATTGCATCTCCTTATCATCCATAGTCTAGTGGTCAAGTAGAATTGAGTAATAGAGAACTCAAATTAATTTTGCCAAACACTGTTAATAGATCTAGAAAGAATTGGTCCAAGAAACTTGATGATGCATTATGGTCCTATAGAACTGTAACGCCCTGAACACACCCGCCGGTGGTCGTTACTCCTGGCGGGATCTAGACTGGCCCCACAGATCAATACTAGTCTTCTCTGTGCACTTTGTCCTCACTCGTGCGCAACCGGGAGCAACTTCCCGGCCGGTCACCCATCCTGAAACTACTCCAAGCTGAGCACGCTTAACTTGGGAGTTCTATTCGGATGGGCTCCCAAAAAAGAAGGAATTCCTTATTTATATGAGTAGTCTATCATCCCTAATAAGCCAGGCTATCACATACACCCCCACTCAGAGGAACCAACGTGCTCGTCGGGCCACAGGAACGTTCCCTCTTGGCACATACGTTTGTGCATCCAGTCCGATACATGTGCCATGTCGTGTGCCACGACGGGTCACAAATGTCATGAAAAACATGACCACGCACCTGTCTGCAAACATCCGTGTAACCGCGAGGGTCGGCTCTGATACCAACTTGTAACGCCCTGGACACACCCACCGGTGGTCGTTACTCCTGGCAAGATCTAGACTGGCCCCATAGATCAATACTAGTATTTTCTGTGCACTTTGTCCTCACTCGTGCGCACCTGGGAGCAACTTCCCGGTCAGTCACCCATCCTGAAACTACTCCAAGCTGAGCATGCTTAACTTGGGAGTTCTGTCCGGATGAGCTCCTGGAAAAGAAGGAATTCCTTATTGATATGAGTAGTCTATCATCCCTAATAAGCCAGGCTATCACAAGAACTACATATAAAAATCCTATGGGTATGTCTCCGTATAAATTGGTTTATGGAAAATCATGTCACTTACCTCTCGAACTAGAACATAAGGCTTATTGGGCTATTAAAGAGCTCAATTATGATTTCAAACTTGACGGTGAGAAAAGGTTATTTGACATTAGCTCACTCGATGAATGGAGAACCCAAGCCTATGAAAATGCCAAATTGTTTAAAGAAAAGGTTAAAAGATGGCATGACAAAAGGATACAAAAGCGTGAGTTTAATGTATGTGATTATGTATTGCTATACAACTCTCGTTTAAGATTTTTTGCAGGAAAGCTTCTCTCGAAATGGGAAGGTCCTTACGTTATCGAGGAGGTCTATCGTTCCGGTGCCATAAAAATCAACAACTTCGAAGGCACAAATACAAAGGTGGTGAACGGTCAAAGAATCAAACATTATATCTCAGGTAATCCTATAAATGTGGAAACCAATGTTATTGAAATCGTAACCCTGGAGGAATACATAAGGGACACTTTCCGGAAAGTTTCAGACTCCGAAAAGCAATAGGTATGTGGTACGGTAAGTAAACCGACTCCAAAACAGTTCTAATGGCAATTTTTCTCCGTTTTTGAATATTTAGAAAAAATAGAAAAATAAGAAGCAGTCCGGGAAGGACACGAGGGCTCCACGAGGGTGGAGGCCGCGCCCTACCCTCCTGGGCGCACCCCCTGCCTTGTGGGCACCTTGTGCGCTCTCCGGACTCCGTTTTTTTGCACGTTACGTATTTTGGTCGGTAAAATTCATTATATATCCTCCCGGAGGTTTTGACCACCATATCACGCAATTATCTCCTGTCTTTGTTTTGAGTTGTCCTGCTGCAGATTAGAGCAACATGTCGTCCCAGGATTCGGAAGGAGAAAGCTATGTGGTTGATTACCTTACAGATCCTAAGGTCTATGGGGATGTGGAGCACTGTGGTTGGACTACGGAAGAAGAAGAAGAGGACTATGAACCCAAGGGAAGGGAGGAGACGAGCTCAGAAGAAGATGAAGTCCCATTACCTCAACATGGGGACATGCATGTGGAGTTCAAAAAGTCAAGCCTCCCGGATAGAGTAAAGAAACCTAAGATCGAGTTTATCCCTTTTCGCCTCTTGCAAGAAAACAAGCAGGAAATATGCAAAAAGATACTGAGCCTGGAGCAGGAGATGGATGACCTAAGGGACCAAAATTCTATCCTCAAGCGCAAATTAAGGAAGAAGCCTACGCCATTAACAAAACCGTCACCTTCTTCACCAACAAAGAAGAACTGAATATCAGGTATCGGCACCCCCCTTGGAAACTGCCAAGCTTGGGGGAGTGCCCTGGTATCGTATCACCATCACTTCTATCTTTACCATTTTTCTTAGTTCGACCCTTTTGGTAATATCTTGATCTAGTAGCATAAAGTTTTAGTATGATCTAGTTGTGAGTTTTGCTTTATGATCCTTCTATGTAATCGAGCCGTGAGCTATATATAATAAAGATTAGTGTTGAGTCAAGGGCTTGATTATTTTGCAATAATCTTGAGTGAATAAAAGAAAAGAGAAAGAAATAAAAAGAAACAAAGAGATCATATGGATCTTATGGAGAGTAATAAGCTCACATAGAAAGAGTATGATGAATAAAAGTTGTTGAGAGTTGACAAACATAGTTTTGGTCATCGTTGCAATTAATAGGAAGTAGTAAAGAAAGAGAGGTCTTACATATAAATACACTATCTTGGACATCTTTTATGATTGTGAGCACTCATTAAAATATGACATGCTAATGAGTTGACGTTGGACAAGGAAGACAACGTAATGGGTTGTGTTTTCTTACATCTGAGATAAATTATATTGTCATGGATTATCCAACATGATTGAGCTTGCCTTTCCTCCTCATGCTAGCCAAATTCTTTGCACCAAGTAGATATACTACTTGTGCTTCCAAACACCCTTAAACCAGTTTTGCCATGAGAGTCCACCGTACCTACCTATGGATTGAGTAAGATCCCTCAAGTAAGTTGTCATCGGTGCAAGCAATAAAAGTTGCCCTCTAAATATGTATGACTTATTAGTGTGGGAGAAAATAAGCTTTATACGATCGTGTGATAGGGAAGAAACAAAAGCGACGGACTACATAATAAAGGTCCATATCCCATGTGGCAATATAAAGTGACGTTCTTTCACATTAAGATTTTGTGCATCCAACCATAAAAGCGCATGACAACCTCTGCTTCCCTCTGCGAAGGGCCTATCTTTTACTTTTATCTCCTACCTTGCATAAGAGTCATGGTGATCTTCACCCTTCCTGTTACATTTTATCTTTTGGCAAGCACAACATGTTGGGAAGATCCTGGTATATATGGCTAATTGGATGTGAGTTTTCATGAACTATTATTGTTGACATTACCCTTGAGGTAAAACATTGGGAGGCAAAACTATAAGCCCCTATCTTTCTCTGTGTCCGACTAAAACTCCATACCCATAAGTATTGCGTGAGTGTTAGCAATTGTGAAAGACTATATGATAGTTGAGTATGTGGACTTGCTGAAAAGCTCTTATATTGACTCTTTCCTATGTTATGATAAATTGCAATTACTCGAATGACTGAGATTATAGTTTGTTAGTTTTCAATGAAGTTTATGATTCATACTTGAAATTGTGATTGAATTGTTACTCTAGCATAAGAGATCATGTGACAAGAATTACATAAGTTGATGTTCTAAGAATGATCATGATGCCCTCATGTCTGTATTTTATTTTTATCGACACCTCTATCTCTAAACAAGTGGAAATATTTTCGATTTCGGCTTTCGCTTGAGGACAAACGAGGTCTAAGCTTGGGGGAGTTGATATGTCCATTTTGCATCATACTTTTATATTGATATTTATTGCATTATGGGTTGTTATTACACATTATGTCACAATACTTATGCCTATTCTCTCTTATTTGACAAGGTTTACATAAAGAGGGAGAATGCCGGCAGCTGGGATTCTAGGCTGGAAAAGGAGCAAATATTAGAGACCTATTCTGCACAGCTCCAAAAGTCCTGAAACTTCACGGAAGTCATTTTCAGAATATATAAAAAATACTGAGCGCAAGAAGTTCCATAGGGGGGCCACACCCTGGCCACGAGGGTGGGGGGCGCGCCCTACCCCCTGGGCGCGCCCCCTGCCTCGTGGGCCCCCTGGTGGCCCTCCGATGCCCATCTTATGCTATATGGAGTCTTTCGTTGAGGAAAAAATCATAAGCAATCTTTCGGGACGAGAATCCGCTGCCACGAGGCGGAACCATGGCGGAACCAATCTAGGGCTCTGGCGGAGCTGTTCTGCCTGGGAAACTTCCCTCCGGTAGGGGGAAATCATCGTCATCATCATCACCAACGATCCTCTCATCGGGAGGGGGTCAATCTCCATCAACATCTTCAACAGCACCATCTCCTCTCAAACCCTAGTTCATCTCTTGTATCCAATTCTTGTCTCCAAGTCTGGGATTGGTACATGTGGGTTGCTAGTAGTATTGATTACTCCTTGTAGTTGATGCTAGTTGGTTTATTTGGTGGAAGATGATATGTTCAGATCCTATATGCATATTAATACCCCTCTGACTATGAACATGAATATGCTTTGTGAGTAGTTACGTTTGTTCCAGAGGACATGGGAGAAGTCTTGCTATTAGTAGTCATGTGAATTTGGTATTCGTTCGATATTTGGATGATATGTATGTTGTCTCTCCTCTAGTGGTGTTATGTGAACATTGACTACATGACACTTCACCATTATTTGGGCCTAGAGGAAGGCATTGGGAAGTAAAAAGTAGATGACGGGTTGCTAGAGTGACAGAAGCTTAAACCCTAGTTTATGCGTTGCTTCGTAAGGGGCTGATTTGGATCCATATGTTTCATGCTATGGTTAGGTTTACCTCAATACTTTTGTTGTAGTTGTGGATGATTGCAATAGAGGTTAATCATAAGTGGGATGCTTTTCCAAGTAAGGACAGCACCCAAGCACCAGTCCACCCACATATCAGATTATCAAAGTATCGAACGCGAATCATATGATCGTGATGAAACCTAGCTTGATGATAATTCCCATGTGTCCTCGAGAGCGCTTTTCTCTATATAAGAATTTGTCCAGCCTTATCCTTTGCTACAAAAAGGATTGGGCCACCTTGGTGCACTTTATTTACTTTTGTTACTTGTTGCTCATTACAAATTATCTTATCACAAAACTATCTATTACCTATAATTTAAAGTGCTTGCAGAGAATACCTTGCTGAAAACCGCTTATCATTTCCTTTTGCTCCTCGTTGGGTTCGACAATCTTACTTATCGAAAGGACTACGATAGATCCCCTATACTTGTGGGTCATCAATCCCCACTCACTCGCTGCGGATTCCTATGCAACTCTGGACCCTAAGCTCGATGGCTGTTGGTGGTGGGAATAGGTCACGCTCCAAACGACACCGGATTTCGCCCCTATCGCATTCTGCCGCCTATCTGCACTGACATTCTAGACTCTGGTCGACTGGGGTTTTCTGCGGGATTGGGCCAGGGATTTTTCTCATGGAGAAGGTAATCAACTTAATTAGTGAAATATTCACTCATCTCTTATCGCAATCAGTCTGTCTCTGTTAATCAACCGGCGGAAATCACCATGGAATCATTTTTGTTCTAGCTGATTCGTGGGTGTTCATTCATGTGTCCAAAGTGTGAGCACAAATCGGGAAACTGTGGTCGTGGCCAGTCGGAAACGAAATTCTATCTTACCATTCCGGATGACTTCAGGGAGCGCTCGGTATGTTCAATCTCAACCTACCAAGGTTGGCATGGCCCAAATTTGTGAACATACACCGTCTGTTGCTACATTATCTATATATTTGCATCAAATCTTAGTTACATTAACTATTTTTAATTCTATATTTTTGTACTTTGCTTTCATCTATATATATTGATCTGTTCTGTCAGTTACTCATATTTGCATCTTGCTTAGAATGAAATCTTGGGCTTTACTTTGCTGATGACTCCCAGGATGTCATATTGACAACGCAACATGGATTTACAATGACGGTTAGCGTAAAACTTGATAAAAATGGTCACTCCTATTTTAATGCGGACCTTTGGAGAAAAATGTCTAAGTGTTATGAACTGAAAGCTGGCAATAAAATTCTAGTGCGTGCACCACAACCTGGTCTAATTAACACGGATGTTTACTTCCCCAACGCCATTAGCCGATCAAAGTCTAATCGAGGTTAGTGTCCTTTCAACTTTCTCCATGCTATCATATTACTGTTTAAGCAACCAATTGATCACTATTTAAGCAACCAATTGTGATATCATATTCTGACTCCGTTCCTAGGAAGTAACAAAAACTATTTACCAATTTATCCACACTATATATTCTTATACCATGTTATGAATCAATAATACCTTTCCACCTTTTAAGCAGGATATGTTTGATGCATAGTGAACGATTTGTATGTTACTAAGCATAAATTTCACTGGAAGGACTTGAAGCATGTCATAAACTTTGTTGATAATCTGACAGAGATAGCACAACGTATGAACGCTGGATTCTGGATGGGATTAATTAGACCTATGGTGCACACACTGAACAAGACCAATTGTCTGCACAAAATGCTGGTAAAAAGTCTTATTTTAATGTTGATGCTCATAAACTATATATATCTTCAACGATATGTTACAATTGTTTTGTATTATACATGTCAACAGAAATTGCCCCCTATAGCAGTTCCTGGATCGATTTCCCTGCGTGGTAGAATTACACTTGTGCCTGCTGATAACACCAAAGTGATTGCAAGGTACTGCATTTCCCGCAGAAATGGAACCATTCAAATTAACAAGTTCACGCTTCTCGTGGCAATTCATCTGTATTAGAAAATTGGAGAAACTGTTCTACTCATGCTCTACCAAGGCACAGGAGGGCTCTTCCTTTTCATTGACGAGATGCCGAGTCGCCGTGATCAAACTGCTTCCAGTGGATAGTTGTGGTTGTTGGCCCTCATCCTCTTAAAATGTGCTAGCTGTTACTATATATGTTAAGTATGTAGATATGGACCATATGGTTGTTGGCCCTTAGCCTCTTAAAATGTGATAGTTATTACTATGTTAAGTATGTAGATATGGACCATATGGTTGTTGGCCCTTAGCCTCTTAAAATGTGATAGTTATTACTATGTTAAGTATGTAGATATGGACCATATGGTTGTCAAAACTATGTTACGAAGATCCGCCTTTTGTCGAATAGTGTAACCACTATATATATGTTACTCAAATGTTGTTACCCAAGTTCATAAATTTTCATGGAAAGTATTAGTATCGTCCACAGTTCATTGAGTTTAAGCGTGTGCCCGATGTCCAGAATGCATTTGCATATTAACTGTCCATATTGCAAATTCACATACATGTAAACATAAGGAAACATATGTGTAACATACTAATCATCGCACACGAGTACTCGTAGATGCATCGTGTGCGATACTCCTAGCCACTGCAAGCAACTAGTTTGCATTTTTCAAAGTTTTTTGTACACACAGAATCGCACACTAAGTAACTGTATTGACCATCTGTGTTGTAATTTCTCATCGCAAACAGTTCATCCGAGTTGGTTGTTTGCCACGTATCACACACATCTTGTTTACATGACTCGTTTGTGTTCTTTTCACTCATCGCAAAGAGCTCATCCATGTGAACGGTATGCCGCATATCACACACATCTTGCTAAGTTAAACCGTTTCTATTGTATTCCCTAATTGAAAACAGTTTGTCCGAGTTAACCGTATGCCGTATACCGCACACACATTGATATGCCTACCTGTTTCTGTTGTTCTACCTCATCGCAAACAGTTTGAATGGATTAACCATGTGTCCTGCATCACACACACATTGTTATGGCTGCCCGTTTATGTTGTTCTGCCTCATCGCAGATAGCTTGAATGGATTAACCGTGTGCTCTGCATCGCACATGCAACTAAAATATGAACCGTGTTTGATGGCTCCGCCATCGCAAACGTTTTGCACCTTTTTGACGATTTTTTACACCACCGTTTGCGATTATTGCATCACACACAGTTTCGGCAAAGGGTCTCTGATCGTAGTGTCGCGTTAGCAGTATCTTGCAGTAGTGCTTCTTCTGGAGAGATACATCGCTGGGCCACACTAGTGACACTTCCTCTGAAAAGTTGTTCGCTTATTACCGTGAAGGCTTTGGATCTGCAGACGATCTGATGGGCCTCATCCTCATCCTCTGGGAGCACCTACCTGAGAAGATATGCAATATATGGCACTGTCCAGTCGGGGATGACTACCAAAATATCCATTATTAGGTTGACCACTCTGGCACTTCGACTTCAGTCAGATTGGTAGCACTTATTAGTTGCGGGGGTACTTCCGTAAAGGGATCTTCTTGCACTGACGGGGCATGGAGATGCTCCAAGAACACATTACTAGGAATAGGCTTCCGAGTGGAATCTATCTTCGCCAGATCATCAGCTGGTTGATTCTTGAGTCCGGGAACGTGGTGGAGCTCCAATCCTTCAAACTTTTTTCTAACTTTCTTACTGCATTGCACTATCCAGTCATGGCAGGACTCCTGACAGCCCACTCCTTCATCACTTGATTGACCACCAAATCTGAGTCGCCGTAAACCATCAGGCGATGGACGCCGAGTGAGATGGCCATACGCAACGCATAAAGAAGTGCTTCATATTCAGCTTCAATGTTGGAGGAATCAAAGTGAATCTGGAGAACATAACTGAGTTTGTCGCCTCTTGGAGACACCAGGACTACTCTAGCACCAGAACCGTTTAACATCTTAGATCCATCGAAGAACATGGTCCGGTGTTTCGAGTGAACTTGAGTCGGCTGCTGCTGCTCAATCCACTCTACCAGGAAATCCGCGATCGCTTGAGACATGATTGCTTTCTTTGCTTCAAACTTGATATCCAGATGAAGAAGTTCAATTGCCCACTTCTCCACTCGACCGGTTGCATCTCGATTGTTCAAAATTTCAGACAATGGAGCATCGCTGACAACTGAAATGGAGTGGTCTTGGAAGTAATGTGCAACTTTCTTCGCAGTCAAGTAGATTCCATAGACAAGCTTCTGGTAATGTGGATACCTTTGCTTGGATGGAGTCAAGACTTCAGAAATGTAATACACTGGGTGCTGAACTTTGTAGGCCTTGCCTTCTTCTTCTCACTCGACTGTGAGCACTGTGTTGACAACTTGTCCAGTGGCTGCAATATACAACAATAGAGGCACATTGCTTATCGGAGCAGAAAGCACCGGCTGGATGGAAAGCAGGGCTTTGAGCTCTAGAAACGATGCTTCGGCTTCAGGACTCCACTCGAATGTATCTGACTTTTTCATTAGTCGGTAAAGAGGCAATGCCTTTTCAACGAGATGAGAAATGAATCGACTTAGTGCATCCAGACAACCTGTGAGCTTCTGAACACCATGCACTCACACAGGGCATTTCATTCAGAGAATTGCCCCGATCTTTTCTGTATTTGCATCGATACCTTATTCGAAAACGAGAAAACTGAGTAACTTTCCTCCTGGAACTTCGAATGTGCACTTGGACGGATTAAGCTTGATGTCATATCTCCTTAGATTTGCAAAGGTTTCAGCAAGGTCGGTCAGCAGGTCTGAACCTTTGCGTGACTTGACCATCATATCATCCATGTATGCTTCCATGTTCCGACTGATGTGAGTGATCAGGCACTTCTGAATCATGCACGTGAATGTGGCGCTAGCACTCTTAAGACCAAAAGGAATGGTGACATAGCAAAAACACCCGAATGGGGTGATGAAGGCCGTTTTTGTTTCATCGGGCCCATACAGTCGGATCTGATGGTACCCGGAATATGCATCCAAAAATCACAATTGCTCACACCCCGCAGTCGAGTTGACAATCTGATCGATGCGGGGGAGAGGAAAATGATCTTTCGGGAAGGCTGATTGATATGCTTAAAGTGAATACACATACAAAGTGAATCATCCTTCTTGGGGACCATGACAACATTGGCGTGCCACTCAGAGTGGTATATCTCACGGATGAACTCAGCTGAAAGGAGCCGAGCCACCTCAGCACCAATCTCCTTACTCTTTTCCATGGCGGACCCACGAAGATGCTCTTTGACAGGTTTTATCTTTGGCTCGACATGCAAACGGTGCTCAGCTAGCCCCCTGGGTACACCTGGCTTGTCTGATGTCCTAGTTCTCACGGAGGAACTCGATGAGCGCTTGCTACCTCTTGAGCACTACGTTGGTTTTCCCTTGAAGAGGAAAGGGTGATGCAGCAGAGCAGCGTAAGTATTTCCCTCAGTTTTTTAGAACCAAGGTATCAATCCAGTAGGAGGCCATGCACGAGTCCCTTGCACCTACACAAACAAATAAACTCCTCGCAACCAACGCGATAAAGGGGTTGTCAATCCCATCGCGGTCACCTACAAGAGTGAGATCTCATAGATATGATATATAATATTTTTGGTATTTTTATGATAAAGAGAAATAAATATGCAAGTAAAATAAATGGCAAAGCAAATAACTAAGTACTGGAAGATTAATATAATGGAAAATAGACCCGGGGGCCATAGATTTCACTAGAGGCTTCCCTCGAGAGCATAAGTATTACGGTGGGTGAACAAATTAATGTTGAGCAATTGACAGAATTAAGCATAGTTATGAGAATATCTAGGTATGATCATGTATATAGGCATCACATCCAAGACAAGTAGACTGACTCCTGCCTGCATCTATTACTATTACTCCACACATCGACCGCTACCCAGCATGCATCTAGAGTATTAAGTTCAAGAGAACAGAGTAACGCTTTAAGCAACATGACATGATGTAGAGGGATAAACACATGCAATATGATATAAACCCCATCTTGTTATCCTCGATTGCAACAATACAATACGTGCCTTGCTGCCCCTACTTTCACTGTGAAAGGACACCGCAAGATTGAACCCAAAGCTAAGCACTTCTCCCATTGCAAGAAAGATCAATCTAGTAGGCCAAATCAAACTGATAATTCGAAGAGACTTGCAATCATACATAAAATAACTCAGAGAAGATTCAAATATTGTTCATAGATAAACTTGATCATAAACCCACAATTTATCGGTCTCAACAAACACACCGCAAAAGAAGATTACATCGAATATATCTCCACAAGAGAGGGGGAGAACTTTGTATTGAGATCCAAAAAGAGAGAAGAAGCCATCTAGCTAATAACTATGGACCCATAGGTCTGAAGTAAACTACTCACACTTCATCAGAGAGGCTATGGTGTTGATGTAGAAGCCCTCCGTGATCGATACCCCCTCTGGCGGAGCTCCGAAAAGGCCCCAAGATGGGATCTCGTGGATACAGAAAGTTACGGTGGTGGAATTAGGCTTTTGGCTCCATATCTGGTAGTTTGGGGGTACATAGGTATATATAGGACGAAGGAGTACGTCGGTGGAGCAACGTGGGCCCCACGAGGGTGGAGGGCACGCCTGGGGTGGGGGGGAGGCGCGCCCCCCTACCTCGTGCCTTCCTGGTTGATTGCTTGACGTAGGGTCCAAGTCCTCTGGATCATGTTCGTTCCGAAAATCACGTTCCCGAAGGTTTCATTCTGTTTGGACTCGGTTTGATATTCTTTTTCTGCGAAACTCTAAAATAGGCAAAAAAACATCAATTCTAGGCTGGGCCTCCGGTTAATAGGTTAGTCCCAAAAATAATATAAAAGTTTATAATAAAGCCCAATAATGTCCAAAATAGGATATAATATAGCTTGGAACAATAGATACGTTGGAGACGTATCTAGCATCCCCAAGCTTAATTCCTGCTCGTCCTCGAGTACGTAAATGATAAAAACAGAATTTTTGATGTGGAATGCTACTTGGCATAATTTCAATGTAATTCTCTTAATTGTGGTATGAATATTCAGATCCGAAAGATTCAAGACAAAAGTTCAATATTGACATAGAAATAATAATACTTCAAGCATACTAACTAAGAAATTATGTCTCTTCAAAATAACATGGCCAAAGAAAGTTATCCCTACAAAATCATATAGTCTGGCTATGCTCCATCTTCACCACACAAAGTATTCAAATCATGCACAACCCCGATGACAAGCCAAGCAATTGTTTCATACTTTTGGTGTTCTCAAAATTTTTCAATCTTCACGCAATACATGAGCGTGAGCCATGGACATAGCACTATGTGGAATAGAATGGTGGTTGTGGAGAAGACAAAAAGGGAGCATATAGTCTCACATCAACTAGGTGTATCAACGGGCTATGGAGATGCCCATCAATAGATATCAATGTGAGTGAGTAGGGATTGCCATGCAACGGATGCACTAGAGATATAAGTATATGAAAGCTCAACAAAAAGAACTAAGTGGGTGTGCATCCAACTTGCTTGCTCACGAAGACCTAGGGCATTTGAGGAAGCCCATCGTTGGAATATACAAGCCAAGTTCTATAATGAAAAATTCCCACTAGTATATGAAAGTGATAGCATAGGAGACTCTCTATCATGAAGATCATGGTGCTACTTTGAAGCACAAGTGTGGGAAAAAAGGATAGTAGTATTGCCCTTTTTTTATTTATTTACTCTTTTTCAGCCTTCTTTTTTTATTTGGCCTTTCTCTTTTTTTATTGGGACAATACTCTATGAATGATGATCATCACACTTCTATTTGTTTACAACTCAATGATTACAACTCGATACTAGAACAAAGTATGACTCTATATGAATGCCTCCGGCGGTGTACCGGGATAGTAATGATGCATGAGTGACTTATATGAAAGAATTATGAACGGTGGCTTTGCCACAACTAAAATGTCAACTACATGATCATGCGAAGCAATATGACAATGATGGAGCATGTCATAGTAAATGGAACGATGGAAAGTTGCATGGCAATATATCTCGGAATTGCTATGGAAAAGCCATGATAGGTAGGTATGGTGGCTGTTTTGAGGAAGGTATATGGTGGGTGTATGATACCGGCGAAAGGTGCCGGTATTAGAGAGGATAGCAATGGTGGGACGGTGAGAGTGCGTATAATCCATGGACTCAACATTAGTCATAAAGAACACATACTTATTGCAAAAATCTCTTAGTTATCAAAGCAAAGTAGTAAGCGCATGCTCCTAGGGGGATATATTGGTAGGAAAAGACCATCGCTCGTCCCCGACCACCACTCATAAGGAGGACAATCGATAAATACATCATGCTCCGACTTCTTAACATAACGATTCACCATACGTGCATGCTACGGGAATAACAAACTTCAACACAAGCATTTCTCAAATTCAGAACTACTCAACTAGCACGACTCTAATATCTCCATCTCCATATCTCAAAACAATTATCAAGTTTCAAACTTCTCATAGTATTCAACACACTCATAAGAAAATATTATTATTAATCTTCAATGCCTAACATAATTAAAGAAAATTACCATGATGTTTTGTAGGACTCTAAAAGTAATCTAAGTGAAGCATGAGAGAACAATGGTTTCTATAAAAAAATCTACCAACGTGCTCTAAAAGATATAAGTGAAGCACTAGAGCAAAAACTATATAACTCAAAAGATATAAGTGAAGCACATAGAGTATTCTAACAATTTCCGAATCATGAGTGTCTCTCTCAAAAAGGTGTGTGCAGCAAGGATGATTTTGGAAAACAGACAAATAAAGACTCAAATAATACAAGATGCTCCAAGCAAAACAAATATCATGTGGTAAATAAAAATATAGCTCCAAGTAAAGTTACCGATAGAAGTAGACGAAAGAGGGGATGCCTTCCGGGGCATCCCCAAGCTTTGGCTTTTAGGTGTCCTTAGATTATCTTGGGAGTTCCATGGGAAACCCCAAGCTTAGGCTCTTGCCACTCCTTGTTCCATAATCCATCAAATCTTTACCCAAAACTTGCAAAACTTCACAACACAAAACTTAAAGTAGAAAATCTCGTGAGCTCCGTTAGCGAAAGAAAACAAAACACCACTTCAAGGTACTGTAATGAACTCATTCTTTATTTATATTGGTGTTAAAACTAATGTATTCCAACTTCTCTATGTTTTATAAACTATTTTAGTAGCCATAGATTCATCAAAATAAGCAAACAACACACGGAAAACAGAATCTGTCAAAAACAGAATAGTTTGTAGTAATCTGCAGCTAAAGCAAGTTCTGGAACCCCAAAAATTCTAAAATAAATTGATGGACGTGAGGAATTTATCTATTAATCATCTTAAAAAATAATTAACTAAATAGCACTTTCCAAATAAAAATGGCAACAGTTCTCGTGAGCGCTAAAGTTTCTGTTTTTCACAGAAAGATTAAAAAGACTTTCCCCAAGTCTTCCCAATGGTTCTACTTGGCACAAACACTAATTAAACAAAAAAACACAACCAAAACAGAGGCTAGATAAATTATTTATTACTAAACAGGAGCAAAAAGCAAGGAATAAAAATAAAATTGGGTTTCCTCCCAACAAGCACTATCGTTTAACGCCCTTAGCTAGGCATAAAAGCGAGGATAGATCTAGGTAATATCATCTTGGGTCTTTAATTTTTTTGCGGAGTTATGCTTGAATCCGGGAGGTGCCTTACGTTTCCCTTCACATTCTGAAATTTTGAGATCTAAAGAATCCAAACGCTTATTGCAAAGGGTAATCAACATATTCATGCGGTGGAGATTCCCGCTAACACTCTTAAGAGGTTCGAGAGATTTTGGTAAAATCTTGGTTACTTCACAAATTTTCTCGAAAACTTGTGTTTCTTCTTGGGTATGATGATGCCCCTTTTGTTGGGTAGTGTTCCCACTATACCCCCTATAATTTCATGTGCAATACTGGGATCAATATCAATAAAATTGCCTTTGGCAACGCAATCCAAGAGTTGTCTATGAGACAAATTCAATCCAACATCAAAGTTGCGAAGCAGAATTCTAAAATTCACCTCTAGGGTGCAATTACGATAAAACCCCATCATTCTAAACCAAGCATCTTTTAAGTTTTCTCCTTGTCTTTGTTTGAAGTGAAGAACCTCAAACTCGGGAGACAAAGGGGAAGATAGGGGACTAGCCATAACGACAAGCAAGCAATCCGACACACAAGCAAACAAGAAACGATCAAAAAGAGGCGAATAGAGAAAGAGAGGGAGGATGGAGAGAGAGAGAGGGCGAATAAAACGGCAAGGGTGAAGTGGGGGAGAGGAAAATGAGAGGCAAATGGCAAATAATGTAATGCGGGAGATAAGGGTTTGTGATGGGTACTTGGTATTGTTGACTTTTGCGTAGACTCCCCGGCAACGGCGCCAGAAATGGCTCATTATTAGGAGTCCAAATCTTGACTTGACCTTGTGTAAGCTTCCCCGGCAACGGTGCTAGAAATCCTTCTTGCTACCTCTTGAGCACTACGTTGGTTTTCCCTTGAAGAGGAAAGGGTGATGCAGCAGAGTAGCGTAAGTATTTCCCTAAGTTTTTGAGAACCAAGGTATCAATCCAGTAGGAGGCCATGCATGAGTCCCTCGCACCTACACAAACAAATAAAATCCTCGCATCCAACGCGATAAAGGGGTTGTCAATCCCTTCACGGTCACCTACGAGAGTGAGATCTAATAGATATGATAATATAATATTTTTGGTATTTTTATGATAAAGAGAAATAAAGATGCAAGTAAAATAAATGGCAAAGGAAATAACTAAGTATTGGAAGATTAATATGATGAAAATAGACTCGGGGGCCACAGGTTTCACTAGAGGCTTCTCTGGAGAGCATAAGTATTACAGTGGGTGAACAAATTACTGTTGAGCAACTGACAAAATTAAGCATAGTTATGAGAATATCTAGGTATGATCATCTATATAGGCATCACATCCAAGACAAGTAGACCGACTCCTGCCTGCATCTACTACTATTACTCCACACATCGACCGCTACCCAGCATGCATCTAGACTATTAAGTTCAAGAGAACAGAGTAACGCTTTAAGCAACATGACATGATGTAGAGGGATAAACACATGCAATATGATATAAACCCCATCTTGTTATCCTCGATGGCAACAATACAATACGTGCCTTGCTGCCCCTACTTTCACTGTGAAAGGACACCGCAAGATTGAACCCAAAGCTAAGCACTTCTCCCATTGCAAGAAAGATCAATCTAGTAGGCCAAATCAAACTGATAATTCGAAGAGACTTGCAAAGATAACCAATCATACATAAAATAACTCAGAGAAGATTCAAATATTGTTCATAGATAAACTTGATCATAAACCCACAATTTATCGGTGTCAACAAACACACCGCAAAAGAAGATTACATCGAATATATCTCCACAAGAGAGGGGGAGAACTTTGTATTGAGATCCAAAAAGAGAGAAGAAGCCATCTAGCTAATAACTATGGACCCATAGGTCTGAAGTAAACTACTCACACTTCATCAGAGAGGCTATGGTGTTGATGTAGAAGCCCTCCGTGATCGATACCCCCTCTGGCGGAGCTCCGAAAAAGGCCCCAAGATGGGATCTCGTGGATACAGAAAGTTACGGTGGTGGAATTAGGCTTTTGGCTCCGTATCTGGTAGTTTGGGGGTACATAGGTATATATAGGAGGAAGGAGTACGTCCGTGGAGCAACATGGGCCCCACGAGGGTGGAGG